>NC_092054.1:118109999-118415445 GCF_003086295.3 Arachis hypogaea | reverse complement strand
TTAGTTTAGCTAGTCTTTTCTTTGTTCATTAGAATTATGCACTTTTAAGCTAAAGCAGCTAATTGAGTAGATTTCATTTCCTTGATTGAACCAACCATATGTGAATTCATGCCATTTCATGAGGTTTTGAACTATATTTGTTGCATATTGTGAAGATTGAATACCTATGATTTTGAGCAAAACTTTGATTAGTTTGGTGATCAATGATAGGTGAAGAAGGCTTGGAGAAAGGTTGAAGCAAAGAGGAATGGCTAGGAGTGAAGAGAGGACAATGGAATAAGTGAAAATTGAACCGGGTTGCATGAAGTTAGCCCCAACGTTAGCCCCCTAACTTGGAGGCTAACGTTGGGCATATGAATCACTCTTTGGAAGTAGCCAACGTTAGCTCCAACGTTAGCCCCTAACTTGGAGGCTAACGTTGGAACTTGAGAGTTTCTCCCTGGGCTACCAACGTTTGCGCCAACGTTAGCCCCTAACTTGGAGGCTAACGTTGGCACTTAAATCACAATGGGGGAGTAGGCAACGTTTGCGCCAACGTTAGCCCCTAACGTGGAGGCTAACGTTGGCACCAATCACACCAAGCAAGGCCAACGTTAGGGTCAAAGTTAGACCCCTAACGTTGGCGCCAACGTCTAAACCAGAAGAATGTGGTTTGCTGATATGAAAAGTTAGGGTCAAAGTTAGACCCCTAACTTTGACCCTAACGTTGAAGACCAACGTTGGCTAACTCCATTTCCGGTTCAATTGGTTCACTTCGGTTCTTCTTCAATCTTCAAGAGCAATCAACCAAGGCCTCTTTCAACCCAATTCCACCAAGAACAAAGGCCCAACTCAAGGCTTGAAGATCATTTTGGAAAGTGTATAAATAGGATAGAATTCAATTTGTTTGGAGAGCTTTTTGGGGAGAGTTTTCTTTTAGAGCTTTCCTTTTAGAGTTTTCATAATAGTTTTCGGAGAGCTTTTGAACTTGAGTGAACTTTAATTTCTTGCTTTCATTACTTTCAATTTCATTTTACTTTTGTCTTGGATCTTGGATTGGAGAATTGAAGAAATTCTGTTTCAATCTCATCTTGGATCTCTCTGTTTATTTACTGCTTAATTGAATTTCCGTTTCTGTTACTTACTTCATCTATTCTCTTTGCAATTTACAATTTCCTTGCTATTGTTCTTGTTGGATCTAGGAAGGCATTGAGATCTAGACTTGGTTTTCTAGTCTCTGGGTCCTGAGATCTGAATTTCTCATTTCAATTCCCTGCTTATTGCTTTTTCTGTTCATTTACTTTACTGTTTCAAGATCCGGTTTAATCCCAATTCCCTTTTCCTCTTCTGTTTGATGCAATTTAGTTTTTCCTTGTTTAAATTCTGCAAATCCATTCCCCAATTCCCTTTACATTTCAAGCAATTTATATTCCTTGCACTTTAAGATTCCGCAATTTACATTTCTTGCACTTTAAGTTTCTGCCATTTAATTTCTTGTTCTTTAAGATTCAGCAATTTAATTCCCTGCTTTCTTTAATTTCATGCAATTTACATTCTGCAAGTCACAAATCACTCAACCAACACTTGATTCGCTTGACTAAATCAACCACTAAACTAAAATTGCTCAATCCTTCAATCCTTGTGGGATCGACCTCACTCCCGTGAGTTTTTATTACTTGATACGACCCGGTACACTTGCCGGTTAGATTTGTGTGTTTTGGGAGAAATTTATTTTTCACCAAAATACTCATCAAGTTTTTGGCGCCGTTGCCGGGGAATGATTAGATTGACAATGATTAAGTGAGGTGGTAATCTAGATCAAGCACTTTTTCTTTATTTTTCTTTAACTTTTGATTAACCCACTAACTGTTTGAATTTTTGCTTAAGCTAACTAAAACTTCATTCTAGCAGTAGATTGAAGTATCACTGGTTTGTGTGCTCTTATGTTCTGCTTGTATGTCAGGTACACAAAGAGCCATACCCAATTTTCATGAACAAGACGAAAGAACTCTCAGGAGGTTAAGAAGAGCCGAAAGAGGGAAAAGTATTGTTGGAGAAGAAGAATCTGAGGAAGAATACCACGAGATGGAAGGAGATACATCTAATCCAGGAGAAGGAGTTAATAATCCACCACAACAGAGGAGAGTATTGGCTTCCTATACTTTTGCAAATGCTAGACATTGTGGAAGCAGCATTCTCACCCCTAATGTCAATGCAAATAACTTTGAACTGAAGCCACAACTCATCACATTGGTCCAGAATAACTGCTCATTTGGAGGAGGACCATTGGAGGATCCAAATCAACATCTATCTACCTTCTTGAGGATCTGTGACACTGTCAAATCCAATGGTGTGAATCCTGAGACTTACAAGCTTCTGCTGTTCCCGTTCTCATTAAGGGATAAGGCTGCACAATGGCTTGAAACTTTTCCCCAAGCAAGTATCACTAGTTGGGATGACTTGGTGGCTAAATTTCTAGCCAAATTCTATCCACCCCAGAGAGTCATCAGGCTGAAAACTGAGGTGCAGACATTCACACAATTAGATGCTGAATCCTTGTATGAAGCATGGGAGAGGTACAAAGCCTTAATCAGAAAGTGCCCTCCAGAGATGTTCAATGAATGGGATGTGCTGCAAAATTTCTATGAAGGCCTGACATTGAAATCTCAGGAGGCATTAGATCATTCTGCTGGAGGTTCACTACAACTAATGAAAACTGCTGAGGAAGCTCAGAATCTTGTGGACATGGTGGCCAACAATCAATATTTCTTTGCTCATCAAAGAAGCCGCCAACCATCACAAAGAAGAGGAGTAATGGAACTAGACGGAGTGGATTCAATCCTAGCTCAAAACAAGATGATGCAGCAGCAATTTCAACAACAATTTGAGCAAATGGCTAAGAGGATTGACAGTCTCCAAGTTGCAGCAGTCAACACTAGCCAGCCATCAACCACATGGGGTCAGAGTGAAGAGACTCAAGAGGAGCAACAACAAGAACAAGTCCAGTACATGCACAACCAAAATTCTGGGCCAAATGAAGTATATGGTGACACTTACAACCCTTCTTGGAAGAACCACCCAAACCTTAGGTGGGGAGACAATCACAACCAAAATCAACAACCATGGCAGAGAAACTCAAACCAAACACTTTAAGAAACAACCAAAACCACAACCAGCAGCAAACCAACCAAAACCCCTACAGAAAACCTCAAAACAACTACTCCAACCCCAACCATTACCAATCTAATAACCAACCCACCAACCAAAATGCCTACCATCCATCATCCACATTTCACAACCCACCACAAGCATCACCTGAATCTCAAAGACTCACCAACTTGGAAACCTTGATAGACAAAATGTGGAAACACCAAGAAATGACAACCAAGAACCATGAAGCCTCCATGAAGAGCCTAGAGAGGCAAATTGGGCAAATCTCCAAACAGATTTCTGTTGAGAAATCTTCAAGCTCACTGCCAAGTGACACAATCCCAAATCCTAAGGAAGAATGCAAGGCAATACAATTGAGGAGTGGAAAAGTCTTGGTGAAAAATGAAGAAGCAACCAAGAAGCCAAAGGAAAGTGACAAGAAACAAGCTGAAGAAGAGAAAGTCAATGACAAGAAGGAGGCAGCAAGCAAGCCAACTCAGGATCAAGCTCAAGAAAAGAAGATCAGCCACAAAAATCAAGAAAGGGAAAGGAAGTAATTGAAGAGCCAACTGAGGACCAAAGGCAGGGAAATAACTTCACTCCTCCCTTGCCATATCCTCAAAGGTTTAACAAGGAAACTAAGGACCAACACTTCCCAAAATTTCTTGAAATCTTCAAGAAGTTAGAAATCAATATTCCCTTAACTGAAGCACTTGAGCAAATGCCCCTGTACGCAAAGTTCTTGAAGGAACTTATCAACAAGAAGAGGAGTTGGCAAGTTAATGAAACTGTACTGCTCACTGAGGAATGCAGAGCACTAATCCAGAAGGGACTTCCTCCCAAACTTGAGGACCCTGGGAGTTTCTTTCTACCCTGCGCCATTGGCAGTATGACTATCAAGAAGGCGATGTGTGACTTGGGAGCTAGTATCAATCTGATGCCTGCTTCTCTAGTGAAAAAGTTAGGCATAAAAGAGGTAAAACCGGTACAGATGTCTCTAGAATTGGTGGACAAATCAGTGATATGCCCCAGTGGTATAATTGAGAACCTTCTAGTCAAAGTAGACAGATTCATCTTCCCAGCAGATTTTGTGATCCTGGATTCGAATCAGGATGAGGGCGATTCCATTATACTGGGAAGACCGTTTTTAGCCACTGCTAGGGCCATCATAGACATAGAGCAAGGAGAATTAACCCTCAGGATGCATAATGAAAGTATCACTCTGAGTGTACTACCAGAAACACCGAACAGTAATGAAAAGAAGGATGGTACAGAAACAGACAAGGAGAATCTGCAGTGGAGGGAGGAAATCAACAAGACAAACAACAACTGCCCTCCCAAGCAAGAGATAGACGATACAGCAGGCCAAAAAGAGAAAGAGACTGTGCAAAGTAATGAAGAAGCTCAAGGGAACATTGTAGTATTGGCAACTAAGAAAAGGAATTTCAAAAGGGAGCCTGTTTTCAAAGAAGAAGAATTAACAAAAGGAAGGAAGAAAAACAAAAACAGAATCAAAAAGGGGTGGAAGAACAAAAAAATCCCAACAGAAGGGCTCTTCAAAGGTGACAAAGTGCAGTTAGTCTATCAACAACTGGGAACAGACCAACAGACTAACGATTACTACACTGTGAGCAAAATATTATCACTAGAACATGCTGAGATAGAGCACCAAGGAACAAAGAAGAAGCTCACGATCAGAGGGGACAAGTTGAGGCACTACAGTCATCAACCACCATAAAAGAAAGCTTCAATGTCAAGCTAGTGACAATAAAAGAGCGCTTGTTGGGAGGCAACCCAACCGGAGGTACTTTTCTTTCATAGTTAGTTCAATAAAAAGGTTAAATGAGTAGTATGTATTGCAAGGAGCTAAGTTTGGTGTTTCACACCAAAACATATTAAGGGAGAATGAAGGATTCTAAGTTTGGTGTTCCACCAAAATCTTACTTAAAAGCACATTCTCACTTTCTATATAAAGAGCTACCAGCTCCAAGCAATCTGACAAATCATTTAAGCATTGTCTGTTTCTAGTTTTCAATTTTATTACCTTTAGCGAAGATTTAAGCTTTCACATATGGTTATGGATAAGAAACATGGCAAGAGACTGAGTTTGGTGTTCACACACCAAAGTAAGTTCAAACGCCTACAAGAAAGTCTTGCACACTAACAAATCACATAAGGGCTTGAGAAACAAGCAACTTCCATTAACACTGCAGAAAATCAATCACTCTTATGGGAGGACTACTCACCATTAGCTGAGATGAAAGAAGAAGGAGCCACCAAGAGGTTGTATTGTCATTTAACTCCATCAGTATTGAATTGCTCAAATTTGGAAGTATGAATATGCCCATTTTAACAGAAACTGTTAGTGTAGTATGCATCAATTATGTTTTTGTAGGCTGGTTTTTTATGTGTTGGCTTGTGTGTTCATTTTCACTTAACAAGAAGTATGTGTTGTCCCCTGCATCTTTAAATTTAATAAAAGAACAGTTTGAATGTGAAGTGAAATGGTCTCTGTTAGTTAGAAGTGGAATAAAAGTAAGTGGTGGTGTGTGTGATTGCATTATAACTCACTTTAGTGAATAAAGAGCTAAGATATCTCCTTCTAAGTAGAGAGTGGCCTATTGTCTATGAATCTCAATTGAATAGAATTCCTTGGTTAGAAAGAAAAACAAAAAAAAGAAAGAAAGAACAAAGAAAGCTAAAAGGTGGCAAAACAAAAGAAAAACAAAAAGAAATAAAGCTGGACACCAATAGCTTGAACTCTGAAATATATGCCTGTGATGTTTTTGTACTAGGATCTGCTTGGATTAGTAAGCTCTTAGGAGTGCCTCAACACTTGGTGACTTGGGTTAACTAACCCGGGATCATCAGCTGAAAATCCACTATCAAGAGCAACCTAACTACAAAGCATTTAGTAGCCCAAAGAGGTGCTGGGCATCAATGTTTTAAGAAGGAATGTGAGCCAAGTGTCTATGGTGAATAATGTGTCAAGTATAAAAAGAAAATGAACTTGCTACACATGACACTCAAATAAAGCTTTTGAATAAAGTAATAGCCAAGGATAAAGGAATAATGAGAGGTCATAGCAGTATGTCACTTGAAACTTGAAGGAAACTTTCTAGGCCTAGGAGTCAATAAGAAGTGAGCATTTGCATATCCACATAAAACCCCATGAACTATCAATAACACTTTGCTAGCATGAACTTCCTCTTCCATTTCATTCTTTCTTCTTAATAAATTCATTTCTTGCTTGGGGACAAGCAAGCTTTAAGTTTGGTGTTGTGATGACAAGTCATCCTAGCCCATTTTAGCTAGTCTTTTTCTTTTGTTTTCATTAGAATTATGCACTTTCTTAAGCTACAAGCAAGCTAATTGAGTAGATTTTCATGTTTCCCTTGATTGAACCAACCATATGTGAATTCATGCCATTTCATGAGGTTTTGAACTATATTTGTTGCATATTGTGGAAGATTGAATACCTCATGATTTTGAGCAAAACTTTGATTAGTTTGGTTGATCAATGATAGGTGAAGAAGGCTTGGAGAAAGGTTGAAGCAAAGAGGAATGGCTAGGAGTGAAGAGAGGACAATGGAATAAGTGAAAATTGAACCGGGTTGCATGAAGTTAGCCCCAACGTTAGCCCCCTAACTTGGAGGCTAACGTTGGGCATATGAATCACTCTTTGGAAGTAGCCAACGTTAGCTCCAACGTTAGCCCCCTAACTTGGAGGCTAACGTTGGAACTTGAGAGTTTCTCCCTGGGCTACCAACGTTTGCGCCAACGTTAGCCCCCTAACTTGGAGGCTAACGTTGGCACTTAAATCACAATGGGGGAGTAGGCAACGTTTGCGCCAACGTTAGCCCCCTAACGTGGAGGCTAACGTTGGCACCAATCACACCAAGCAAGGCCAACGTTAGGGTCAAAGTTAGACCCCTAACGTTGGCGCCAACGTCTAAACCAGAAGAATGTGGTTTGCTGATATGAAAAGTTAGGGTCAAAGTTAGACCCCTAACTTTGACCCTAACGTTGAAGACCAACGTTGGCTAACTCCATTTCCGGTTCAATTGGTTCACTTCGGTTCTTCTTCAATCTTCAAGAGCAATCAACCAAGGCCTCTTTCAACCCAATTCCACCAAGAACAAAGGCCCAACTCAAGGCTTGAAGATCATTTTGGAAAGTGTATAAATAGGATAGAATTCAATTTGTTTGGAGAGCTTTTTGGGGAGAGTTTTCTTTTAGAGCTTTCCTTTTAGAGTTTTCATAATAGTTTTCGGAGAGCTTTTGAACTTGAGTGAACTTTAATTTCTTGCTTTCATTACTTTCAATTTCATTTTACTTTTGTCTTGGATCTTGGATTGGAGAATTGAAGAAATTCTGTTTCAATCTCAATCTTGGATCTCTCTGTTTATTTACTGCTTAATTGAATTTCCGTTTCTGTTACTTACTTCATCTATTCTCTTTGCAATTTACAATTTCCTTGCTATTGTTCTTGTTGGATCTAGGAAGGCATTGAGATCTAGACTTGGTTTTCTAGTCTCTGGGTCCTGAGATCTGAATTTCTCATTTCAATTCCCTGCTTATTGCTTTTTCTGTTCATTTACTTTACTGTTTCAAGATCCGGTTTAATCCCAATTCCCTTTTCCTCTTCTGTTTGATGCAATTTAGTTTTTCCTTGTTTAAATTCTGCAAATCCATTCCCCAATTCCCTTTACATTTCAAGCAATTTATATTCCTTGCACTTTAAGATTCCGCAATTTACATTTCTTGCACTTTAAGTTTCTGCCATTTAATTTCTTGTTCTTTAAGATTCAGCAATTTAATTCCCTGCTTTCTTTAATTTCATGCAATTTACATTCTGCAAGTCACAAATCACTCAACCAACACTTGATTCGCTTGACTAAATCAACCACTAAACTAAAATTGCTCAATCCTTCAATCCTTGTGGGATCGACCTCACTCCCGTGAGTTTTTATTACTTGATACGACCCGGTACACTTGCCGGTTAGATTTGTGTGTTTTGGGAGAAATTTATTTTTCACCAAAATACTCATCACCTTTCCCAGTCAGATCCTATAACACACATATCGTTCACAATTTCCTCAAGTTCATCATTGTCGGGGCCATTACTTATTCTTACATGATAACTGGGCTCATCAAAATGTGACGATTTCAGCTGAAGAGTCCTTGTTATGGCATTGGGGCTGAAGTCCACCTCTGTTCCTCTCACGTAATTTTGAAGGTGGGGGCCTTAGTTTTGTCTTCTCTGACCATATTTGCATAGAACTCTTTGATAAGGTTTGCATTTATCTTTGCTTCTGGGTTCGTGAGCCTTTGCTAACCCCTTTGTTCAATCTTCTCTCAAATCTGTGGGCACTCATCCTCGTTGAACTAGAATGTTAACTCAGGCAATATCTTTTTGAGCTTTATCCATTCAAATTCGAGTTCATCGAATGCAGTTTTGAATCTCCCTTCATCGAAAGGGGTGCTCTCCACCGATTCCTTCCTCTTTTGCCTCTTGGAGCTTGATGATGCCATAAGTGACTTTTGAGATGTGAAGGTGTACAGGGTGTGGATAATGAGCTTCGGCCGGTTAAGATGGGTTAAAAGGAGTTGGGTGCTGAAAATGGGAAGTGTAAGGGATGGAAATTGCAATGTGAAAGGAGTATGGAGTAAGAGTCTCTTATATAGAGAAATGGTGGGTAGATGAAAGGTGTGGATTGAATGTGTAGGCCTATGATGAACGGATGGGGTTTAGTATGGGATGGGCACAAGGATCATCAACTTTTTGGAGAGGGGTTGGTTCGATTTCCAAGCGTGTCATTCTTTCAATGTTGCATGGCAATATTTCCCAATGCATTCCCCTTGAAAACACGTGTATAGTCCTCTCCTTCTGAAGTGACCGAACCCTTCCTCCTTCAATTGTCCCATCAATTTTCCTACAAAATAAAAGGGATGTGATTAATGAAATTGTGAAAAGTGGTGGCAGAATTTAAAAGAAATTAGGATAACTACTTTTTAAAGTTTTTATTTCTAACTAACTAAGTGCTGTTCATGAGTACAAACCAACTGACTAATTGATCGTCCATGTATGCAACATTGGTGACACCAAACTTAGTTTGTGGCCATGTGATGAAAAAGAAATTGTTCAAGGTTCTAGGAGTGACATGATATGGCTTGCATTCATGTTTTCTTAGTGTGCTTTGTGTAAATCATGTTGCTTGTATGCGAAGTTTGTATTCGTAGGTTTTGATGAATGACAAACCAACAAACGACATGAAAGACAAACCAACAAACAACTTGAATGAACAAGCATGTTGAAAGATCAACCAACATTCAACATTGAGGAATGAAGAGTTGAAAGCAACACAACAACAACAAGAAACTCAAGTCCACAACATTTGAAGACAAGTATAGTGTCTTAGGACTTAGGTAACTTCTTGTTAAGAACCAATTGCTAAATCTCTCAACACACACTCACAAAATGTTTTGATGCACATCTTGCAATTCGATGCTAGCCAAATGGTTTAAAAACTTGTTTTCAAAGGTACAAAAGCATAGGAATTGACTCCAACAAGTTTGAGATCAATCCTAAGTATTTTGAAGTGATTTTAAGCCATTCTTTAAGGTTTGCATCGATGCACACTCATCTTGCATCGATGCAAAGCATGCAACGACTTTTTGCATCGATGCAAAGATGTTTGCATCGATGCAACCTAGCTGAAAATTCAAATTTCAGCTTCAAAGACACATTTGCATCGATGCAAAGTGTTATGCATCGATGCAAATGATTCAAAAACATAAAAAACGGCTAGTTTTAACAAAACGGCTCCATCCCATTAACTCCCCAACGTTTCTAAGGTTTGGGAAGTCTATAAATAGATGGATTGAAGCCTTATTTCACACAGGTGAGTATTTGCAAACTATATTGTTCATATTCTTTCATTCTACACATTTTTAAGGTGTTATAATACACAATTTGAGAGAGCAATATTAATTGGTTCAATAGTGCTAAACTTGTAATCATACACTCTTCTAGAGAGTACTCATTTCATCTCAACAATTCTTTGAGAATTGTTTTCTTGTAACACTTTGTAAATTGGAGTGTGATCTCCAAGGTTGAGTCAAGAGTTATAAACACTATAGTCGGTGAGGATACCAAAGAAGTATACTAAGTACTCAAGGCGAATCTTAGAGAAGGTATCTCTAAGTGGAGTGGGTTAGTCTACGAGTGGTGATCATATACCGTGAGGTGTTAGAAACTAAGGACTCGGACTGTAAAAGGTTTTGCGCGAGCACCTTGAAGCTTGGCAATAGTGGAACTTCTCAATAGCGATTGAGAAAGAAAGTGGACGTAGGACAAGGATTGTGCCGAACCACTCTAAATAGTGTTTGCATCTCTCCAAACTCATCTCTTCAATATTATTGTCTTTTACCTTTTGAGCAAATAAATTGTGATCGAAAAGTAGCTTCATAAGTACTTAAGGAATAGCTTAAGTCCGATTGGTGAAAAGCTTGATCAATTTATTTGAGTTGGTGTCTATTGGAAAGTAAAAGCTCCTTATAAATGCTTAGCAATTGAGTTAAGCTCTTGGAAAAATACTAGTACAATAACACTTTTGTTTATTGTCTTTAACTTTCGCAAAAAGATTCATTGTTGTTGCAATACTCAATTCACCCCCCCCTCTTGAGTAATTGTGCATAGGTTCTACAAGTGGCATCAGAGCTTAACCCTTTGAAAGACTTAACCGTTTAAGGGAAAAGATCATGGCAAGCACAAGCTTTAACAACAACAACACTAGTGAAGGTAACTCAACCACTAGACCTCCTCTTTTTAGCGGAACAAATTACTCTTATTGAAAAAATAAGATGAGAATTTGGATCCGTTCTCAAGATGTGAGAATTTGGAAAGTGATTGAGAATGGAAATCACATTCCAACAAAGACAACAAGCGCTAAAGAAGGAGAAGTCTCCGTCTTAAAGCAAGTACCGAAAGGAGAAAATGAATATAGTGACGATGATTGGAAGAAAGTGGCAATGAATGATAAAGCCATCAACTTCATTCATTGTGCACTTAACGAGCATGATTATATGAAGATCTCTACATGTGAAACCGCTAAAGAGATTTGGGATAAACTCCAAATCACTTACGAAGGAACCGACCACGTTAAAGAATCAAAGATATTTATGTTGGTTCATGAATGGAAAAATTTTAAAATGAAAGATGAAGAGAGCATTGAAGAAGCTCTTGAAAGACTCTCCAAGATCTTCAACAACCTAAGCATGCTTGGCACAAAATACAATGATAAACAAATTGTGACCAAGGTGCTTACAAGCCTTACACCAAAATGGAACTCCAAAGTGAACGCCATTATGGAAGGAAGGCTCTATGATCAACTTACGTTTGATCAACTACGAGGTAATCTTCTCACCTATGAAATGACTATGCTAAATAGACAAAAAGGTGAAGAAAGCAAGAAGAAAAGTCTCGCCCTTAAAACAACATCACTACAAGAAGAGAGTGATGATAATGAAGAAGAAGGAGATGAAGAATTTGCACTCTTATTAAAAAGATTCAATAAGTTTGCAATGAAGAAAAACTTCAAGAGCAAAACAAAGGTACCAAAATGCTATGAGTGTGGAGAAGTTGGACACATTAAACCCAATTGTCCAAAACTTCAAAAGGAGGACAAAAACAAGAAATTTAAGAAGAAGGAGAAAGCATACATATCATGGGAGAACGAGGATGAATCCGACTCCGATGACGACGAGGTTGCAAATCTTTGCTTAATGGCAAGCGAAGAAAAGGTTAGTAATGATAACTCCACTTCTTTTAATTTACAAGATGAATATGATGCCTTACTTGAGGTGTACACAAAACTTACCCAAGATTATTCTCTCCTAAAGAAAAAGAATATGGATCTTTTAAAACAAAATGAGATGTTGAAAAACGAGAATATCAATCTTGGAAAAGATAAGTGTAGCACAAGTAGTGATCCATACAAATCTTGTAAAATTCATGAAAATGAAATTACAAATCTTAAGAACACTTTAGCTAAGTTCAATGAATCTTCAAAGAACTTAGATAAAATGTTGAAAAACCAAAAGCATGTTCATAATAAGGAAGGTTTAGGTTTTGAAAAAGGAAAATTTAAAAATACTAAAACTCCTATTAGGCAACCGCAAGCCCAAAAGGCAAGCATGCCTAAAAGGAATGAAGCCTTTAAACATCCTCCTCAACATGCTTCATTTAGAAATTATAATCACAATGCATATAGATCAAAAGATGTTACTTTTAGGAAACAACCTAGGCAACCATTTAGAAACATGCATAGGATGCATAATCCAAATGTCATATGTCATTATTGTAATAAAGTAGGTCATATAGCACCCGTATGCTTTACTAGAATTAAACATATAAACTTTCGTAGTCAAGATACGAGATGGGCACCTTATGGGCATTATGCTCATACTAATCATCAAGGACCCAAATTCACTTGGGTACCTAAATCCCAATTTTAATTGTTTTGTAGGTACGTGTTGGAGCTAAGGATACAAATTGGTATGTTGATAGTGGATGCTCCAAACACATGACCGGCGATGAATCAAAATTCACCGCAATAGAACCTACAAACGGAGGAAACGTGATCTATGGAGACAACAACACCGGCAAAGTAATCGGTGTTTGAAAAGTTGGTAAAAATTCTTCTACCTCCATAGATAATGTTATACTTGTCAAAGGTCTCAAACATAATCTCATTAGTGTTAGCCAACTTTGTGACAAAGGAAACTTAGTCACCTTTGATTCAAAATGTTGTTTGATAAAAAGGCAAGACACTAATGAAATTGTGCTAATTGGGCACCGTGTTAACAATGTATACATGATTAATCTAGATGAAGTTTCCTCAAATGATGTGAAATGCCTTGTTAGTAAAAATGATGAAACTTGGTTATGGCATCGTAGAGTAGCTCATGCCAACATGGACCATCTTAGCAAGTTGGTCTCTAAAGAGTTAGTAATTGGCTTACCAAAGCTACGTTTTGAAAAAGACGTCCTTTGCGACGCATGTCAAAAGGGAAAACAAGTAAAGGCCTCTTTTAAATCTAAAAACATTGTTTCAACAACAAGGCCATTACAACTTTTGCACATGGATTTATTTGGTCCTTCCAGGACTATGAGCTTTGGTGGCAATTACTATGCTTTAGTTATTGTTGATGATTACTCTCGATTTACATGGACCTTGTTCCTAGCAAACAAGAGTGATGCATTTCGAGCATTCAAAAGATTAGCCAAAGTTATTCAAAATGAAAAGAATTTGCATATATCATCTATTAGAAGTGATCATGGTGGAGAATTTGAAAACAATCTTTTTGAAACTTTTTGTGAAGAAAATGGCATTGAGCATAATTTTTCCTCTCGTAGAACACCACAACAAAATGGTGTGGTTGAAAGGAAAAATCGTCACTTAGAAGAAATGGCGAGAACTATGCTCAATGAGGCTAATATTCCTAAGTACTTTTGGGCGGATGCGGTTAGTACCGCGTGTTATGTTATGAATAGGATTATCATTCGACCTATTCTTAAGAAAACACCGTACGAATTGTACAAAGGAAGAAAGCCAAATATTTCCCACCTTCACGTCTTTGGCTGTAAATGCTTTATTCTAAATAATGGAAAAGATAACTTAGGCAAATTTGATGCTAAGGCTGATGAAGGAATCTTCTTAGGCTACTCTTTAACTAGCAAAGCTTTTAGAGTATATAATAAACGCATCATGACTATGGAAGAAAGTATTCATGTCGCTTTTGATGAAACTAACCGTTGTTATGATAGAAAAGATTTTGATGAAAATGTAGAAAACTTTGATTCACTAAATTTGAATGGTGAAGACAAAGAAAAAGATTTAAATGAAGCCTCTACAACAAAGGATAATGTTCAAGTTGAAGAAATTGAACCATCACAAGCACAAATAAATGCACTTCCAAAGGACTGGCGTACTTCAAAGGATCATCCTCTAGACAACGTCATTGGTAATGTTTCGAAAGGGGTAACAACTCGATCCACTTTTAGAAATTTATTTGCATATAGTGCTTTTGTTTCTCAAATTGAACCATCTACCATTGAGTCCGCAATTGATGATGAACATTGGGTTATGGCAATGCAAGAGGAGCTTAACCAATTCAAACGAAATGACGTTTGGGAATTGGTGCCTAAACCAAGTAATCAAACAATTGTAGGAACAAAATGGGTTTTTAGAAATAAACTCGATGAAAATGGTACAATTGTTAGAAACAAAGCTAGATTAGTAGCTAAAGGTTATAATCAAGAGGAAGGCATTGATTATGACGAAACTTATGCTCCCGTAGCTAGATTAGAAGCTATTAGGATGTTACTTGCTTTTGCATCCTCTTATAACTTCAAACTTTATCAAATGGATGTTAAGAGTGCCTTTCTTAATGGTTTCATTCAAGAAGAAGTATATGTTGAACAACCTCCCGGTTTTGAGGATTATGAAAATCCTAATCATGTTTTTAAACTCAAGAAAGCTCTTTATGGTCTTAAACAAGCTCCAAGATCTTGGTATGAACGTTTGAGCAAGTTTTTAATAGAAAAGGGTTTTAGAAGAGGGAAGGTTGATACAACTTTATTTATCATGATTGAAAACAAAAATATCCTTTTGGTACAAGTTTACGTCGATGACATAATATTTGGTTCAACTAACGAATCACTTTGCAAGTTTTTCTCAAACCTCATGCAAAGTGAATTTGAAATGTCCATGATGGGCGAACTCAACTTCTTCCTTGGTCTTCAAATCAAACAAGGAAAAGAAGGAACTTTCGTTGGTCAAACCAAATATTGCAAGGAATTGCTCACAAGATTTGGAATGGACAATGCTAAGGCAATGGACACACCAATGAGCACTACTTGCTACCTTGACAAAGATGAACAAGGTAAAAACATAGATGTAAAGAAGTATAGAGGCATGATAGGATCTTTGCTTTATCTAACGGCAAGTAGGCCAGATATCATGTTTAGTGTATGCATGTGTGCGAGATACCAAGCTAATCCTAAGGAATCTCACTTAAGTGCAGTGAAAAGGATTATGAAGTATCTCATAGGAACATTAAATGTTGGATTGTGGTATCCGAAAGGATCCACTTGTGATTTGATTGGTTATTCCGATTCCGATTTTGCCGGTTGCAAATTGGATAGGAAAAGCACTAGCGGCACTTGTCACTTGCTAGGAAACTCTCTTGTTTCATGGCATAGTAAGAAACAAGTAAGTGTAGCTTTGTCTACCGCCGAAGCCGAGTATGTAGCCGCCGGTAGTTGTTGCGCCCAAATTTTATGGATGAAACAACAACTTGTGGACTATGGACTCATGCTTGATCACATTCCTATCAAATGTGATAATACTAGTGCAATAAATTTAACCAAGAATCCGGTTCAACATTCAAGAACCAAGCATATTGAGATTAGACATCACTTCATAAGAGACCATGTTGAAAAGGGTGATGTGGTTATTGAATTTGTCGAAACTAGTAAACAACTAGCGGACATCTTCACTAAACCTTTATGTAAAGAAAGTTTTTTTAACATCCGAAATGAACTTGGTATCTTGGATTCTAATCTAATATGATTTGTTTGAATTTATTGCATTTATATTACTATTTTTGTATCTCTTACTAACTTAAGCATTGGAGATATCCAATTAGCCATTGTTTTGTAGGTTTATGAGTTGATGAATGAGTGATTAATCTTGAGGTAGATTGAAGAATTTGAAGATTATAAACAATGGAGGATCAACAAATTGAAGTTTATAATAGTTTATTTGATTATATGAATTGTTAAACTAACTCCTAGTAAGCTAAGGATTTCTATTATGGTTTAAATACTTTGATATTTCCTTCATAATTCTGTTTAATGATTAATGCTTGTATGCTTTTTTGGTGAATAACTCAAAATAGGATTGGTACCCCTATTTTAAGTTAAAGTGCATGCTTTAATATATTTCACTTATTTAGGGGGAATTATGCATGCTTTAATATATCTCATCCTTGAAATTAATAAACTTAAAAAAAAAAAATTCATTGTTTTATGCATGCTTCTATGACTCATTTCAAACTCCTTTCTTTTTGATAATGTCAAAAGGGGGAAGAGAAGTTTGAGGATATTTGAAGTTTTGAACTTTTGAAAAAGAAGAAGTTTGAGGATTTGAAAAGAAGAAATAAGTTTGCGAAACAATGATTTCAAAAAGACTTCCACTAAGCAAAAACTTTTGATATCTAAATCGTCTTCTTTGATAAACGCCCTTTAAGGGAACAAATGCACATATTTAGGGGGAACTCGTGCAAAATTTTTTTGTGAAGTCTTCTCCAAAGCTTTCTATAAAACAAAGTGCATTATTGTTGCTTTCAAAATCATTTATAAATGCATATCCTCAAAATTGGTTTGTCATTATCAAAAAGGGGGAAATTGTAAATCATGTTGCTTGTATGCGAAGTTTGTATTCGTAGGTTTTGATGAATGACAAACCAACAAACGACATGAAAGACAAACCAACAAACAACTTGAATGAACAAGCATGTTGAAAGATCAACCAACATTCAACATTGAGGAATGAAGAGTTGAAAGCAACACAACAACAACAAGAAACTCAAGTCCACAACATTTGAAGACAAGTATAGTGTCTTAGGACTTAGGTAACTTCTTGTTAAGAACCAATTGCTAAATCTCTCAACACACACTCACAAAATGTTTTGATGCACATCTTGCAATTCGATGCTAGCCAAATGGTTTAAAAACTTGTTTTCAAAGGTACAAAAGCATAGGAATTGACTCCAACAAGTTTGAGATCAATCCTAAGTATTTTGAAGTGATTTTAAGCCATTCTTTAAGGTTTGCATCGATGCACACTCATCTTGCATCGATGCAAAGCATGCAACGACTTTTTGCATCGATGCAAAGATGTTTGCATCGATGCAACCTAGCTGAAAATTCAAATTTCAGCTTCAAAGACACATTTGCATCGATGCAAAGTGTTATGCATCGATGCAAATGATTCAAAAACATAAAAAACGGCTAGTTTTAACAAAACGGCTCCATCCCATTAACTCCCCAACGTTTCTAAGGTTTGGGAAGTCTATAAATAGATGGATTGAAGCCTTATTTCACACAGGTGAGTATTTGCAAACTATATTGTTCATATTCTTTCATTCTACACATTTTTAAGGTGTTATAATACACAATTTGAGAGAGCAATATTAATTGGTTCAATAGTGCTAAACTTGTAATCATACACTCTTCTAGAGAGTACTCATTTCATCTCAACAATTCTTTGAGAATTGTTTTCTTGTAACACTTTGTAAATTGGAGTGTGATCTCCAAGGTTGAGTCAAGAGTTATAAACACTATAGTCGGTGAGGATACCAAAGAAGTATACTAAGTACTCAAGGCGAATCTTAGAGAAGGTATCTCTAAGTGGAGTGGGTTAGTCTACGAGTGGTGATCATATACCGTGAGGTGTTAGAAACTAAGGACTCGGACTGTAAAAGGTTTTGCGCGAGCACCTTGAAGCTTGGCAATAGTGGAACTTCTCAATAGCGATTGAGAAAGAAAGTGGACGTAGGACAAGGATTGTGCCGAACCACTCTAAATAGTGTTTGCATCTCTCCAAACTCATCTCTTCAATATTATTGTCTTTTACCTTTTGAGCAAATAAATTGTGATCGAAAAGTAGCTTCGTAAGTACTTAAGGAATAGCTTAAGTCCGATTGGTGAAAAGCTTGATCAATTTATTTGAGTTGGTGTCTATTGGAAAGTAAAAGCTCCTTATAAATGCTTAGCAATTGAGTTAAGCTCTTGGAAAAATACTAGTACAATAACACTTTTGTTTATTGTCTTTAACTTTCGCAAAAAGATTCATTGTTGTTGCAATACTCAATTCACCCCCCCTCTTGAGTAATTGTGCATAGGTTCTACACTTTGAACACCAAACTTGTTCTTCACTATGTGTTGCAAAAAGGAAAGATTCAGTCAAGTGCATGTCAAAGTTGATTTGAAATTCATGAACCTTGCTTTATTAACTACTTTTAAAAACATGTAAAACATGGGTTGCCTCCCATGAAGCGCTTCTTTAGCGTCACTAGCTTGACGTTCTGCCTTTGTCAGGGTGGTTGGTAATGCTTCAGATCTTCCCCTCTTGCAGTAAATCTATATCCATTGGCTTCATCAAGGATCTCTACATGTTCTAGGAAGAGAACTTTGTTGATGGTGAAAACCTTAGGTAGCTGAGATGGGATGGTGGGGAGATGAGGTGGGATATCCATGAAGTAAGCTGAGATCACTTTATCCCCTGGAGAGAAATCTTCTATAGGGATCTTCTTGTTCCTCCATCTCCTTGGTGCCTTCTTCTTTGTTTCTTTTGCTGTTGCCCTGCTCTTTATGGTCTCTTTTCCTAGGGAGATTTTGTTGCTGGTCTCATATGATTCTGGTGGTTTAGGTTCCTCCTGATCTTTCTTGGGCTGTGACAGCTGCTGATTATCTTGTTTATCAACCAAAGGAATTCCCTGTGCTTCAATGCTTGTTTCTTCCACCAATGCTTTGTCGTGCTCTTTCCTTGGTTCCTTACTTTTCTGATCTATTTCTTGTGAGGGTTTGAAGACATTGAATGCGAGTTGTTCGTCATGTATCCTCAATATTAGCTCTCCTCGCTCCACATCTATGAGTGCTCTGGCTGTAGCTAGGAATGGTCTTCCCAATATGATTAGGTGAAGGTGACTCTCTTTCATTTCCAATATGACAAAGTCTGTAGGAAGGAAGTAGTTCCCAACCTTTACCAACACGTTTTCCACCACTCCTACTGCTTGTTTTTGAGTTTTGTCAGCCAACCTGATGACTACGTCTGTGGGCATTAGCTCATTGATCTGCAGCTTCTTCATAAGGGATAAAGGCATTAAGTTGATGCTTGCTCCCAGATCACAGAGTCCTTTGTCAAACATTGTTTCTCCTATGGCACAGGAGATGTGAAAACTCCCTGGGTCCTTCTTTTTTGTAGGCAACTCTGGTTGAATGAGAGCACTGCACTCCTTATTCATCACTATTGTTTGCCCTCCTTTGAGTGAGCTTTTCCTAGTCAGCAGCTCCTTCATATACTTAATGTATGAGGGCATTTGTTGGAGGGCCTTGATGAATGGTATGTTTACATGGAGAGATGCAAACATGTCAAGAAACCTTGAGTATATTCTCTTTTCTACACCACCCTTGAGTTTTTGGAGAAAAGGTGCATAGAGTCTCAGCAGCTCCTTCTGTGAAATTTTGGTTTCTTGGTGATCCTCTTCCTGGTTCTCTACTAATGTATCTCCAGGTTGTTCTAATGGTTTGTTCGGCTCTTCCTCAGTCCCCTCATCACTTATAGTGACCATCTTGCAATCTTCCCATCTGACCTTCTTTGCTTCACCTCTCGGGTTCTTCTCTGTGTCACTTGGGAAGCTATCAGTAGGTTTGGGAATCTTCTCAGAGAGGTATCCCACTTGAAATTCCAGCCTCTTGATGGTGTCTCCCTGGTTCTTGATATTAGCTCGCACCTCTTCCTTGAACACTTTGTTATCTTGAATTTCCTTACATATGCCTTCAAGTAGAGTCTCAATCCTTGATAGTCTTTCTTCCGATGATGGTGAGTTGAGATTGGAGGGATGAGAAGGGCCATTTTGGCTTTGGTATGGATGTTGAGGTGTGTTGTTAAGTGGGTGCTGATATGATCTGTGTGGAATGTTGGTGAGCCGCATGGTTGTTGGGGTTGTGACGTCTCTGATCTTGGCCTTAGTCTTGTTGGTTTCCCCACCCAAAGTTTGGGTGGTTCCTCCAACCAGGATTATACGTTTTGGAGTATGGGTCATGGTTCTGCCTAGGTGAATTTCCAATGTAGTTGGCTTGTTCCTGACTACCCTCTGCTTCTTCATTCACTCCTTCTTGAGTTACTACTAAAGTGGTGATTGCTTCTACTTGATTCCTCTCCATCTTCTTGGTAAGGTCAGCCAACTGCTTGGTAATCATCTTATTTTGAGCTAGCAGTGCATCCACATTGTTCAGCTCCATCACTCCTCTAGTGTTGCCTCTTTCAGAAGCGAAGAAGTAGTCATGCTCAGCTACAGTCTCAATGACATTTATGGCTTCTTCAATGGTCTTCTTCTTGTTCAGAGATCCCCGGATGAGTGGTCTACTGCCTTCTTTGATTCATAAGAAAGACCTTCATAGAAAATGTGTAGATGTACCCATTCATTGAACATATCTGGTGGGCATCTTCTTGTCAGATCCTTAAATCTCTCCCATGCTTCGTAGAGAGTCTCACCATCTTGTTGCCTGAAAGTTTGAACCTCAGCTCTGAACCTGTTGATTCTTTGAGGAGGATAGAATCTTGCCAAGAATTTGTTCACCACATCTTCCCAGGTTGTTGATGACATGTCACCATGTCATGTTTTTCTATGCTTTTTCATTTGTTTTCAATAGGTTTTATGCACTTTCTTGAGCCATAAGCAAGTCAATTGGGTAGATTTTCATGTTTCCTTTGATTTAATCAACCATGTATGAATTCATGCTATTTCATGAGGTTTTATGCTATAATTGTCACATATTATGAAAGAATGAATATCTCATGATTTTGAGCATAGCTTTGATGTGTTTGGTTGATTAATGATAGGTGAAGAAAGCTTGGAGAAAGGTTGATGCAAGGAGGAATGACTTGAGTCTTGGATTAATTATGAACCAGGAAGTAAAAGCTGGAGCAAAAGTTAGACCCCTAACTTTTTGGCTAACTTTTGGGCAAAAGCTGGACCAAAAGTTAGCCCCTAACTTTTTGGCTAACTTTTGGCATGAAAAACACTCCCTGGATGAGCAAAAGTTTGCGCCAACGTTAGCCCCTAACTTTTTGGCTAACGTTGGCACATGAAAAACACTCCCTGGGCTAGCAAAAGTTTGCGCCGACGTTAGCCCCTAACTTTTTGGCTAACGTTGGCGCCATGAGTGTGCAAGGGGTATACTTCCAACAAGAATAACTTGAGCTACAGAGCTCCAAATGAGGTGATTCAAAAAGCAATGGAAAGTAGGAATCGATAGATTTCCAAGCATATATGGCACTGCATGGTGGACACTAAAATTGAGGGAGAAAACTGCCCCGCAATGAGCATAAACGAACATGGTGGCAACCTGCAGTGAGGCCAACTGACCTCTGCACCTTCGACGGAGTATAACTCAAGCTGTAGAGCTCCAAATGATGTGCTCCCAACGGCATTGGAAAGTAGACATCCAGAGCTTTCCAACAATGTATAATAGTATGGGGTGGACAATATGTTTGAGCCTCCAGAACTGGCGTTTTCGACCACGTTTGAGGCAAACGTCGCCTCAAACGCTGCACACCAAAGCCAGCAACCTTGTCCTCTTCAAATGAGCATAACTTGAGTTGTAGATGTCCAATTGAGGTGATTCTAATTGGGTTAGGAAGCTGACATTCAGAACTTTCCAACCATATATAATAGTCTATAGTTGGCATGAAATTGGCAACGTTGACAAGAGGACAAAGTAGCACCCCATACATGCACACAAGGGGGCCAACGTTGGAGCAAAAGTTTGACCCCTAACTTTTGCCCCAACGTTGGTATCAGCAAGGAAGGGTGCTGATGTGAAAAGTTGGAGCAAAAGTTAGACCCTAACTTTTACTCCAACTTTTACTCAAGCTTTCATGATTCCATCCCGGTTCAATTCAGTTCTCTCTCCAACTCCAAGAGCAATCAACCAAGGCCTCTATCAACCCAATTCCATCAAGAGCAAGGGCCCATTATCATCACTCAAGGGCACAAGAGATAGTTAGAATAGAAATTTCATTTTAATTGTAATTTGTTTTGAATTTCATTTTTATTTTGTAAAAATTCCTATATAAGGCATCATTCTCATTTTAGAAGGTAAGCCCGAATAGAGAGGAGGGGGGCGAGCTCCACTAGGGAGCATTAGGAATACAGAGCTTTCTCTCTGAGTTTCATTTTCTGTTTTGAATCTTGAATTGAGATTGGAAGGAATTCTGTTTTCATTCTCTATTTGCAACTTCTCTTTACTTCTTCTGCAATCTTTCTTTAATTCTCTGCAACTTTTCTCTTGTTGAATCAAGGAAGGATCCACTCCTGAGATCTTCAGCATCCTTTTAAATTTTTGCAAATTAAGCACAGTCACTTTGCTCTCTGATCTCCTTGTTCCCAATTTACTTTCCAGCACTTTTGTTCCTCTGCATTTTACATTTGAGCCACTGTGATCTGAATTTACTTTTCATGCAATTTTAATTTCCTTGCAATTGTTCTAGGCTTTGATTTACTGCTTTCATTCAATTTCCCTGCACCCAGTCTCCTTTACTTTCATGCAATTTACTTTTCTTGCAATTTAAGATTCTTGCAATTTACATTTCTGGCTCTTTAAGTTACTCACCAATTTATATTCTGCACTTTATAATTCTTGCAAGTTTACATTCTGTTGGCTTCAATTGTCACTCAAATCACTCAAATAATAGCTTGACTAAACTAATCACCCACTAAAGTTGCTTGATCCATCAATCCCTGTGGGATCGACCTCACTCCCATGAGTTTTATTACTTGATACGACCCGGTGCACTTGCCGGTTAGTTTTGGGTGTTTTGGAAAAATTCGTTTTTCCGCGAAAATATCCCATCAAGTTTTTGGCGCCGTTGCCGGGGATTGATTTAGATCAACAATGATTAAGTGGGTGAGAAGTCTAGATTAAGCATTTTCTTTATTTTTGTTCTCTGTTCTAAGTTGAAACCAAGGTGTTTGAGTTATTGCCTCACTAAGAAAGTCTTTCTCTATGACATGAATTTCAAATTTCATTGATGTTTACAAAATACAAATGGAGTTCAACTCATCTTATGGTCAAACAAAATTTTATGGGATATCACCCACCATCACCAATCTCTAATGGTGGTTGGGAATATCACCAAGAAACTTCAAATTCTGGGCACTCCAATTCATGGAGCTATGCTTCAGAACCACAAGATGAGAAAGAAAATCATATGGGATATTTCCCTCCACCACAAAATGATGCAAGTCATGATTCTAATGGTGGCTGGGAAGGGAATTCTAATGCTCCATATGATATTCATCCGAAGATATCATCACTTGATCACGCTTCAACAGAAAGCCTCTGTCAAAACTCACCAACCACACAAACTTCCATGAACCAAAGCCTCTCAAAGATTGAGTCCATGCTCAAAAGATTTGCGGAGGAGGAAGAGAAATACCATAAAGAATTAGAAAACTCCCTCAAAAACATGGAAGTGATGGTAGGCCAATTGTTGAATGCAAGGAAGGAGAAAATGGAAAAACAAGAATGCAAGGTCCCTGTGTCAAGTGAAATTGCAAAAAAAGAAGAGGTGGTGAAAGTAGTGGAACCTGAAATTGCTCTTGAGGTGATAAAGGAACATGAACATTCACAACCCTCACAAACTTCCCTTGAATCTGTGATCGAAAAATATGAAGAGGAGATGAAGAAATGTTGGGAAGATCAACAAACCTCCTCAATGAAAAAGCTATTAAAACAAATGTTGAGTGTAAAAGAGGAAGTGGAGGAGCAAGAAAGTGAGGAAGTCATTCCAAACTCAAGTGAGGGAGAGAAGTACATGAAGGAGGAGTTCATGGAACCATCAGTTCAAAAGGCTCTGGATGAATACAAAACTCCAATAATCACACAGCAACCAAGACTTGGATTCAAAGAAGTGAAGGCAACTAACAAGAGCACCAATCCTGTCCCTGATCCAGCAAGCAAGATCAATCAAGGCATTTGCAAAAGGAAGCTTGCTGAGGAAAGGCCAAGGCAAGGGACAGTAGCTGAAACTTCTCCTCCTTTGAAGTTATTTCTCTTAACAAATTGGAAGAAAAGGAAGAAAGTAAAGAACAGGTAGACAGTAGGTACATTTCTTCTCCTTGCTTTGTTTAAATTTCAATAAATTGGCATATGATCACATTCTAAGTTTGGTGTTGCCTTGCAACAAATTGTTTTCAATCTTTTTGGATGATTGCATCAAATCAAAAATGAAAGTGACACACCAAAAGATTCTAAGTTTGGTGTGCCACTTATTTTCTATGCAACTCATTCAAGCAACACCACTTGTCTGCATAATCATAATGCCTCTGCAGTTTTATTTTTCTCTTTTAATTTGACACTTTTTCATTCTACTTTCTTTAGTCATTTTTCTGTTTTAAAATGCTTTCATTTTAGTTTGCTTATTTACTGTGTTTGTTAAGACATTACCAAGAGAGCTTTGTTCATGACAGATTCTTGACTTGGTGATTATACTTAACAAATAACAGTTTCACTTGTTTAGTTTTAGTTCAAATAAATTGACATAGGATTGCATTCTAAGTTTGGTGTTGCTATGCAACACAATTTGCTTCAAATCTTTACTGGATACTTGCATTGATTCCAAGTGAAAGTGTCACACTAAGTTTGGTGTGCCACTTATTCTTTATGTAAAGTATTATGCTCACCTTCTTAAGCTTGCAATCACAATGTCTCTGTCTCTTGTGCCTTGATTATTATCTTTAATTTTGCTTGCTTGAAACACATGTACTACTAACATTTCTTGTGTAAGACATTCATGATCCATCTTAGCCCCATAGCCACGGTTCTAATAGTTGCTTGAGAATGAGCAAGCATTCTGAGTTTGGTATGGGAAGGAGGAGAATGAGAGGAAAATGACAACAATAGAGAAGATGAACTACAAGGTTGTAAAGTTCCTTTTTCTCTCATTTGTTTCAAGCACTATAAACTGCATGATTGTCTTTACCTTCTCTGTATGCATGTGTGTATGAAAAGGCATAGTTTGATTTCTAATTTGCAACATGGTGCTGTGTCATTATGATTACCAACTTGAGTTTTGTGAATTCAAAAGCAACAAAGTATCATGATCATAAACAAACAAGGCATTAAAGAAGATTTTAGCATGTGCATAAAAGTATTGGAAAGCTAGTATGATTAATTGTTGCTCAATTGCATTGGATTTTATTTAATTGAAGTTTTCATCTAGTACATTTTTTGAAAATCATGAAAACCTTGAAAGGAAAAGCAAAAAAGAGCAAGAAAAGTAAAAGGGAAAGAATGAGAAAGCTGAAGGCTCTGAGTACCAATGGCAATTTATTTGTTAAGTGCCTGCGGTGTTTATGTATCAAGCCAAATGCTTGAAAACAAAACACTTAGAAGTCAAGGTTAGGCTCAAAGTACAAAAGCACTCCCTCAAAGCTCAAGGCTCTGAGCATCAATAATTAGAGAGTCAAGAAAAGAAAAGAAAAAAATGAGCTTAATGAAGTCCTCTAATCAAATGCTTGTGGTGCTTATGTATCAAGTGGTAATACTTGAAAACAAAGCATTTAGAAGTCGTAACTTTGTTATCAACTCATGGGGCAAAGCACCCAAAAGGAGAAGCTAATAAGAAAATCAAAAGCTTGTTTCAAGGAAGAAATATAAGAAAAAGATTTCATAAATTGAGCTAGATGGAAGCATCAATCATTTACATTTCTTTTGTGATTGTAGCATGCTTAGAAAACTAGCTTACCATGAACATTGAGTTGCTATTCTTCTTGCCTTGGATTGTCAATCTTTATTGCATGATTCTTTTCTTGCTTGGGGACAAGCAAGGTTTAAGTTTGGTGTTGTGATGACATGTCACCATGTCATGTTTTTCTATGCTTTTTCATTTGTTTTCAATAGGTTTTATGCACTTTCTTGAGCCATAAGCAAGCCAATTGGGTAGATTTTCATGTTTCCTTTGATTTAATCAACCATGTATGAATTCATGCTATTTCATGAGGTTTTATACTATAATTGTCACATATTATGAAAGAATGAATATCTCATGATTTTGAGCATAGCTTTGATGTGTTTGGTTGATTAATGATAGGTGAAGAAAGCTTGGAGAAAGGTTGATGCAAGGAGGAATGACTTGAGTCTTGGATTAATTATGAACCAGGAAGTAAAAGCTGGAGCAAAAGTTAGACCCCTAACTTTTTGGCTAACTTTTGGACAAAAGCTGGACCAAAAGTTAGCCCCTAACTTTTTGGCTAACTTTTGGCATGAAAAACACTCCCTGGATGAGCAAAAGTTTGCGCCAACGTTAGCCCCTAACTTTTTGGCTAACGTTGGCACATGAAAAACACTCCCTGGGCTAGCAAAAGTTTGCGCCGACGTTAGCCCCTAACTTTTTGGCTAACGTTGGCGCCATGAGTGTGCAAGGGGTATACTTCCAACAAGAATAACTTGAGCTACAGAGCTCCAAATGAGGTGATTCAAAAAGCAATGGAAAGTAGGAATCGAGAGCTTTCCAAGCATATATGGCACTGCATGGTGGACACTAAAATTGAGGGAGAAAACTGCCCTGCAATGAGCATAAACGAACATGGTGGCAACCTGCAGTGAGGCCAACTGACCTCTGCATTTTCGACGGAGTATAACTCGAGCTGTAAAGCTCCAAATGATGTGCTCCCAACGGCATTGGAAAGTAGACATCCAGGGCTTTCCAACAATGTATAATAGTATGGGGTGGACAATATGTTTGAGCCTCCAGAACTGGCGTTTTCGTCCACGTTTGAGGCAAACGTCGCCTCAAACGCTGCACACCAAAGCCAGCAACCTTGTCCTCTTCAAATGAGCATAACTTGAGTTGTAGATGTCCAATTGAGGTGATTCTAATTGGGTTAGGAAGCTGACATTCAGAGCTTTCCAACCATATATAATAGTCTATAGTTGGCATGAAATTGGCAACGTTGACAAGAGGACAAAATAGCACCCCATACATGCACACAAGGGGGCCAACGTTGGAGCAAAAGTTTGACCCCTAACTTTTGCCCCAACGTTGGTATCAGCAAGGAAGGGTGCTGATGTGAAAAGTTGGAGCAAAAGTTAGACCCTAATTTTTACTCCAACTTTTACTCAAGCTTTCATGATTCCAACCCGGTTCAATTCGGTTCTCTCTCCAACTCCAAGAGCAATCAACCAAGGCCTCTATCAACCCAATTCCATCAAGAGCAAGGGCCCATTATCATCACTCAAAGGCACAAGAGATAGTTAGAATAGAAATTTTATTTTAATTGTAATTTGTTTTGAATTTCATTTTCATTTTGTAAAAATGCCTATATAAGGCATCATTCTCATTTTAGAAGGTAAGCCCGAATAGAGAGGAGGGGGGCGAGCTCCACTAGGGAGCATTAGGAATACAGAGCTTTCTCTCTGAGTTTCATTTTCTGTTTTGAATCTTGAATTGAGATTGGAAGGAATTCTGTTTTCATTCTCTATTTGCAACTTCTCTTTACTTCTTCTGCAATCTTTCTTTAATTCTCTGCAACTTTTCTCTTGTTGAATCAAGGAAGGATCCACTCCTGAGATCTTCAGTATCCTTTTAAATTTCTGCAAATTAAGCACAGTCACTTTGCTCTCTGATCTCTTGTTCCCAATTTACTTTCCAGCACTTTTGTTCCTCTGCATTTTACATTTGAGCCACTGTGATCTGAATTTACTTTTCATGCAATTTTAATTTCCTTGCAATTGGTCTAAGCTTTGATTTACTGCTTTCATTCAATTTCCCTGCACCCAGTCTCCTTTACTTTCATGCAATTTACTTTTCTTGCAATTTAAGATTCTTGCAATTTACATTTCTTGCTCTTTAAGTTACTCACCAATTTATATTCTGCACTTTATAATTCTTGCAAGTTTACATTCTGTTGGCTTCAATTGTCACTCAAATCACTCAAATGATAGCTTGACTAAACTAATCACCCACTAAAGTTGCTTGATCCATCAATCCTTGTGGGATCGACCTCACTCCCGTGAGTTTTATTACTTGATACGACCCGGTGCACTTGCCGGTTAGTTTTGGGTGTTTTGGAGAAATTCGTTTTTCCGCAAAAATATCCCATCAAGTTTTTGGCGCCGTTGCCGGGGATTGATTTAGATCAACAATGATTAAGTGGGTGAGAAGTCTAGATTAAGCATTTTCTTTATTTTTGTTCTCTGTTCTAAGTTGAAACCAAGGTGTTTGAGTTATTGCCTCACTAAGAAATTCTTTCTCTATGACATGAATTTCAAATTTCATTGATGTTTACAAAATACAAATGGAGTTCAACTCATCTTATGGTCAAACAAAATTTTATGGGATATCACCCACCATCACCAATCTCTAATGGTGGTTGGGAATATCACCAAGAAACTTCAAATTCTGGGCACTCCAATTCATGGAGCTATGCTTCAGAACCACAAGATGAGAAAAAAAATCATATGGGATATTTCCCTCCACCACAAAATGATGCAAATCATGATTCTAATGGTGGCTGGGAAGGGAATTCTAATGCTCCATATGATATTCATCCGAAGATATCATCACTTGACCACGCTTCAACAGAAAGCCTCTGTCAAAACTCACCAACCACACAAACTTCCATGAACCAAAGCCTCTCAAAGATTGAGTCCATGCTCAAAAGATTTGCGAAGGAGGAAGAGAAATACCATAAAGAATTAGAAAACTCCCTCAAAAACATGGAAGTGATGGTAGGCCAATTGTTGAATGCAAGGAAGGAGAAAATGGAAAAACAAGAATGCAAGGTCCCTGTGTCAAGTGAAATTGCAAAAAAAGAAGAGGTGGTGAAAGTAGTGGAACCTGAAACTGCTCTTGAGGTGATAAAGGAACATGAACATTCACAACCCTCACAAACTTCCCTTGAATCTGTGATCGAAAAATATGAAGAGGAGATGAAGAAATGTTGGGAAGATCAACAAACCTCCTCAATGAAAAAGCTATTAAAACAAATGTTGAGTGTAAAAGAGGAAGTGGAGGAGCAAGAAAGTGAGGAAGTCATTCCAAACTCAAGTGAGGGAGAGAAGTACATGAAGGAGGAGTTCATGGAACCATCAGTTCAAAAGGCTCTGGATGAATACAAAACTCCAATAATCACACAGCAACCAAGACTTGGATTCAAAGAAGTGAAGGCAACTAACAAGAGCACCAATCCTGTCCCTGATCCAGCAAGCAAGATCAATCAAGCCATTTGCAAAAGGAAGCTTGCTGAGGAAAGGCCAAGGCAAGGGACAGTAGCTGAAACTTCTCCTCCTTTGAAGTCATTTCTCTTAACAAATTGGAAGAAAAGGAAGAAAGTAAAGAACAGGTAGACAGTAGGTACATTTCTTCTCCTTGCTTTGTTTAAATTTCAATAAATTGGCATATGATCACATTCTAAGTTTGGTGTTGCCTTGCAACAAATTGTTTTCAATCTTTTTGAATGATTGCATCAAATCAAAAATGAAAGTGACACACCAAAAGATTCTAAGTTTGGTGTGCCACTTATTTTCTATGAAATTCATTCAAGCAACACCACTTGTCTGCATAATCATAATGCCTCTGCAGTTTTATTTTTCTCTTTTAATTTGACACTTTTTCATTCTACTTTCTTTAGTCATTTTTCTGTTTTAAAATGCTTTCATTTTAGTTTGCTTATTTACTGTGTTTGTTAAGACATTACCAAGAGAGCTTTGTTCATGACAGATTCTTGGCTTGGTGATTATACTTAACAAATAACAGTTTCACTTGTTTAGTTTTAGTTCAAATAAATTGACATAGGATTGCATTCTAAGTTTGGTGTTGCTATGCAACATAATTTGCTTCAAATCTTTACTGGATACTTGCATTGATTCCAAGTGAAAGTGTCACACTAAGTTTGGTGTGCCACTTATTCTTTATGTAAAGTATTATGCTCACCTTCTTAGGCTTACAATCACAATGTCTCTGTCTCTTGTGCCTTGATTATTATCTTTAATTTTGCTTGCTTGAAACACATGTACTACTAACATTTCTTGTGTAAGACATTCATGATCCATCTTAGCCCCATAGCCACGGTTCTAATAGTTGCTTGAGGATGAGCAAGCATTCTGAGTTTGGTATGGGAAGGAGGAGAATGAGAGGAAAATGACAACAATAGAGAAGATGAACTACAAGGTTGTAAAGTTCCTTTTTCTCTCATTTGTTTCAAGCACTATAAACTGCATGATTGTCTTTACCTTCTCTGTATGCATGTGTGTATGAAAAGGCATAGTTTGATTTCTAATTTGCAACATGGTGCTGTGTCATTATGATTACCAACTTGAGTTTTGTGAATTCAAAAGCAACAAAGTATCATGATCATAAACAAACAAGGCATTAAAGAAGATTTTAGCATGTGCATAAAAGTATTGGAAAGCTAGTATAATTAATTGTTGCTCAATTGCATTGGATTTTATTTAATTGAAGTTTTCATCTAGTACATTTTTTGAAAATCATGAAAACCTTGAAAGGAAAAGCAAAAAAGAGCAAGAAAAGAAAAAGGGAAAGAATGAGAAAGCTGAAGGCTCTGAGTACCAATGGCAATTTATTTGTTAAGTGCCTGCGGTGTTTATGTATCAAGCCAAATGCTTGAAAACAAAACACTTAGAAGTCAAGGTTAGGCTCAAAGTGCAAAAGCACTCCCTCAAAGCTCAAGGCTCTGAGCATCAATGATTAGAGAGTCAAGAAAAGAAAAGAAAAAAATGAGCTTAATGAAGTCCTCTAATCAAATGCTTGTGGTGCTTATGTATCCAGTGGTAATACTTGAAAACAAAGCATTTAGAAGTCGTAGCTTTGTTATCAACTCATGGGGCAAAGCACCCAAAAGGAGAAGCTAATAAGAAAATCAAAAGCTTGTTTTAAGGAAGAAATATAAGAAAAAGATTTCATAAATTGAGCTAGATGGAAGCATCAATCATTTACATTTCTTTTGTGATTGTAGCATGCTTAGAAAACTAGCTTACCATGAACATTGAGTTGCTATTCTTCTTGCCTTGGATTGTCAATCTTTATTGCATGATTCTTTTCTTGCTTGGGGACAAGCAAGGTTTAAGTTTGGTGTTGTGATGACATGTCACCATGTCATGTTTTTCTATGCTTTTTCATTTGTTTTCAATAGGTTTTATGCACTTTCTTGAGCCATAAGCAAGTCAATTGGGTAGATTTTTATGTTTCCTTTGATTTAATCAACCATGTATGAATTCATGGTATTTCATGAGGTTTTATGCTATAATTGTCACATATTATGAAAGAATGAATATCTCATGATTTTGAGCATAGCTTTGATGTGTTTGGTTGATTAATGATAGGTGAAGAAAGCTTGGAGAAAGGTTGATGCAAGGAGGAATGACCTGAGACTTGGATTAATTATGAACCAGGAAGTAAAAGCTGGAGCAAAAGTTAGACCCCTAACTTTTTGGCTAACTTTTGGGCAAAAGCTGGACCAAAAGTTAGCCCCTAACTTTTTGGCTAACTTTTGGCATGAAAAACACTCCCTGGATGAGCAAAAGTTTGCGCCAACGTTAGCCCCTAACTTTTTGGCTAACGTTGGCACATGAAAAACACTCCCTGGGCTAGCAAAAGTTTGCGCCGACGTTAGCCCCTAACTTTTTGGCTAACGTTGGCGCCATGAGTGTGCAAGGGGTATACTTCCAACAAGAATAACTTGAGCTACAGAGCTCCAAATGAGGTGATTCAAAAAGCAATGGAAAGTAGGAATCGAGAGATTTCCAAGCATATATGGCACTGCATGGTGGACACTAAAATTAAGGGAGAAAACTGCCCCGCAATGAGCATAAACGAACATGGTGGCAACCTGCAGTGAGGCCAACTGACCTCTGCACCTTCGACGGAGTATAACTCGAGCTGTAGAGCTCCAAATGATGTGCTCCCAACGGCATTGGAAAGCAGACATCCAGGGCTTTCCAACAATGTATAATAGTATGGGGTGTACAATATGTTTGAGCCTCCAGAACTGGCGTTTTCGTCCACGTTTGAGGCAAACGTCGCCTCAAACGCTGCACACCAAAGCCAGCAACCTTGTCCTCTTCAAATGGGCATAACTTGAGTTGTAGATGTCCAATTGAGGTGATTCTAATTGGGTTAGGAAGCTGACATTCAGAGCTTTCCAACCATATATAATAGTCTATAGTTGGCATGAAATTGGCAACATTGACAAGAGGACAAAATAGCACCCCATACATGCACACAAGGGGGCCAACGTTGGAGCAAAAGTTTGACCCCTAACTTTTGCCCCAACGTTGGTATCAGCAAGGAAGGGTGCTGATGTGAAAAGTTGGAGCAAAAGTTAGACCCTAACTTTTACTCCAACTTTTACTCAAGCTTTCATGATTCCAACCCGGTTCAATTCGGTTCTCTCTCCAACTCCAAGAGCAATCAACCAAGGCCTCTATCAACCCAATTCCATCAAGAGCAAGGGCCCATTATCATCACTCAAAGGCACAAGAGATAGTTAGAATAGAAATTTCATTTTAATTGTAATTTGTTTTGAATTTCATTTTCATTTTGTAAAAATGCCTATATAAGGCATCATTCTCATTTAAGAAGGTAAGCCCGAATAGAGAGGAGGGGGGCGAGCTCCACTAGGGAGCATTAGGAATACAGAGCTTTCTCTCTGAGTTTCATTTTCTGTTTTGAATCTTGAATTGAGATTGGAAGGAATTCTGTTTTCATTCTCTATTTGCAACTTCTCTTTACTTCTTCTGCAATCTTTCTTTAATTCTCTGCAACTTTTCTCTTGTTGAATCAAGGAAGGATCCACTCCTGAGATCTTCAGCATCCTTTTAAATTTCTGCAAATTAAGCACAGTCACTTTGCTCTCTGATCTCCTTGTTCCCAATTTACTTTCCAGCACTTTTGTTCCTCTGCATTTTACATTTGAGCCACTGTGATCTGAATTTACTTTTCATGCAATTTTAATTTCCTTGCAATTGTTCTAAGCTTTGATTTACTGCTTTCATTCAATTTCCCTGCACCCAGTCTCCTTTACTTTCATACAATTTACTTTTCTTGCAATTTAAGATTCTTGCAATTTACATTTCTTGCTCTTTAAGTTACTCACCAATTTATATTCTGCACTTTATAATTCTTGCAAGTTTACATTCTGTTGGCTTCAATTGTCACTCAAATCACTCAAATGATAGCTTGACTAAACTAATCACCCACTAAAGTTGCTTGATCCATCAATCCTTGTGGGATCGACCTCACTCCCGTGAGTTTTATTACTTGATACGACCCGGTGCACTTGCCGGTTAGTTTTGGGTGTTTTGGAGAAATTCGTTTTTCCGCAAAAATATCCCATCAAGTTTTTGGCGCCGTTGCCGGGAATTGATTTAGATCAACAATGATTAAGTGGGTGAGAAGTCTAGATTAAGCATTTTCTTTATTTTTGTTCTCTGTTCTAAGTTGAAACCAAGGTGTTTGAGTTATTGCCTCACTAAGAAATTCTTTCTCTATGACATGAATTTCAAATTTCATTGATGTTTACAAAATACAAATGGAGTTCAACTCATCTTATGGTCAAACAAAATTTTATGGGATATCACCCACCATCACCAATCTCTAATGGTGGTTGGGAATATCACCAAGAAACTTCGAATTCTGGGCACTCCAATTCATGGAGCTATGCTTCAGAACCACAAGATGAGAAAGAAAATCATATGGGATATTTCCCTCCACCACAAAATGATGCAAATCATGATTCTAATGGTGGCTGGGAAGGGAATTCTAATGCTCCATATGATATTCATCCGAAGATATCATCACTTGACCACGCTTCAACAGAAAGCCTCTGTCAAAACTCACCAACCACACAAACTTCCATGAACCAAAGCCTCTCAAAGATTGAGTCCATGCTCAAAAGATTTGCGAAGGAGGAAGAGAAATACCATAAAGAATTAGAAAACTCCCTCAAAAACATGGAAGTGATGGTAGGCCAATTGTTGAATGCAAGGAAGGAGAAAATGGAAAAACAAGAATGCAAGGTCCCTGTGTCAAGTGAAATTGCAAAAAAAGAAGAGGTGGTGAAAGTAGTGGAACCTGAAACTGCTCTTGAGGTGATAAAGGAACATGAACATTCACAACCCTCACAAACTTCCCTTGAATCTGTGATCGAAAAATATGAAGAGGAGATGAAGAAATGTTGGGAAGATCAACAAAACTCCTCAATGAAAAAGCTATTAAAACAAATGTTGAGTGTAAAAGAGGAAGTGGAGGAGCAAGAAAGTGAGGAAGTCATTCCAAACTCAAGTGAGGGAGAGAAGTACATGAAGGAGGAGTTCATGGAACCATCAGTTCAAAAGGCTCTGGATAAATACAAAACTCCAATAATCACACAGCAACCAAGACTTGGATTCAAAGAAGTGAAGGCAACTAACAAGAGCACCAATCCTGTCCCTGATCCAGCAAGCAAGATCAATCAAGCCATTTGCAAAAGGAAGCTTGCTGAGGAAAGGCCAAGGCAAGGGACAGTAGCTGAAACTTCTCCTCCTTTGAAGTCATTTCTCTTAACAAATTGGAAGAAAAGGAAGAAAGTAAAGAACAGGTAGACAGTAGGTACATTTCTTCTCCTTGCTTTGTTTAAATTTCAATAAATTGGCATATGATCACATTCTAAGTTTGGTGTTGCCTTGCAACAAATTGTTTTCAATCTTTTTGGATGATTGCATCAAATCAAAAATGAAAGTGACACACCAAAAGATTCTAAGTTTGGTGTGCCACTTATTTTCTATGCAATTCATTCAAGCAACACCACTTGTCTGCATAATCATAATGCCTCTGCAGTTTTATTTTTCTCTTTTAATTTGACACTTTTTCATTCTACTTTCTTTAGTCATTTTTCTGTTTTAAAATGCTTTCATTTTAGTTTGCTTATTTACTGTGTTTGTTAAGACATTACCAAGAGAGCTTTGTTCATGACAGATTCTTGGCTTGGTGATTATACTTAACAAATAACAGTTTCACTTGTTTAGTTTTAGTTCAAATAAATTGACATAGGATTGCATTCTAAGTTTGGTGTTGCTATGCAACACAATTTGCTTCAAATCTTTACTGGATACTTGCATTGATTCCAAGTGAAAGTGTCACACTAAGTTTGGTGTGTCACTTATTCTTTATGTAAAGTATTATGCTCACCTTCTTAAGCTTACAATCACAATGTCTCTGTCTCTTGTGCCTTGATTATTATCTTTAATTTTGCTTGCTTGAAACACATGTACTACTAACATTTCTTGTGTAAGACATTCATGATCCATCTTAGCCCCATAGCCACGGTTCTAATAGTTGCTTGAGAATGAGCAAGCATTCTGAGTTTGGTATGGGAAGGAGGAGAATGAGAGGAAAATGACAACAATAGAGAAGATGAACTACAAGGTTGTAAAGTTCCTTTTTCTCTCATTTGTTTCAAGCACTATAAACTGCATGATTGTCTTTACCTTCTCTGTATGCATGTGTGTATGAAAAGGCATAGTTTGATTTCTAATTTGCAACATGGTGCTGTGTCATTATGATTACCAACTTGAGTTTTGTGAATTCAAAAGCAACAAAGTATCATGATCATAAACAAACAAGGCATTAAAGAAGATTTTAGCATGTGCATAAAAGTATTGGAAAGCTAGTATGATTAATTGTTGCTCAATTGCATTGGATTTTATTTAATTGAAGTTTTCATCTAGTACATTTTTTTAAAATCATGAAAACCTTGAAAGGAAAAGCAAAAAAGAGCAAGAAAAGAAAAAGGGAAAGAATGAGAAAGCTGAAGGCTCTGAGTACCAATGGCAATTTATTTGTTAAGTGCCTGTGGTGTTTATGTATCAAGCCAAATGCTTGAAAACAAAACACTTAGAAGTCAAGGTTAGGCTCAAAGTGCAAAAGCACTCCCTCAAAGCTCAAGGCTCTGAGCATCAATGATTAGAGAGTCAAGAAAAGAAAAGAAAAAAATGAGCTTAATGAAGTCCTCTAATCAAATGCTTGTGGTGCTTATGTATCAAGTGGTAATACTTGAAAACAAAGCATTTAGAAGTCGTGGCTTTGTTATCAACTCATGGGGCAAAGCACCCAAAAGGAAAAGCTAATAAGAAAATCAAAAGCTTGTTTCAAGGAAGAAATATAAGAAAAAGATTTCATAAATTGAGCTAGATGGAAGCATCAATCATTTACATTTCTTTTGTGATTGTAGCATGCTTAGAAAACTAGCTTACCATGAACATTGAGTTGCTATTCTTCTTGCCTTGGATTGTCAATCTTTATTGCATGATTCTTTTCTTGCTTGGGGACAAGCAAGGTTTAAGTTTGGTGTTGTGATGACATGTCACCATGTCATGTTTTTCTATGCTTTTTCATTTGTTTTCAATAGGTTTTATGCACTTTCTTGAGCCATAAGCAAGCCAATTGTGTAGATTTTCATGTTTCCTTTGATTTAATCAACCATGTATGAATTCATGCTATTTCATGAGGTTTTATGCTATAATTGTCACATATTATGAAAGAATGAATATCTCATGATTTTGAGCATAGCTTTGATGTGTTTGGTTGATTAATGATAGGTGAAGAAAGCTTGGAGAAAGGTTGATGCAAGGAGGAATGACCTGAGTCTTGGATTAATTATGAACCAGGAAGTAAAAGCTGGAGCAAAAGTTAGACCCCTAACTTTTTGGCTAACTTTTGGGCAAAAGCTGGACCAAAAGTTAGCCCCTAACTTTTTGGCTAACTTTTGGCATGAAAAACACTCCCTGGATGAGCAAAAGTTTGCGCCAACGTTAGCCCCTAACTTTTTGGCTAACGTTGGCACATGAAAAACACTCCCTGGGCTAGCAAAAGTTTGCGCCGACGTTAGCCCCTAACTTTTTGGCTAACGTTGGCGCCATGAGTGTGCAAGGGGTATACTTCCAACAAGAATAACTTGAGCTACAGAGCTCCAAATGAGGTGATTCAAAAAGCAATAGAAAGTAGGAATCGAGAGCTTTCCAAGCATATATGGCACTGCATGGTGGACACTAAAATTGAGGGAGAAAATTGCCCCGCAATGAGCATAAACGAACATGGTGGCAACCTGCAGTGAGGCCAACTGACCTCTGCACCTTCGACGGAGTATAACTCGAGCTGTAGAGCTCCAAATGATGTGCTCCCAACAGCATTGGAAAGTAGACATCCAGGGCTTTCCAATAATGTATAATAGTATGGGGTGGACAATATGTTTGAGCCTCCAGAACTGGCGTTTTCGTCCACGTTTGAGGCAAACGTCGCCTCAAACGCTGCACACCAAAGCCAGCAATCTTGTCCTCTTCAAATGAGCATAACTTGAGTTGTAGATGTCCAATTGAGGTGATTCTAATTGGGTTAGGAAGCTGACATTCAGAGCTTTCCAACCATATATAATAGTCTATAGTTGGCATGAAATTGGCAACGTTGACAAGAGGACAAAATAGCACCCCATACATGCACACAAGGGGGCCAACGTTGGAGCAAAAGTTTGACCCCTAACTTTTGCCCCAACGTTGGTATCAGCAAGGAAGGGTGCTGATGTGAAAAGTTGGAGCAAAAGTTAGACCCTAACTTTTACTCCAACTTTTACTCAAGCTTTCATGATTCCAACCCGGTTCAATTCGGTTCTCTCTCCAACTCCAAGAGCAATCAACCAAGGCCTCTATCAACCCAATTCCATCAAGAGCAAGGGCCCATTATCATCACTCAAAGGCACAAGAGATAGTTAGAATAGAAATTTCATTTTAATTGTAATTTGTTTTGAATTTCATTTTCATTTTGTAAAAATGCCTATATAAGGCATCATTCTCATTTTAGAAGGTAAGCCCGAATAGAGAGGAGGGGGGCGAGCTCCACTAGGGAGCATTAGGAATACAGAGCTTTCTCTCTGAGTTTCATTTTCTGTTTTGAATCTTGAATTGAGATTGGAAGGAATTCTGTTTTCATTCTCTATTTGCAACTTCTCTTTACTTCTTCTGCAATCTTTCTTTAATTCTCTGCAACTTTTCTCTTGTTGAATCAAGGAAGGATCCACTCCTGAGATCTTCAGCATCCTTTTAAATTTCTGCAAATTAAGCACAGTCACTTTGCTCTCTGATCTCCTTGTTCCCAATTTACTTTCCAGCACTTTTGTTCCTCTGCATTTTACATTTGAGCCACTGTGATCTGAATTTACTTTTCATGCAATTTTAATTTCCTTGCAATTGTTCTAAGCTTTGATTTACTGCTTTCATTCAATTTCCCTGCACCCAGTCTCCTTTACTTTCATGCAATTTACTTTTCTTGCAATTTAAGATTCTTGCAATTTACATTTCTTGCTCTTTAAGTTACTCACCAATTTATATTCTGCACTTTATAATTCTTGCAAGTTTACATTCTGTTGGCTTCAATTGTCACTCAAATCACTCAAATGATAGCTTGACTAAACTAATCACCCACTAAAGTTGCTTGATCCATCAATCCTTGTGGGATCGACCTCACTCCCGTGAGTTTTATTACTTGATACGACCCGGTGCACTTGCCGGTTAGTTTTGGGTGTTTTGGAAAATTCGTTTTTCCGCAAAAATATCCCATCAAGTTTTTGGCCCGTTGCCGGGGATTGATTTAGATCAACAATGATTAAGTGGGTGAGAAGTCTAGATTAAGCATTTTCTTTATTTTTGTTCTCTGTTCTAAGTTGAAACCAAGGTGTTTGAGTTATTGCCTCACTAAGAAATTCTTTCTCTATGACATGAATTTCAAATTTCATTGATGTTTACAAAATACAAATGGAGTTCAACTCATCTTATGGTCAAACAAAATTTTATGGGATATCACCCACCATCACCAATCTCTAATGGTGGTTGGGAATATCACCAAGAAACTTCAAATTCTGGGCACTCCAATTCATGGAGCTATGCTTCAGAACCACAAGATGAGAAAAAAATCATATGGGATATTTCCTCCACAACAAAATGATGCAAATCATGATTCTAATGGTGGCTGGGAAGGGAATTCTAATGCTCCATATGATATTCATCCGAAGATATCATCACTTGACCACGCTTCAACAGAAAGCCTCTGTCAAAACTCACCAACCACACAAACTTCCATGAACCAAAGCCTCTCAAAGATTGAGTCCATGCTCAAAAGATTTGCGAAGGAGGAAGAGAAATACCATAAAGAATTAGAAAACTCCCTCAAAAATATGGAAGTGATGGTAGGCCAATTGTTGAATGCAAGGAAGGAGAAAATGGAAAAACAAGAATGCAAGGTCCCTGTGTCAAGTGAAATTGCAAAAAAAGAAGAGGTGGTGAAAGTAGTGGAACCTGAAACTGCTCTTGAGGTGATAAAGGAACATGAACATTCACAACCCTCACAAACTTCCCTTGAATCTGTGATCGAAAAATATGAAGAGGAGATGAAGAAATGTTGGGAAGATCAACAAACCTCCTCAATGAAAAAGCTATTAAAACAAATGTTGAGTGTAAAAGAGGAAGTGGAGGAGCAAGAAAGTGAGGAAGTCATTCCAAACTCAAGTGAGGGAGAGAAGTACATGAAGGAGGAGTTCATGGAACCATCAGTTCAAAAGGCTCTGGATGAATACAAAACTCCAATAATCACACAGCAACCAAGACTTGGATTCAAAGAAGTGAAGGCAACTAACAAGAGCACCAATCCTGTCCCTGATCCAGCAAGCAAGATCAATCAAGCCATTTGCAAAAGGAAGCTTGCTGAGGAAAGGCCAAGGCAAGGGACAGTAGCTGAAACTTCTCCTCCTTTGAAGTCATTTCTCTTAACAATTGGAAGAAAAGGAAGAAAGTAAAGAACAGGTAGACAGTAGGTACATTTCTTCTCCTTGCTTTGTTTAAATTTCAATAAATTGGCATATGATCACATTCTAAGTTTGGTGTTGCCTTGCAACAAATTGTTTTCAATCTTTTTGGATGATTGCATCAAATCAAAAATGAAAGTGACACACCAAAAGATTCTAAGTTTGGTGTGCCACTTATTTTCTATGCAATTCATTCAACAACACCACTTGTCTGCATAATCATAATGCCTCTGCAGTTTTATTTTTCTCTTTTAATTTGACATTTTTCATTCTACTTTCTTTAGTCATTTTTCTGTTTTAAAATGCTTTCATTTTAGTTTGCTTATTTACTGTGTTTGTTAAGACATTACCAAGAGAGCTTTGTTCATGACAGATTCTTGGCTTGGTGATTATACTTAACAAATAACAGTTTCACTTGTTTAGTTTTAGTTCAAATAAATTGACATAGGATTGCATTCTAAGTTTGGTGTTGCTATGCAACACAATTTGCTTCAAATCTTTACTGGATACTTGCATTGATTCCAAGTGAAAGTGTCACACTAAGTTTGGTGTGCCACTTATTCTTTATGAAAGTATTATGCTCACCTTCTTAAGCTTCAATCACAATGTCTCTGTCTCTTGTGCCTTGATTATTATCTTTAATTTTGCTTGCTTGAAACACATGTACTACTAACATTTCTTGTGTAAGACATTCATGATCCATCTTAGCCCCATAGCCACGGTTCTAATAGTTGCTTGAGGATGAGCAAGCATTCTGAGTTTGGTATGGGAAGGAGGAGAATGAGAGGAAAATGACAACAATAGAGAAGATGAACTACAAGGTTGTAAAGTTCCTTTTTCTCTCATTTGTTTCAAGCACTATAAACTGCATGATTGTCTTTACCTTCTCTGTATGCATGTGTGTATGAAAAGGCATAGTTTGATTTCTAATTTGCAACATGGTGCTGTGTCATTATGATTACCAACTTGAGTTTTGTGAATTCAAAAGCAACAAAGTATCATGATCATAAACAAACAAGGCATTAAAGAAGATTTTAGCATGTGCATAAAAGTATTGGAAAGCTAGTATGATTAATTGTTGCTCAATTGCATTGGATTTTATTTAATTGAAGTTTTCATCTAGTACATTTTTTAAAATCATGAAAACCTTGAAAGGAAAAGCAAAAAAGAGCAAGAAAAGAAAAAGGGAAAGAATGAGAAAGCTGAAGGCTCTGAGTACCAATGGCAATTTATTTGTTAAGTGCCTGTGGTGTTTATGTATCAAGCCAAATGCTTGAAAACAAAACACTTAGAAGTCAAGGTTAGGCTCAAAGTGCAAAAGCACTCCCTCAAAGCTCAAGGCTCTGAGCATCAATGATTAGAGAGTCAAGAAAAGAAAAGAAAAAAATGAGCTTAATGAAGTCCTCTAATCAAATGCTTGTGGTGCTTATGTATCAAGTGGTAATACTTGAAAACAAAGCATTTAGAAGTCGTGCTTTGTTATCAACTCATGGGGCAAAGCACCCAAAAGGAAAGCTAATAAGAAAATCAAAAGCTTGTTTCAAGGAAGAAATATAAGAAAAAGATTTCATAAATTGAGCTAGATGGAAGCATCAATCATTTACATTTCTTTTGTGATTGTAGCATGCTTAGAAAACTAGCTTACCATGAACATTGAGTTGCTATTCTTCTTGCCTTGGATTGTCAATCTTTATTGCATGATTCTTTTCTTGCTTGGGGACAAGCAAGGTTTAAGTTTGGTGTTGTGATGACATGTCACCATGTCATGTTTTTCTATGCTTTTTCATTTGTTTTCAATAGGTTTTATGCACTTTCTTGAGCCATAAGCAAGCCAATTGGGTAGATTTTCATGTTTCCTTTGATTTAATCAACCATGTATGAATTCATGCTATTTCATGAGGTTTTATGCTATAATTGTCACATATTATGAAAGAATGAATATCTCATGATTTTGAGCATAGCTTTGATGTGTTTGGTTGATTAATGATAGGTGAAGAAAGCTTGGAGAAAGGTTGATGCAAGGAGGAATGACCTGAGTCTTGGATTAATTATGAACCAGGAAGTAAAAGCTGGAGCAAAAGTTAGACCCCTAACTTTTTGGCTAACTTTTGGGCAAAAGCTGGACCAAAAGTTAGCCCCTAACTTTTTGGCTAACTTTTGGCATGAAAAACACTCCCTGGATGAGCAAAAGTTTGCGCCAACGTTAGCCCCTAACTTTTTGGCTAACGTTGGCACATGAAAAACACTCCCTGGGCTAGCAAAAGTTTGCGCCGACGTTAGCCCCTAACTTTTTGGCTAACGTTGGCGCCATGAGTGTGCAAGGGGTATACTTCCAACAAGAATAACTTGAGCTACAGAGCTCCAAATGAGGTGATTCAAAAAGCAATGGAAAGTAGGAATCGAGAGCTTTCCAAGCATATATGGCACTGCTGGTGGACACTAAAATTGAGGGAGAAAACTGCCCCGCAATGAGCATAAACGAACATGGTGGCAACCTGCAGTGAGGCCAACTGACCTCTGCACCTTCGACGGAGTATAACTCAAGCTGTAGAGCTCCAAATGATGTGCTCCCAATGGCATTGGAAAGTAAACATCCAGGGCTTTCCAACAATGTATAAGAGTATGGGGTGGACAATATGTTTGAGCCTCCAGAACTGGCGTTTTCGACCACGTTTGAGGCAAACGTCACCTCAAATGCTGCACACCAAAGCCAGCAACCTTGTCCTCTTCAAATGAGCATAACTTGAGTTGTAGATGTCCAATTGAGGTGATTCTAATTGGGTTAGGAAGCTGACATTCAGAGCTTTCCAAGCATATATAATAGTCTATAGTTGGCATGAAATTGGCAACGTTGACAAGAGGACAAACTAGCACCCCATACATGCACACAAGGGGGCCAACGTTGGAGCAAAAGTTTGACCCCTAACTTTTGCCCCAACGTTGGTATCAGCAAGGAAGGGTGCTGATGTGAAAAGTTGGAGCAAAAGTTAGACCCTAACTTTTACTCCAACTTTTACTCAAGCTTTCATGATTCCAACCCGGTTCAATTCGGTTCTCTCTCCAACTCCAAGAGCAATCAACCAAGGCCTCTATCAACCCAATTCCATCAAGAGCAAGGGCCCATTATCATCACTCAAAGGCACAAGAGATAGTTAGAATAGAAATTTCATTTTAATTGTAATTTGTTTTGAATTTCATTTTCATTTTGTAAAAATGCCTATATAAGGCATCATTCTCATTTTAGAAGGTAAGCCCGAATAGAGAGGAGGGGGCGAGCTCCACTAGGGAGCATTAGGAATACAGAGCTTTCTCTCTGAGTTTCATTTTCTATTTTGAATCTTGAATTGAGATTGGAAGGAATTCTGTTTTCATTCTCTATTTGCAACTTCTCTTTACTTCTTCTGCAATCTTTCTTTAATTCTCTGCAACTTTTCTCTTGTTGAATCAAGGAAGGATCCACTCCTGAGATCTTCAGCATCCTTTTAAATTTCTGCAAATTAAGCACAGTCACTTTGCTCTCTGATCTCCCTGTTCCCAATTTACTTTCCAGCACTTTTGTTCCTTTGCATTTTACATTTGAGCCACTGTGATCTGAATTTACTTTTCATGCAATTTTAATTTCCTTGCAATTGTTCTAAGCTTTGATTTACTGCTTTCATTCAATTTCCCTGCACCCAGTCTCCTTTACTTTCATGCAATTTACTTTTCTTGCAATTTAAGATTCTTGCAATTTACATTTCTTGCTCTTTAAGTTACTCACCAATTTATATTCTACACTTTATAATTCTTGCAAGTTTACATTCTGTTGGCTTCAATTGTCACTCAAATCACTCAAATGATAGCTTGACTAAACTAATCACCCACTAAAGTTGCTTGATCCATCAATCCCTGTGGGATCGACCTCACTCCCGTGAGTTTTATTACTTGATACGACCCGGTGCACTTGCCGGTTAGTTTTGGGTGTTTTGGAGAAATTCGTTTTTCCGCGAAAATATCCCATCAGTTGTTAAGCTTTCCTTCGTGAAGGATTCTAGCCATTTAGATGCCTTGTCCTTGAGTGAGAAGGGAATAGAAGCAGTCTGTAGGTGTCAGCATGAACACCATTAGACTTCACAGTATCACATATCCTCATGGAAGTGAGATTTCAATTTCTTGATTTACACTGATTCCGAATGAACATTTTTGAACAAGATGACTTCTAGTTCAAAGTTGTTGGCATGTATGGTTCTTTTGGATGCACTTCCACATTTCCTGGGTTTGGATTGATGTAAGATCCATAATCTTCTCTCTTGCCCAGCATGATGCACTGGCTTCTCTGCTATGGTTGTGAGCCTCTTCTTCATGATGTTTTCCATATTCTCATCCATGTCTGTTCAAAGTACTCTTCTTCTCTCAGCACTAACGACCTCTTCCTGAACTAAAGCTCTCTCAAAGATTGAGTCCATCTCAAAAGATTCAAAGAAGAAAATAATAAAGATTAGAAAACTCTCAAAAATATAAGTATGGTAGGCAATTTTGAATCAAGGAAGGAAAATGGAAAATCAAAATGCAAGTGTGTCAAGTGAATCAAAAAAAAATGGTGAATAGTGAACCAAATCAGGTAAAAGAAATGAACATAACTCACAAACTGAATGTATCAAAAATATGAAGAAATAAATGTTCAATAAAAATCTCAATAAGTATTAATCAATGTTGATAAAAATAATGGCAAGGGCAAAAATGAGGAATGTCTTCACAAATTCTCAAGTAGAGTGCAAGAAATACATAGAGTGAGGTCGAATCCACAGGATTGATGTCAAAACTTAATAAGGAACTAGTTGAGCTAAAGAAATGTGAAGATGCAGGAAATTAGATGGCGAGAAGTAAATCAGAAATTAAATTGGAAAAGGAAGATGCGAGTAAATGCAGCAAGGGAATGTTAGAGATTCTCGATCAAGTTCATTTTCTCTTCTCAATCAATGCATTCATTGATCTCCTTGGCAATCTTAAGTGATTGAACTCCAATTCCTTGGTAATTCAACTCTCAAATCTTGATCAATAGCCAATTCTTTGGTCTAATTGCTCATGAGAAGAGATGAAGTATGGTCACTGATTATACACATGTATTTCCAAATCAAAGTTTGGATTATATGTCACTATATCCATCAAACCCAATTTGGTCCAACATGAGAAAGCATTCTAGCATGATCTCTTCATTCCTCTTCCAAGGTTCCGAAGAGATCCAAGTATGAATAGCTTTTTCAAGAAACTACCAATTGGATGAAGATTGAAAGCTTTCTAGTAAAATCAAGAGAAAAGAAAGAAGAAGAATAATGAAAACTATTATTGATCCATCAAATTACAACAGAGCTCCCTAACCCAATGAAAGGGGTTTAGTTGTTCACGGCTCTGGGAATGGAAAACAAAGATGGAGAATACATTCTGAAAAGTAAAACTAGAAGTTGCAGAGAAAGTAAAATTATACAGAGAGCAGTCCTCTCAATCCAAAAGCTCTTCTCTAGTTCAAAACTATTCCTATATATACTACTCTTCTGATCTTCCAGTTGGCTCTTCAAGTCTTGGATATGGGCCTTTGGATCTTGAGTTGAAGCAGTTTGGAATCTTCAGTGGGCTCAGCTTTACTTGCAGAGAAAGTGTGAAGTAGGCATGGACTTTGGCTAGGACGTTAGTGGCGTTAACGTTAAGTAAAAATGTGGGTTCGAGAACGTTAGTGACAATCACCTTTTGCACTAACATTCCTAGCCCAAGATGAGTTACGTTAACTTCAATGTTAGTGGCACTAACGTGACCACTAACGTTGCCTCTTGGTCCATCGCGAGCGTTATTGGCGTTTACCTTTGCCAATAACGTTGCCCTTAGCCCCTTTTTCTCACGTTAGAGTCCACGTTAGTATAACTAACGTGGCTCTTAACGTGGGAATGCCTTAGCCTCGAGAGCGTTAGTGACACTTACCTTTGTCACTAACGCTCCAAACGCCATTTCTCACGTTAGTGCCCCATGTTAATTGTCTTAACGTGGTGGTGATTGCCATCTCCAACGTTAGTGGCAAAGGTGAGTGTCACTAATGTTGGCTCATCAATTCTTTCCTCCACGTTAGCTTCCACGTTAATGCACTTAACGTGGTAACTAACGTGGCTCATAGTGGCTTAGTCCAATGTTAGTGACAAAGGTGAGTGTCACTAACGTTGGCGATTCCTTGCTCCTTCCACGTTAGAGTTCACGTTAACCAAGTTAACGTGGCTCTTAACGTAGCCAATATGGGCTTAGTCCAACGTTAATGACAAAGGTGAGTGTCACTAATGTTGGCATTATCTTCCTCTTCCACGTTAGAGTTCACATTAACTGAGTTAATGTGACTCTTAACGTGGCCAATTGCCCTTTTGGAGCGTTAATGGCACTTACTTTTACCACTAACGCTTGGAGCTTCCTTTTCCTCCACGTTAACTACCACGTTAATGTAGTTAATATGGTAGTTAACATGGGCTATGATGGCTTCGATGACGTTATTGGCGATCACTTTTCTTATTAACGTTGCAAGCTAGCTCCCATTCCACGTTAGTGGTCACGTTAGTTAGACTAACATGGCTTCTAACGTGGCTTTTCCTTGCTTCCTTTGTCCTGAAATCAAGCAAATAAAGTGCATCAAAGCTCTAATCCAAGTTATGAGTCATGCATCATCCAATTTGTCATTAAATTCATGCATAATTCTCATGAAATCATATAAAATTCACAATGTTTGCTTGAATCAAGATGTAAGTGAAATTCTACCCAAAACTTGCTTATTTCCTAAGAAAATGCATGAAACTACCCTAAAACAGTAAAGAAAAGGTCAGTGAAACTGGCCGAAATGCCCTGGCATCAAAGTTTAAGTTAATCAAAGATTCAAATTTCAAGCCCACTTGATCATATGCATCCTACCTTGACCCTAACCCCATTACAACCTATGGGAAAGCCCTCATGATATTTGTATGCATGCATGAAATAATTGTTGATTGTTAGATGAAAAACAAATCTTGGAAAACATGATTAGGGGAGAATTGAGTGAATCAACCCCATACACTTGAGCGACTAGAGCGGATACACATCCGGTGAGGGTTCGATTGCTCAATTACATGTCTCCACACATGATCATCTTTTCTTGCAAGTTTGTAAGATCTTTCAATGATTCAATTCAATTGTGGGTTGATTTGATTGCTATTGCCTTAGCCCTTGTGTTTGTATATGTATTCTTGGAAATTGATTTATTTTGACTAAGTGGATGCATTCATGTAGTTTGCATTGAATAAATGTTAATACCCTTTGCTTCTTTCTTGATTTTAGCATGAGGACATGCTTAGTTTAAGTGTGGGGAGATTTGATAAACCCCGATTTTGTGGTTTATCTTGTGCTTAATTTGGGGGATTTTATCAACTTTTCTCACATTTATTCAATGAAATAGTATGATTTTGCAATTCTCCCTTGAATTGTGCTTAAATGTGAAAACATGCTTTTTAGGTCCTAAAATTGGTAATTTTAATTCACTTTAATTCCATTCGATGCCTTGATGTATTTGTTGAGTGATTTCAGGTTCATAGGGCAAGTATTAGATGGAAGAAGTAAGGAGAAAAGCATGCAAAGTGGGAGAACTCATGAAGAAATGAAGGAACTGTAAAGCTGTCAAGTCCGACCTCTTCGCATTTAATCGACCATAACTTGAGCTACAGAGGTCCAAATGAGGCGGTTTTAGTTGCGTTGGAAAGCTAACATCTGGGGTTTTGAAATGATATAAAATTTTCTATATGTTGCATCGCGTTAAGGGGCACGCACGCGCCATGTATGCGTGCGTGCCGATTGAGCACGTGGCCCACTAATGTGAAATTGCCCCCAGCGATTTCTGAAGCACTTTGGGCCCAACCCAACTCATTTCTAATGCTATTTCATATAGAATTCAAGCTTGGGCAAGGGGGGAGCAATTGTTTGGTAGTATAGCATCACGTAGATTAGTTTCTAGAGAGAGAAGCTCCTTCTTCTCTCTAGAATTAGGTTAGGATTAGGTTAAATTGCCATAGATCCATGTTTAATTCCTTGATCTCATCTTGTTTCTTCTATAATTTCTCTTTTCTACATTTTGATTTTCTTAATTGTCATGTTAATTTCTCATTTTGCACTCTTTTGTGATGATGAACTCATGTTGGATTTAGTTTACATTTAATGCAATTTGATATTGATGTTTATTTCATTGATGAATTAAGTTGTTGATTTACTTTCTTTGTAATTGGTAGTTGTTAGATTTTATTATTCTTGCATTTTTACCATGCCTTCCATTTGTACCCACCAAGTGTTTGACAAAATGCTTGGTTGGGCTTTAGAGTAGATTTTGAGCATTCTTGGCTTGAAAAGAGTAATTAGACAATCTGAGTCCTGAGAACCCAACTCATGTTGGTGATCTAGAATTGTTAGCTAATATTGTTTCCATTGACGCTAATCTTTTGCTAATTTAATTAGTAAGTTGATTAGGACTTTTGGATTGAGATTAGCTAGTCTTGTTAGACTTTCTCTCATGGAAGATAACCTATATCTTCTTCCAATATTGGAGATGACGTAATGAGATAAATTCTTGTTTATAATTGTGACATGATTAATTAGTCTTGTTTGACATTCTCCCTATGTGAAGATGACATGATACCTTCTTCCGTTTGTTGGAGTTGACTAAATAAGGCGAATTAATCATTGTATGACTAGGATAGAAAGCCTATGATCTCAATTCTTGCCATGAATGTCTCTCTTTATTATTTGCTTTCTCTTATTTACTTGTCCTCTTTAATTACTTGCTTAATTTACTTTTCTTGTCATTCATTTTAGTGCCCTTCTTATCAACCCAAAACCCCCTTTTACCCCTTTATAGCCAATAATCATTCACTTTATTACAATTCCTCGTGAGACGACCCGGAGTCTAAATGCTCCGGTTAATTCTTATTTAGGGTTTGTATATGTGACAACCAAAAATTTAATTTGATGTGAGGATTGACTATTGGTTTGGACTATACTAACAACGGAATTATTTTGTGGAATTCCTTACCGGTATAAATCCTTGTGTCAGTTACCTTAACCAAATGAATCATTTAAGGTGTACTGTGATGCCTCACTAAAGGGTCTAGGGTGCGTGCTGATATAGCATCGTATTGTGGTGGCGTATGCCTCACGGCAGTTGAGACCTCATGAAGTTAAGTACCCTATGCACGATTTGGAGCTTGCTATGGTTGTGTTTGCGCTAAAGGTGTGGAGGCATTACCTCTATGGGGTTAAGTTCCGAGTTTTCTTTGATTACAAGAGCTTGAAATACCTCTTCGATCAGAAAGAGCTTAATATGCGACAGAAGAGGTGGATGGAGTTACTGAAGGACTACAACTTTGAGTTGAATTACCATCCGAGGAAAGCGAATGTAGTGGCGGATGCGTTAAGTCGGAAGTCGTTGTATGCTGCTTGGATGATGCTTCGAGAAGAGGAGCTGCTCAAGGCGTTCGAGAGTCTAAAGATTGGTGTTCAAGAAGTGTCTAGGACTCTGTGTTTGAGTTGATTACAAATCTCGAGTGACTTTAAATTCGAACTCCTAAAGGCTCATCAAAATGATGACGTGTTACCGAAGGTGTTGCCAGCTATTGAGCAAGGGAAACAGTGGAGAGTGTCATTGGATCAAGATGGATTATGGAGATTCAAGGGTGGGATCATTGTGCCAGATGTTGGGACTTTACGGCAAGACATCTGATGCCAGGGCATCATGGCCTATTTTTCTATGCTTTTTCAGTAGATTTTAATTCAGTTTTCATACAATTTCTGTTGATAAAGAAGCAAAAGCATGAAAAATCTCTGCATGAAACAAAATCTCAAGCATAGGTGAATTTTACTTAATATACATGGTAAATATGATGAAATAGATCACACTAAGTGAAAGTATGATTTTGAGCATTATTAGCACACTTAGTATAGTAAATAGTTTATCTTGTATGTTACTTTGATACACTTTGTTTGTTTGATTTAGACCAAAAGAAGTAGAGAAGAGCCACGTTAGTGGCTACGTTAGCGCCACTAACGTGGCCATTAAAGTGGAAGGAAGGAAAGATTGGAAAGCTAGTGAGAACGTTAACGCCACTAACATTAGCAAAAGGCAAGAAGACCCACGTTAGCAACCCCGTTAGCTTCACTAACGTGGAAGAAAAGAGAAGCCCCAACATTAGTGAGAAAGTTAATGGCATTAACTTTGAAGAAGGAAAGGGAAACACCAACGTTAGTGGAAAAGGTGAGTGCCACTAACATTTGCGAAGGCTAGAAGACCCATGTTAGCTTCCACGTTAGTTACATTAACGTGGGAACTAACGTAGAAGGAAAGAGAGATGCCAAAGTTAGTAGAAAAGGTGATCTCCACTAACGTTTGCGAAGCAAAAAGACCCACGTTAGCTTCCACGTTAACTACATTAACGTGGAAGTTAACGTGGGCAAAAGTCTCACCCAGCAGCCTGACCATGCCTTCTTCAAACAAGAATAACTTGAGCCACAAAGCTCCAAATGAGGTGATTCCAGTGGCATTGGAAAGTAAGATTCCAGAGATTTCCAAGCATATATGGCACTACATGGTGGACACTAAATTTGAAGGAGAAACACTGCCCCGAAAGTCCAAAGATGAACATGGTATCAACCTGTAGTAAGGCCAGCTGACCTCTTCACCTTCCAAGAAGTATAACTCGAGTTGTAAAGCTCCAAATGATGCGCTTCCAATAGCGTTGGAAAGTAGACATCTAGGGCTTTCCAACAATATATAATAGTATGGGGTGGACATTAAGTTTGAGCACCAGAACCTGGCAATTTTCAGCCCCTGATTGCGGACGTTATTGGAACTCACGTTTGCCAATAACGCCAGCCACTATGCCAGCAACCCTGTCCCCTTCAAAGGAGCATAACTTGAGTTACAGAGGTCCAATTGAAGTGATTCCAATTGCGTTAGAAAGCTGACATTCAGAACTTTGCAACGATATATAATACTCTATAGTGGGCATGAAATTGGAGTACAAACCAGAGGCATCTTTTAAGCCCCAAAATACCAACTGGGTAGCAAGTGTGACGTTAGCCACACTAACTTTAGCATTAACGCCACACTTGTAGCGTTAGTATGGCTAACGGCAGCAATAACGCGAAGTCATCTTGGACCTCAATTTGATTCACTTCTCTCTCAAGTCCACTTCAAAGCTCAAGCAAGCAAGCCCACAAGTGTCAACCAATCAAGGCCACAAGAAGCATCTAGAATAGAAATTTTCATTTCATTGTAATTTGCTTTTAATTTCATTTTGTAATTTAAGAGAGCCTATATAAAGGCCTTAGTTTTTACATTCAAGGGATATACTAGAACGGAGAATTGAAGGAAGGGGGAGAGAGTGAAGACTAATTCGAACTTCTGTGAATTGGCACACTCCAAGGGGAGTGGGTCTTCGGACCCCTCCCCTCCTACGCTCTTCTTCCTTTTCTCTTCTTTTCTTCCTTAGGAGTAGTTTCATTTTAGTTGTAATTTTCATTTATGAATTTTGAAGTTTCAATTCTAATTTTAATCTTCCTCTTTACTTTTCTGCACTTTCTTTCTTTTCTATTTTTGTAGAGCAATGATCAACTAACTCTTTTCATTGGGTTAGGGAGCTCTGTTGTAATTTGATGGATAAATAATAGTTTTCATTACTCTTCTTCTTTCTTTTCTCTTGATTTTACTAGAAAGCTTTCAATCTTCATCCAATTGGGTAGTTATCTTGGAAAAGAAGCTATTCATACTTGGATCTCTTCTGAACCTTGGAAGAGGAATGAAGAGATCATGCTAGAAATGCTTTCTCATGTTGGACCAAATTGGGGTTGGAAGGATATGGTGACTATAATTCTACCAACACTTGATTTGGGAATGCATGTGGTATAATCAGTGACCATACTTCATCTCTTCTCATGAGCAATTGACCAAGGAATTGGCTATTGATCAAGATTTGAGAGATTGAATTACAAGGAATTGTAATTCGATCACTTAAGATTGCCAAGGAGATCAATGAATGCATTGATTGAGGAAGAGATGAGAATGAACTTGATCCGGAGGATTGCAATATCTCTTGATCCCAATGTTCATTTTATTTTTAGTTCTTACATTTACTTTTCTTGCCATTTTACTTTTCTGCACTTTATTGCTTTCTTTACTTTTGTGCCATTTACATTTCCTGTTGCTTATCACTCCAATATGAATCGTCTGACTAGGATAATTAATCAACCATTGATTGCTTAATCCGTTAATCTCTGTGGGATTTGACCTCACTCTTTTGTGAGTTATTACTTGACGACAATTCGGTATACTTGCCGAAGGGAAATTTGTTGAGAGACAGGTTTCCGTGCTATCAACATCTTAAAGAAAGCACACAAAAACGGATTTTCTATTCACCTGGGAAGTACTAAGATGTACCATAATTTGAAAGCAATGTTTGGTGGCTTGGTATGAAAAATGATGTGGCGGAATATGTTTCAAAGTGTTTAACCTGTCAAAAAGTAAAGATCGAACACCAGAGACCTTCCGGGACGTTGCAACCTTCAGAGGTTCCACAATGGAAATGGGAAAGCATTGCGATGGACTTTGTGTTGGGATTGCCAAGGACTAGGGCCGGTTTTGATGCTCTCTAGGTAATTGTGGACCGACTGACAAAGTCAGCTCACTTTGTACCCATTCGGATGAACTACACTCTTGAGGAGTTAGCACGCTTGTACATAAAGGAGGTTGTGAGACTTCATAGTATGCTTACTACTATAATTTCTGATAGAGATCCTCGTTTCACTTCAAGGTTCTGGGGTGCATTTCAGAAAGCTTTTGGAACCCGATTAAGCTTGAGTATGGCTTACCATCCTCGAATAGATGGTCAATCTGAGAGGACAATCTAAACACTAGAGGATATGTTGAAGGCTTGTGTTCTGGACCAGCCGGCGAGTTGGGATCGGTATATGCCGCTAGTGGAGTTTGCATACAATAATAGCTACCATGCGAGCATCGGAATGGCTCCGTATGAGGCTTTGTATGGGAGGAAATGTCAATCTCTGCTATGCTGATATGAAGTTGGGGAGAAAAGCTTGTTGGGGCCGAAGATGATAGCTGAGACCACTGAACAAGTCAAGAAAATCCTAGACAGAATGCTCACTATGCAGAGTCGTCAGAAGAATTACACCGATCAGAGGCGGAAGCCATTGGAATTTGAGGAAGGAGACCATGCTTTCCTTATGGTTACTCCAACAACAAGAGTAGGTAGGGTGATTAAAGCAAAGAAGCTGAATCCTCGGTACATTGGTCCGTTTCAGATCCTGAAGAGGGTTGGACTGGTGGCGTATCAGATGGCTCTACTACCCCACCTTTCGAACCCACACAACGTATTTCACGTGTCGCAGCTTCGAAAGTATACTCCTGATGCTAGCCATGTGTTAAAACCTGAATCGGTTCAGTTAAAAGAAGATTTGACACTTTCGGTGACTCCGGTCAGAATTGACGATACGAGTATCAAACGGTTGCGTGGATAAGAGGTTTCGTTAGTCAAAGTGGCATGGAGTTGAGCCGGTGTTGAGGAGCACACTTGGGATCTTGAATCAAAGATGCGAACTGACTACCCACACCTATTCTCAGGTAACTGAATTCGAATTTTGTGGGCAAAATTCCCATTTAGGTGGGTAGAATGTAAAATCCGGTTAATTAATGACTAATTAACCCATAAATTAAAAATTTATTCTAGAAAATTAGAAATGTAATTTTTATGGTTTAATATGATGGAGAAAATTAAAACGAGAATTTTGATACCAATTTTAAAGAAATCGGCCCAAGATTTGACTGAACGGGTCAAACCGGGCCAACCGGACCCATATTGGGCCCTTGGCCCAACCAAGCTCAACCTAAAACCCTTATTCAGCACTCTCTCTTCTCTCTTAAAACCCAAAAATCTGAAATTGCAAGGAAAGGAGGAAGAACACTCTTCTAAAGTTCTCACCCTTACTTGATCTTCAAATCACCATAACTTTTAATCTGGACCTCCGATTGCCGCACCGTTTATCACCACAAGTTCTTCGCGTCGAGCTCTACAAAACCTAGAACTTTGTTCTTGAGGTAAGCCACGAGTTCCTCTCTAAAATCCCAGCCTTAATTTTGAAATTTCGGGTGAAAAATGTTGAGATTTGTGAGCTTTTGATATTATAGGATCCAACTAGCTTGAAGGAGAGGCTTAATCTTGTCTCCTTGATCCTTGGGTATGGTAAGATTCTCAATCCTAGTGGAATTTATTGGTTTATGATGTTTGGGTATTGAGTGGGTATGTTTGAATATGGTGTTGTGATTTTAGGAAAGGTATATATGTGTGTTGCAGCTTGATTGAAGTCTTGGAAAGCTTGGAAAAGGGCTTTTGTGTGTTAAAAATCTATTCTTGGAAGTGTTGAAGCCTTGAGAGCTTGTGAAAAAGTGATATGGAGGTGGGTTGAGCGAGGAATCGGCCAAGGTATGATTTTGGCTTTTTGTATCTAAAATATAATGTGGTGTGAAAACTTAGGCTAGAGGCCCTAAGATAGGATTTGAACTATTGATGTTATTGATTGGTTGAGATAAAATGTGTGGTTATGTATGTGGGTAATAAGTTTTGATGTTTTGATGGTATGATGCATGAGAAATATGCATGTTGTGATATATACTTAATGATTGGTTGAGATTGAATTCTGGGTGAAACCATGTTGATGGTGAGGATGATATTGATTGTATGTATTGATGGTTGATGGAAATGGTATTGTTGGAAATTAGGATGAGGAAGGATATATGACATGATGTTGTGTTTGAAATTGAGTTATTTGATTGGGATTAGTTAAAATGGTGGGTTGGTGGATTGTGATTTTGATAAAAATATTAACATATGACTTGAAGAGGCTTGAGGTTGATTTTCGATAAGTTTTGGTTAGTTTTGAAAAGGGTTGAAAATGGTTTGTTTTGAAAATGGAATTTTGTGGGTTTGTATGAAAATGTGGTTTTTGGGTCTATTTTAACGAAGCATAACTTGGTCTCTGGATCCCCTATTTGTGTCAAACTTGTTTAGAAAAAAAAATTACATCCGAGATGTTTATGCCGTTTAAAGAACAGATGGAAAATGATTTAAAACGAAAAAGTTATGCCTGTCGGAAGTTTGGGATTTGAAACTGGAATTCTGTAGCTTTTTAACTTAGTAAAATTTTTGGCAAGATGTGCTCCCACGCGCATGCGTCAACCTCAGATTTTTAGTCCCCCACACATGCGCCTAGCCGATGCGTACGCGTCGATGTATGGATGCAAGTTCCCGGTAGAAAATCCAGAGAGTTGTGCTGGTATTGTGCTGGTTTTGTGCGAGGAGCGCAAAACGCACCCACGCGTACACGTGACTGACGCGCACGCGTCACTTGATCTCTTTGCTTCCCATGCGTACGCATGGGCGACGCTCACGCATCACTCTACTTTTTCAGCCTTCCACGCGTGCACATGGGCGACGTGCACGCATGACCCCATTTTCATCAAAAACTGATTTTTTAGTTTTCAAAGCCGAATTTCAGACTTCTAAGCCTCCGTTCTCACCCCTTATGTCCTAAATCCTTATGGTACGTGATAAACCCCTATTTCATGGTTTATCTTGTGCTCAATTGAGTACTTTTTATCAGCTTTTCACCCACTTATTCATATGATTTGCATGTTTTATATTTTCCTTTATGATTTTGTGCTATGATTGAAAGCATGCTTCTTTGGCCTTATATTTATTAATATTAATCCTCTCTTATTACCATTAGATGCCTTGATATGTGTGTTAAGTGATTTCAGAGTTTATAGGGCAGGAATGGCTTGGAGGATGGAAAAGAAGCATGCAAAAGTGGAAGGAATACAAGAAGTTGAAGAAATTGCTAAGCTGTCCAGCCTGACCCTCTCGCACTAAAACTGTCATAACTTGAGCTACAGAGGTCCAAACAATGCGGTTCCAGTTGCTTTAGAAAGCTAATGTCTGGGACTTCGATTTGATATATATAATGCCATAGTTGTCCTGAGGCTAGATGACGCGAACGCGTGCTCCACGCGGACGCGTCGCAGTGACGAAAAACCAGCGTGGCAGATTTTGCAACCAGCGATTTTTGGGGTGTTTCTGACCCAGTTTTCGGCCCAGAAAGCACAGATTAGAGGCTATAAAGTGGAGGAATCCATTCATTCATAATCATCAGCTCATAATTCATAATTTTTAATTTAGATGTAGTTTTAGAGAGAGAGAGGCTTTCTCCTCTCTCTTAGGATTTAGTTTTAGGATTTAGGATTATTTCTTCTTCATCACAGGTTCAATGTTCCTTTTTTAATTATTTTCTCAATTTAATTTATGAACTCTTCCATGTTACATATGATTCTTTTAATTAATGTTATTTGAGGTATTTCAATTTATGATTGCTTTCTTTTATTTATGTTACTGTTGCTTCCAATCTGAAGACATTTTTATTCGAGTAAGTTTACTTTTCCCTTTTGGCCTTGGTTAAGTAATTGATAACTCATGAGTTATCAAACTCAACGTGATTGATAATTGTTGTCTTTGCTAATTGAATTGAACTTCAATAACTCCAGTCCTTTCTTAGGAATTGACAAGGACCTGAGGATCAAACTAATTGGTCCACTTGACCTTCCTTTGCTTTAGTAAAGGCTAACTAAGTGGGATTAAAACTCAATTCTCATCACCATTGATAAGGATAACTAGAATAGGACTTCCAAATTCTCATACCTTGCCAAGAGTTTATTTTACAGTTATTTATTTATTTTATTTGTCATTTAAATTACTTGTTCCTTACTTTCAAAACCCCAATTTACAAAACTCATAACCAATAATAAGAACATACCTCTCTGCAGTTCCTTGAGAAGACGACCCGAGGTTTAAATACTTCGGTTATCAATTTTAAAGGGGTTTGTTACTTGTGACAACCAAAATGTTTGTAAGAAAGGACTTTTGTTGGTTAAGAAGCTATACTTGCAACGGGAATTTATTCTGAATTCTAAACCACGCAAAAGTTCTCTCTTCAAAATGGCGCCGTTGCCGGGGAATTGCAAACGTGTGTCTTATTATTGGTTAATGTAAATATTTTCTTTTGCTTGTTTATTTGTTTTTATTTTTGTTTTTATTTTTGCTTTTTCGTAAATTAAGAGGTTATTGGTTTTTATTTAGTTATTTATAATTTTTTTCAAAAATTTATTCTTGGTGTTCATCTTGATCTTCAAGTTGTTCTTAGTTGTTTTTTTTGCTTTGATCTAAAAATTCTAAGTTTGGTGTCATTTTATTGTTTTTCTCTTTCATCATTAAAATTAAAAATATATCTTTTCTATTTATTTTAATTGAATTTTCGAAATTTGCATTTAAAAAATTCAGATTTTTATTTTAAATTTTTTTTTATCTTATCTTATCTTAGTTTTAAATTTCAAAATTCAAATCTTTTTCAAAAATCACATCTTTTTCAAAATCTTATCTTATCTTATTTCAAAATCAAACCTTTTCAAAATTTAAATCTTTTTCAAAACTTTATCTTATATTGTTGACTTTTACAAAATTCAAATTTCAAAATTTAAAATTCAAATTTAAAATTTCAAATTTCAAATTTCAACTTCAAAATTCAAATTTTAAAATTTAAAATTCAAGTTTCAAAATTTAAAATTCAAAATTCAAATTTCAAAATTCAAATTCAAAATTTCAATAACCTTTTAATTTAAATTTGTTTTTATTTTCGTTTTTAATTTTTATTTGCTATTATGAGTTCTCACCCCCATCGCTTTAAGTTTGGTTCCAATGTTGTTGTAAGGAATGGAAACTATAATGAAAATAGGTATCAAGGTTGGAAGAATCAAAGATGGGAGGAGCCACAAGGATTTGATCAACCCTCTTGGCAACAACCCCTCCAATGCACTATAACCAACAACCATTCTGTGATGCATACCAAAATGATGACTATGGTGGACCCCCTTGTAGTTACCAACAAGTCCCGCCATATACTTATGAACCATCTCCTCAACACAATTCTGGACCACCATACTCACAAGCTCCTTACCACCAAACACCACTATATGACCCTAACCTATATCCACCACACCAACCACCATATGAACGACACCTAGAACCACCACCTCAATATTCACCATCTCCATATCCTTATCAAGAAGAACCACCTTCCTATTATGAACCCTTTCTCCAAAATAATGAACCCTCATATCCACCCCAACCTCCAATGGATGACAAACTTCGTGGTCTTCTTCAAGGGCAAGCAAAGATGCAAAGGGCCGTACTGGAACTCACTACTGCCTTAACCGAGGTAGTAAATAAATTAGCTTCTCAACATCTGAGCACTCAAAGTACTCCCATGGCTGCATGTAGAGAATCAAAAGAAGAGCGTAGCATGAAAGAGACACTAGAAACTTCGGTGGACAATGAGGAACATGGATTTGTATTAGAACAAGTAGAGGAAGCCATAATAGTTGCAGAGAAAGAAGTGGTTGCAGACTTAGGAGATGCTAAACCTCCATGGGAAAGTCAAGTTATAAAACCTCTTTCCAAGGAGATTGAAATTGATGCTGAGGAGGGTGTACAACCTCCAAGGCATATCATAGTTGAAGACTTGGAAGAGGTTGGTCAAGAGATGAAGATTAAAGAAGAAGAAGCACAGGCTCCCATGCCCTTGGTGAGCAATGAAGAAGAGATTGAATTGGAAGAAAGCTACCAAGAGGAAGAGGTTGATATTGAAGAAACTTGCAAAGAGGTGGAAGTTGTCAGAGAAAAGCCCAAGGGAGTGGAGCTTGCAAATTCGTTAGAAATACCTCCCCCTAAGTTGCCATCATCCTTCACAACATTCAAGTGGGTAAAATTCGTATCCCTTAGCTTTCTAATTCCACTTGAATATGGGCTACTGGAGACGGATGGTCAACTTAGAGCTCTTGGTGGCATTAAGAGTAAGAGGAAGACGGTTAGTGGTTGGAGTTGTCAAGCAAGGTTCAACATGGTTGTGTGCTCAAAGTTTAAATGCAAGGGTTGGTGTAAAGCTCAACTGAATGGGTCTAGGAAGTTGTTTGGCCGCTTTAGTGAGAATTCAGATTGCCTGCCACCCGGTTAGAACACTAATGTTCAACGAGAAGACGGGGGCAAAAGCAAGGTTTGGGACCCCGGAATTCATTCTGGCAATCAACACTCTTGGGGCCTTGTCACTTGCTTTAACTTGCTTGAAGGCTCTCTGCGCAAAGCCATTGGTGGAGATTCCTGGATGAGTTCAAGCACAAGCTTCCATGAAAAGGAGCTCACCAAATGTCTAACTTAAGGACTTTAACTAAAAGTGTTAGGTGGGAGACAACCCACCATGGTATGATCGTTCCTTTTTCAACTATAATTTTATTTAGTTTTGTTTGTTTTTGAGTTTTATTTTATTTTATTGAACCTGGAATTATTCATAACATCTGTATCAGCATCTGCATACTACATTCTGCATTTTGCATATAAAAAAAATCGCACGCGATGCGACAGCGTCGCCGACGCATCCGCGCCACCAATGCATTGGGAAGAAAAGAAAATTGAATAGAGAGTCACGGGAGAGCGTGGCTGGAGGCATGCCTGTGGCACAAATTGACCCACGCGACCGCGTCATTGACGCGTCCGCGTCATGTGGGAAAAATGCCCCCCACGCGTCCGCGTCATTTTCAAAATATGGCCATTCACGCGATCGCGTCAACCACGCAACAGCGTCACCCAAAAATTTGGCAAAAAGAGTTTCGAACAGAGAGTTGCACGAACGCGAGGCTGCACTCGCACCAAATGCACAAATCAGGTCACGCAATCGCGTGACCCACGCGTCCGCGTCACCTGATCTTATCGCGCACCACGCGACCGCGTCACTCACGTGTCCGCGTTGCCTGTGCCGCACAACTTATCCTGATCAGCGCCAATTATCTTATCTTTTCTTTTCTAATCCTAATTTCTTCTATCTTTTCTTCTTTCTTCTTCCTTTTCTTACTTTCTTCTTCTTCATCTCTTTAACTTCTCATCCCTCTTCACGTTCATTCTATTTTATTTGCATACTTTCATTCATTGCATTATTTTCATTGGTGTTAGAAATTTATTTGGGTCATTATTTTTTATATTTTGCTTGTGGATTATTAAAGGAATTGTTTGACAATTATATATTACTTTTTAAAGGGTTGCTTGCATGTTCAATTTAATACTTTCAATAGCTTATTTACCATGCTTGTTATGTGTTTGTGAAAAAGCCCGTATGGCATTGTGCACTTGATGCCAGGGCATTTCGGCCAGTTTCACTGACCTTTTCTTTACTGTTTTAGGGTAGTTTCATGCATTTTCTTAGGAAATAAGCAAGTTTTGGGTAGAATTTCACTTACATCTTGATTCAAGCAAACATTGTGAATTTTATATGATTTCATGAAAATTATGCATGAATTTAATGACAAATTGGATTATGCATGACTCATAACTTGGATTAGAGCTTTGATGCACTTTATTTGTTTGATTTCAGGACAAAGGAAGCAAGGAAAAGCCACGCTAGTAGCCACATTAGTCTAACTAACGTGACCACTAACGTGGAATGGGAGCTAGCTTGCAACGTTAATGAGAAAAGTGATCCCCAATAATGTCTTCGAAGTGATCATAGCCCACGTTAATTACCACGTTAACTACATTAACGTGGTAGTTAACGTGGAGGAAAAGGAAGCTCCAAGTGTTAGTGGTAAAAGTGAGTACCACTAACGCTCCAAAAGGGCAATTGGCCACGTTAAGAGTCATGTTAACTTAGTTAACGTGAACTCTAACGTGGAAGAGGAAGATAATGCCAACGTTAGTGACACTCACCTTTGTCACTAACGTTAGACTAAGCCCATATTCGCTACGTTAAGAGCCACGTTAACTTAGTTAACGTGAACTCTAACGTGGAAGGAGCATGGAATCGCCAACGTTAGTGACACTCACCTTTGTCACTAACGTTGGACTAAGCCACTATGAGCCACGTTAGTTACCACGTTAATTACATGAACGTGGAAGCTAACGTGGAGGAAAGGGATGATGAGCCAACATTAGTGACACTCACCTTTATCACTAACGTTGGAGATGGCAATCAACACCACGTTAGTGGTCACGTTAATGTAATTAATGTGAGGCACTAACGTGAGAAAGGGGCGTTTTGGAGCGTTAGTGAAAAAGGTAGGTGTCACTAACGCTCTCGAAGATTTGGCAAGCCTACGTTAAAGGTCACGTTAACTATACTAACGTGAACTCTAACGTAGGGAGAAAGGGGTACTCTCAACGTTGTTGGGAAAGGTAAACCACAATAACATTTGCGAAGGGCCAAGAGGCAACGTTAGTGGTCACGTTAAGTGCCACTAACGTTGAAGTTAACGTGGACCATTTTGGGTTAGGAACGTTAGTGAAAAAGGTGATTGTCACTAACGTTCTCGACCCCATACTTTCACTGAACGTTAACACCACTAACGCCCTAAGCTAAAGTCCATGCCTACGGCACACTTTCTCTGCAAGTGAAGCTGAGCCCATTAAAGATGATAACTGCTTCAACTCAAGATCCAAAGGCCCATATCCAAGACTTGAAGAACCAACTAGAAGATCAGAAGAGTAGTATAAATAGGAGTAGTTTTGAACTAGAGAGAAGCTTTTTGGATTGAGAGAACTACTCTCTGTATAATTTTACTTTCTCTGCAACTTTTAGTTTTACTTTCGGAATGCATTCTCCATCTTTGTTTTCCATTCCCAGAGCCATGAACAACTAAACCCCTTTCATTGGGTTAGGGAGCTCTGTTGTAATTTGATGGATCAATAATAGTTTTCATTATTCTTCTTCTTTCTTTTCTCTTGATTTTACTAGAAAGCTTTCAATCTTCATCCAATTGGGTAGTTGTCTTGGAAAAGAAGCTATTCATACTTGGATCTCTTCAGAACCTTAGCAGAGGAATGAAGAGATCATGCTAGAAATGCTTTCTCATGTTGGAGCAAATTGGATTTGGATGGATATAGTGACATATAATCCTACCAACACTTTGATTTGGAAATACATGTGGTATAATCAGTGACCATACTTCATCTCTTCTCATGAGCAATTGGACCAAGGAATTGGCTATTGATCAAGATTTGAGAGATTGAATTACCAAAGAATTGGAGTTCAATCACTTAAGATTGCCAAGGAGATCAATGAATGCATTGATTGAGGAAGAGATGAAAATGAACTTGATCCGGAGAATGCAACATCTCCTAAGCCCAATGAATCCCCCATTTCTGATCTTACCCATTCTCTTTAATTTCTGCAATTTACTTTCATGCTAAATTCCCCATTCCTCATTTAAGATTCTGCAATTTACTTTCCGTCATTTATATTTAGCTCTTTATTCCCATCATTTACATTTTCTGCTATTTACTTTCCGCCATTTAATTTCCTGCAACTCTCACGTCAAATTCTGCTTAGCTCAACTAGAACATTCCTCTAATTAAAGTTGATTGACCAATCAATCCCTGTGGGATTCGACCTCACTCTATTGTGAGTTTTTACTTGACGACAATTCGGTATACTTGCCGAGGGAAATTGTTGAGAGACAAGTTTCCGTGCATCAGCACTATTTTTTGATTTCTTTCTATCTACTACTCTAAATGCTTGCTTTTCACAAAACCCTTTTTATATTTTATTACTTAAATATAATTGTTATTACAAACATGTTGTTAGTTTGAAAGACTTGGTAATCTAACTTGGACATTGAATGCTTGATCTATGCTACTCATGCCTTTGCCAGCATGCCAATAAACATCTTGCATTTAATTGTCATTACATGCACTTGCTATATTTTCATTGATGAACTTTTCACATGTAGTCATGACCATGTGTTAATGTCATTCTTCTTTATTGTGCATTGATTACCACCTTTCCTGCTCTCTTTCTTGCTCTAACCCTTAGCTTTAAAAGTTACTTTCTTTTTCCCTTTTCAGGATGGCCACCAAGAAGGGTAAAGAGAAAGCTACTCCCAAACCACCGGCAAGGAAAGGAACAAAAAGAGCCCCAGCTGAGGAACCACAACCCCCATCCACTTGTACATCTTAGCATGTACCGAGGACGGTGCAATCTTTAAGTGTGGGGAGGTCGATACTGATCTCCATGGGTTAGTTACTCTTCTATCTCAATACCAATGTTTAATTTTCTTTGTTAAATTAGTTGTTGCATTTACATGTTTGATTGCATATTTATTTGATTTTGTGCATATTTTACCACTTGGTTAAAGTAATATTTTCTTTTTCAAGAAACTTTTTATAATATTTCACTAATTTGAATAAAATTATTGTTACACTTGTTTGAAGAAATTTTATATTGGAACATGGTTTTGAGCTCGAACACACAAAACCTGTGAGATTTTGAGCCTATTTGATTGGTTGCATTTTATCAACCAATATTTTATTTTTGGTGTGTGTTTTTCTCTCTAAAATTGTGATCTTTGCCTTGCTTGATTCTATATTTCCATTGTTTAATGTATGCATGCGCTTATATGATTGAGGCCTTTGTTTCACTAAGCTTACATACCCATATGGCCTTAACCCTTCATTATCCCTTGCAAACCAATTTGAGCCTATTTTACCCATTTTATTCTTTACTTTAGCACATTATTAACTCTAAGCGGAAAATAATAATGTCCTTAATTTGAATCCTTGGTTAGTTTAGACTAGTGAGAGTGCTCATAAATTAAGTGTGGAGAAAAATGGGTTTGGAAATATTTGGTTTAAGAATTGGGCATTGTATATCTTTATGAAAATGTGAAAGAAATGTTTAGGATATGTTCATGCATTCAATAATTTAATCATATGCATTGAGAAAAAATAATAAATAAAAAAAAGAGAGAAAAAGAAAAAGAAAAAAAAAAGCAAATAATAAAAAGGGGACAAAATGCCCCAAAGTAAATGGTGAAAGCAATGCATATGTACTGTACTTGAAATTAGAATGCATGAATATGTAGAAAACATGGTTAATGGATAGTTAGATTTTGTATTATGATTACATGGATTGTCTAAAGTTAGGTGGAAAGTTTAAGTTAATTAAGGATTCAGATTTTAGTCCACTTGGCCAAATACAATCCTACCTTGACCCTAACCCCATTACAACCCTTAAAAGACCTCTTGATATGTGTATTTATGCATTAAATTTTTGTTGATTGTTAGATGAAGAGCAAGCCTTAAAAAGCAAGATTAGTAGAGAATTGAGAGATCGAACCTTAAACACCTGAGCAATTAGAGTGCATACACTTCCAGTGAGGGTTCGATGCTCGATTCTTTGTTCCCGGCTTTCATGAGCTATTTTCTTCTGCAAGTTTACTTGTACTTTATTTTGTGATTTGAATTAGTGAAATCCAGTTCATATTTGTTCTTAAAAGATTTGTTTACTTTTAACCAAGTAGGTAGAAACATTTTGCATGTAGTTGCTTTTACATAGTTAGGTTGCATTTCATGCATTCTACCATTCCTCTTCACTCCTTTATAGCTTCTCTTGAGCTTAGTATGAGGACATGCTAATGTTTAAGTGTGGGGAGGTTGATAAACCCCTATTTCATGGTTTATCTTGTGCTCAATTGAGTGGTTTTTATCAGCTTTTCACCCACTTATTCATATGATTTGCATGTTTTACATTTTCCTTCCTGATTTTGTGCTATGATTGAAAACATGCTTCTTTGGCCTTATATTTGCTAATATTAATCCTCTCTTATTACCATTAGATGCCTTGATATGTGTGTTAAGTGATTTCAGAGTTTATAGGGCAAGAATGGCTTGGAGGATGGAAAGGAAGCATGCAAAAGTGAAAGGAATACAAGAAGTTGAAGAAATTGCTAAGCTGTCCAGCCTGACCCTCTCGCACTAAAACTGTCATAACTTGAGCTACAGAATTCCAAATGACGCGGTTCTAGTTGCGTTGGAAAGATAACGTCCGGGGCTTCAATTTGATATATAATATGCCATAGTTTCCCTGACACTAGATGACACGAACGCGTGCTCCACGCGGACGCGTCGCAGTGACGAAAAACCAGCGTGGCAGATTTCGCAACCAGCAATTTTTGGGGTGTTTCTGACCTAGTTTTCGGTCCAGAAAGCACAGATTAGAGGCTATAAAGTGGGAGAATCTATTCATTCATAATCATCAGCTCATAATTCATAATTTTTAATTTAGATGTAGTTTTAGAGAGAGAGAGGCTCTCTCCTCTCTCTTAGGATTTAGTTTTAGGATTTAGGATTATTTCTTCTTCATCACACGTTCAATGTTCCTTTTTTAATTATTTTCTCAATTTAATTTATGAACTCTTCCATGTTACATATGATTCTCTTAATTAATGTTATTTGAAGTATTTCAGTTTATGATTGCTTTCTTTTATTTATGTTACTGTTGCTTCCAATCTGAAGACATTTTTATTTGAGTAAGTTTACTTTTTCCTTTTGGCCTTGGTTAAGTAATTGGTAACTCATGAGTTATCAAACTCAACGTGATTGATAATTTTTGTCTTTGCTAATTGAATTGAACTTCAATAACTCGAGTCCTTTCTTAGGAATTGACAAGGACCTGGGGATCAAACTAATTGGTCCACTTGACCTTCCTTTGCTTTAGTAAAGGCTAACTAAGTGGGATTAAAACTCAATTCTCATCACCATTGATAAGGATAACTAGGATAGGACTTCCAAATTCTCATACCTTGCCAAGAGTTTATTTTACAGTTATTTATTTATTTTATTTGTCATTTAAATTACTTGTTCCTTACTTTCAAAACTCCAATTTACAAAACTCATAACCAATAATAAGAACATACCTCCCTGCAGTTCCTTGAGAAGACGACCCGAGGTTTAAATACTTCGGTTATCAATTTTAAAGGGGTTTGTTACTTGTGACAACCAAAATTTTTGTAAGAAAGGACTTTTGTTGGTTAAGAAGCTATACTTGCAACGGAAATTTATTCTGAATTCTAGACCACGCAAAAGTTTTCTCTTCAGTACGCCTAGCGATGGGAAGGAGCTAGAAAATGTGGTAACTTGTGGATGAAGTAAGTGGAGAATTAATGATGAATGATTATCAAAGATGATTGTATGAGATAGGGAAGATGATAATGGAAGTGCTTTATATGCCATGAGTCGAAGGGCTGTAATTATTAATAAATTGGCTGGTTATGGATTGTATTATGAGGCGAATGGCTGAGTTATTGCTCAATTATGGTCGAGCTATTATTGAATCATGGCTGAGTATGATTGCATATATGCCTATTGAATGAAATGTGAATGTTGCACTTCCACTATCTGAGATACGAGTTTCCCTGGGAGAAAGCAGTGGCTAGCCACCACGTACTCCAGGTGGAGACTTGATACTCTGCTGACCCTATGTCGTAAGTGTGGCCGGACACTGTGAAAGTTCCGGATGAGCTGGCCCCCGTGCATAAACACCAGTGTGGGTGTTGTGAATATGTATTGATGATTATGATTGAGAATAACTCGAGTTGGGGATGCACGACAGAGGGACACTCCAATGGTTAGCTACCAAGACTTGTCGGGCTGGCTTTATAACCGACAGATGAGACTCATCAGCCAATAGAACAGGCATACATCATATGCATTATATGTGAATTGTTTAGAATGCCTAATTGACTGCATAATACTTGCTAATTGTCTAATTGCAGTATCTTCTTTCTATTTGTGCATTCCCTTGTTGATATTACTGTGTTTGCGATATCATTACTGATGGCGGTTAGGAGGTTCGAAGGATTTGGAAAGGGGAGTGTTAGTTAGACTGAAGATCCTTATCTAGTTGCCTGTTCCATTTATGGTTTAGTCTGTTTATAAGCTTTGATTATCTGTTGGAAGTTCCACGATTGCCTTCGGCTTTCCCAGGACATTACATGTTAGATATGTGGGCTCTGTTACGATACTGAAAACCTCCGGTTCTCACCCATGCGGATTTTGTGATTTTCAGATGCAGGTCGTGAGGCTCCTCGCTGAGGCATACTGGAGACTTCTGGATTAGCGAAGATCTTTAGTTCTCGGGATTTTATTTTGGTTTTATGTACTTACCTAGATACTTATTATCTCCACTATATACATATATACTATTTTGACTCCTTTTAGAGGTTATTTTGGAGAACAGGTTCTGTAACTTGTCTTTTGGGTTCCTTACTTTATATATACATATGTATATTGCTATGCTCGGACCGGTTATCTTCGCAAATCGAGTCTTGAATTTTGATATTTGTATCTTTGGCACTCTCTTGTTTATATTCTCGTGTTAATTTATCCCTTATCTCTTTCGTTACGTTATGATGGGAGTGTTGCGCTTTTCAATTTAACGATTTTTGTTTTACCCCTTTTTCTTCCAAGGCCCCTAGTTATAAACATTTTTCACACTACTATATATACTAAATTTTATTTTTAGAGGTCGTAATATCTCGCCACATCTATTTTATGACTTAAGCATAAGGCTCTGTGTGATAGGGTGTTACACCCAGCGGAAGTAGTTTAGTCCGAGAAATGCAAGACTTTTCCCGTCACTCTCCCCCTTAGTTCTTCTTACCAATGTTTCACTTTCCCCTTTTGATGTCAAATTTTTGGTCTATTCAGCTGACTTTTTAGGAGATCTCCTTTTTCTTATTTCAGTCCTTGTAACGTGGACACTGACTTCTTCTATTTCTATTAATGAAATTTTATTGCCTTTTTGAAAAAAAAAAAAAGCAAACTATTTTACAGTACAATACTATAATCAAACTTTTTTATAAATCTAAATATATATTTCAAATATTTAGTCTTATATCAATGACTAATTGATAGTTAAGTTTTTATATACACATATTATGATTATTTAAATATTTGTTATTGAAAATATTTGTTACCTTTTTATTTGGCGAGAAATACCTAGTAAATAATTGATTTTGATGATTAAGTAACCACTTTTATTAATGTGACAAATATATCGAATTAATTATTAATAATTATATTCAACTATCATGTGTTTTTAAAAACATATTAAAGTTATTATTAGTAGAAATTTTTATAATTTTTTTCTTTAATAATTACATAAAAAATACATAAAACTTAAAATTTTGTATGCTTTTTTATAAAAAGAAATTAATTGATAACCTTTAACATATATTCTTAAACCACGTGTTATTAGTTAAACCCTTAATAATTTATGTAAAAAAATTTGTCCGATAATCTTTTCTAATATCAAAGCGGATACCGAATCCGTGAGTGGCTGACAAAAGAATCACCATGCTTTTGGAAAAAAGAAGATTATATATAAATCTTGTTCTTGGTCAATATGTCCAAGAAAAGTCGTCTCTCCTTCTCATTTCTATCTGTGTTTGGAGATCCAAAGAGGAATAACAAAACGTTCTCTTTATTTGTAAGCTTCATGTTACACACTGACACATACTAAATATATGATTGCCAGAAACGAATTACAGGAATAATTTATTAGATAACAGAATAGATAAAAGTTAACTTAAGAAATAGTGATAAAATAAAAAACTAAAATTAAATCTGAACAAATCGTATCCTAATTCTAACTAGTCTATTCTGATGCTAGTTATCCTTACTTTATCACGATCTTTTCCAATTTTATAACTATATATGGCACATGAAAGATGTTAGTCCTTTGGTGTCACAACTAGGGGATATTGTCTACCATATATAACAAGAAGCTAGTAAAAACAACTTCCCATTTTTCCAGGGGATATTGTCTACCATGTATAACGAGAAGCTTAATTAATTAGATACGTGCTATATATATGAAGATTTTGCTAATGTTTTCGGTCCTCTACAAGATGTTACATTATCATTGGAGTTAAAATAAACGGATATCATAGCTACCTAGTATATTATTTCCTATTGTGTATGATGGAATGTGTATTATTATTTTCTGGTTAGGCCATTGAACTCAATAAGAGGAAAATATATGAATGTGGAAATAATTAAATTTATTAGTAATCAAATAGGTATGGTCCCAGCCTAACTAAACGAAATTAATGGAAGGAAATATATGCACACACACACACACATGGTCCTACATGCTCTCTCTTCTTTACCCCTTGAACTCTTCTTCTATGAGAAAAGATATTTCGTTGGTACAAGTCGCTTCTTGTTTTTGTTCTTCCCTGGTCAGTTGTTAATTATAAAGTTTAAAAAATATAAATTTGTTTATAGATTTCTCAGTATAAATATATCACGGTAAAAAAGAAGCATGTCAATATAATTGAAGATGTGGAATTTTTTTGGTCAATGAAAAAATAAAAGAATAATGTTTATTAAAACAAGAAATAAATGAATCAATAGCAGTATATAGCTAGTTATATCAAAAAATGGTTCCTCTAATAAACAAATAAGCTTTAGACGGATTTATTTTATATATATATATGGGTGTCTAAAATCATCCCAACAATTTTATGCGCATTAGATGAAGAGTATTGATAGATTTTATAAATATAGAACATATTAATTCATACATACATAAATACATTTTAATATATAATATTTTAAAATTGATAATTATAATCTTTTGTTTTAAATTAAATAAATATAAAATATATAAATGCATAAAAAAATATTTTTATTTATTAAAATTAATTATTGTGCAATTTTATTTTATCTTATATGTTAATCTAATCTAACTTATAAAATCCATCATTATAAACGTCAAAATAAACTGGCAGGTATCCCAATGTCATATCTAATACTAATACCAGTGAATCAATATGATTAACTGATTATAGACTAATTAAATTTAAAACTCACTTAACTATTTTAAACAATAATATATCATAAAATCATACTTCTAATTTTTAAACAAAAACTAGTACATATATCTATGTCCTGTATTGAATAATAAATAAAAATATATAAAATATATTTTTTAATTTTTAAATAAAAATATATATAGTAATTTTTGTTAAAAAATTTATAAAATTAATTAACTTTAAAATTTAACTACTTTTAATATTAAAAAAATAAAAACAATGAGTAATAATTTTATTTATTTTTAAAATATAACAATTACTCACTAATAGTAACTAATATATTAATAAATTATAATTAATTTGATTTAATAAAATTATTTATATGTGTTTGCATACTTTTAAAAGTTAGAATGCTTTTCAAAGTTAATTTATATTTTATCAAAATTTAAAAATCTAACAAAACTTTATATAATGATAAAATTCAAATTTACTCTTATATTTGTGTATATTGTGATTTTTTAAAATTTTAAAAATTATTATTTCTTGGGCTTACTAAAAAATTTTTAATTTATTTTTGGTTTAATTTACCAAATTTAGGTGCTACAATTTTCAAAAAGATATTTTTTTAAAGTCAAATTTGATAAGTTATTTTCAATAATTAAAGATTTTAATAAATTGATAATTAAAAAATTGAATAATATTTTATTCAAATTCTTATATAAGTACGAAAATAATTATTGAATTTGAAAAAGTAATATAATTATTAAATTATATATTTTATAATAGATCGTTTTAATATGAAATAAAGATAGTAAAAAAACAACTAGTATTAGTGTTAAGGATGGCAAAACGGACTGAACATGTCGGGTTGACGATTGGATTTTTGATGGTTTAGAATTTCACAAATGAATTCTCGTTGCAAGTATAGTTTCTAAACCAAACAATAATCCTTTCATGCAAAAGATTGTTTGTCACTAGTACAAACCCCTAAAATTTATAAACCGAAGTATTGGACCTCGGGTCGTTCTCCCTAGGAATTACAATAAAGTGTCTTGTTATTGGTTATGAGTTATTTTGGGGTTTTGGATAAGAAGCATGAAAAGTAAATGACAATGAAAATAAACTAACAACTATAAAAGGTTCTTGGCAAGGTATGAAAATTAGAAGTCCTATCCTAGTTATCCTTCTCAATTGTGATGAGAATTGTTCATTGCTACCACTTAGTTAACCCTTACTAATTAAAGGAAAGTCAAGTGGATGAATTGACTTGAGCCACAAGTCCTAGCCAACTCCCAAGGAAAGACTAGCTTTAGTGCACTCCAAACCAATTAGCAATCCCTCCAATTATCAATCAACAAAGGAATTAGATAACTCAAGTGTCACTAATTACTCTACCTAGGCCAAGAGGAACAAAATCTATACTAAAATCCAACCAAGCATTTCATCAAACACTTGGAGGGCACAAGAGAAAAGTATAGTCAATCACAACAAGAATGAATTCTAACTACAATTGAATGTAAAGAATTAACAACAACAATCAAGGAAATCACAATTATCATGAATTACCTCAAATTGCATTATTGAAAGAAAATAGAGAGAACAAGAGTATCTCAATTACAAAACCTAGAAACAAAATAAGAGAAATTACAACAAGAGAATAGGGATAGAGAGAAGAACCAAAGTGTAGCAATCATCAATTGAAGGTAGAAGTAGAAGGAGACTTGAATTAAACCCAGAACTATGAGATCCTAATCTAACCCTAATTCCTAATCCTAATTCTAGAGAGAAGGGAGAGCTTCTCTCTCTAGAAACTAACTACAAAGCTCCAACTCAACTAATTGGTAACTAACTTCTAAAGTATGAAAAATCCTAAGTGATAATGATGCCTTCCCCTTAATCCTTCATCCTTTTATTCCTTTCCTTTAGCGATTTGGCGCCAAAAATGGGTTCAGAAACCCCCTCAAATCGCCAGGCACGTGTTGCATTAATGAGGTCATGTGCCAGCATCGGCGCGTGCGCGCATGGTGCGCGTGCGCGTCCCTGGTCGATTCTGTAATGTGCGCGCGAGCGCCTTGTGCGCGTGCGCGTGCATGGCTGACTTTGCTTCTTTGACTTTTTATGCTTCTCTCCACTTGTATGCTTCCTTCCTTGCTTCCTTTGATCCATGCCTAGCCTATTTCAGCCTGCGGTTACTAGCAAACACATCAAGGCATCTTATGGAATCAAACAGAAACTAGATTTCACCAAAATAAGGCTTAAAAAGCATGTTTTTACACTTAAGCACAATCATGGAAGAGATAACAAAACCATGCTAATTCTTAGGCTAAATGTGACAAAAGGTTATCAAAATGTTCTAAATTCAAGGCAAAACAAACCGTCAAATTGGGGTTTGTCAACCTCCCCACACTTAAGCCTTAGCATGTCCTCATGCTAAAATAAGAAGGAACTAAGGGGTATGGCATTTATTGAATGCAACTAAACTATATGAGTCCTATCTAAATGCAACTATCTAAAGCAATTGGAAATGCTTAGTTCAAACAAATCAATTCCCAAGAGAGCATGTGTAAGTACAAGAGCTAAGCAATAAGGACCAAGTCCAAACCACAATTGTATTGAATTGTTAAAAAGAGTTCAAACTTGCAAGAATATAGATAATGTGGGTGAACACATGTGATTGAACTTTTGAACCCTCACCGGATGTGTATCCGCTCTATTCACTCAAGTGTTTAAGGGTTAATTCACTCAATTCTCTTCTAATCATGTTTTCCAAAATTTGATTTTCTTCTAACAATCAACACTTATTCAATGCGTGCATACATTCATCATGAGGTCTTTCATTTAGGTTGTAATGGGGTTAGGGTCAAGGTAGGATCATTTATGGTCAAGTGGGCTAGGATTTGAATCTTTGATTAGCATAGACTTTCCCACCTAACCTATTTAATGACCTATACAAATGCGAGCTATTCTAACTACCCATTCTTCACTTTTTCTTACATACTCATGCATTTTCTTTTCATTTCTCAATACTTATGCATTGATTCTTAGTGAGCTTTACTTTGGGGCATTTTGTCCCCTTTATTGCTTTTCTCTTTTCTTTTTTTTTTTTGTTTTTTTCTTTCATTTTATTTTTCTTTTCATCATCATTTTTTTTCTTTTCTTTCCTTTATATATATATTTTTTTTCTTTTTTTTTCTTCTTTCAAACTAAATACAAGAACATCAATGCATAAGGTCTCTACATTTGATTAATACATGAATATGTGCCCAATTCCTAAACATAAAAGTGTATTGCCCCTTTTTATCCCATCCAATGTTCCCAAGCCTCACCAACTTGAATAATACACACTCTAACTAGCCTAAGCCAATCAAGGATCCAAACAAGGACTTTTCATTGGTTTTCCGCCTTGGGCTTGTAATGAGCTAAAATAAGGATGAGTTGGTTAAGCATAGGCTCAAAATTGGCTAACAATGGAGAGTAAAAGGTTGGCTATTTGGGTAAGTGGCAAATGAAATAATGGCCTCAATCATATAAATGCACAAACACAAGAAATAAACGGATATATAGAATCAAGCAAATTAAGGATCACAATCATGGAAAGAGAACAACTTCACACAAGAATGGAAAATAAGTGGTTATAAAATGTAACCGCATCAATAGGCTCAAGTCTCACAAGCTTGTGTTCTCAATTCAATACATGCTTCACAAGGTATGAAATTCAAGCAAGTTTCAAAAATTCTTTTTTTTCAATCAATTGGGTTAATGCCCTATATTTAAACTTCTTGAAAAATCTCAATGTTTGACTAAGCATTGTTGTGATTGAAAAGTTCAAAAATTTTCTTAGTTCACCCTTTTCTTTTTCGCTTAGAATCAATATAATATGCAAAAAGGGTGCCTAAGTTTTACTCAAAACATGATTTCTAATCACAACCGCAAACTAAAAACAAAGATAAACAAAAATGTATAAAGAAGAATCCACTAAAAGTACGGAATCTATCATCCAAAAGATCTAAAAATATCCACAAGCATCCAATAATATCTAGAAGCATCAAAATGTCTAAAATCCAAAATAAGCAATAAAAGTATCCGAAGCAAACTAGAAATGCAAATGCATCAAAATATATACAAGGATGTGCAAAATGAGATAACTAGGCCGAAAAAGAGTTCACCGGTTCCCAAATAATGCTACCGGTGCCCTCCCCACACTTAAAACCAAGCATCGTCCTCGATGCTAAACCGGAGGATCAGTGGGAGGTACAACGATAGGCTCTGGCTCTGACTGTGGCGGTGGGACCGGCTGAGTCTCCTGTGTCTGAGGTGGTGCCTCCATGTGTGCTGGCTCTGTAGTGTCAGGGGCATCCTGCTGAGCTGGTGCCTCCGCGTCATCCTCCTGACGATCCTGCTCATCGGAGGCCGGAGAATCGGGAAGCGGAGGTAGCTCAGCGCCCAGAGAGATAAGGGCCTGGTCCATCCGATCCAAACGGCGTCTGACATGGTGTCGCTCTTGCTCCAAGAACCGGAAGAGACGCTGGACCAGGAGATAGGTAGGCTCAGGTGCTGCTGGAGGGTCGGTAGATGGTGGAGGAGCTGCGGCTGTAGAAGATGATGGGCCAGCTGCAGAGGCTGGTGGTGAAGGTGTCCCTATGACAGCCCTAGCCGGAGAGCGGCGGCTAGCAGGTGGCTTCTCGTGCACCCAAACACCCCAGGGGATAGTAATCTCCCTGTCATCTGCATCAGCTGGTGGTGGTCGCACATCGTCATCTAACCATGGGACATCAGCCAGGGCTGCCATACTCGTGACCAATGTAGGAAACGGAAGTAGGCCACGAATATGCGCCCGCCACATGCACTGTCGGATAAGTCTAGGGAAGGAGACATCCTTCCCTTCCATAACACACCCGATCAGCAGAAGCATCTCCATGGGGACCTCAGAAAAGTGGGTGGTAGGCAGGACGTAGTGGGCGAAGATCATCTGCCAAGTCTTGGCCTCCCTAGTCAAATGAGTGAATAACATCCCCTTTGGCTTGGTGTTGCCCGCATCCATAACCCATGAAGCCTCCGGTATCCCAATCACGCGCCGAAGCGCCTCATAATCAAAAGTCATGGTATGGATGGCTATCTCAGCCTGATGATGGGCACACTGGTCATGTGGAATGTGTCGGCAATGAAGTGCCTCCCCAATGGCGGTCTCGGTGAGCAGAATCTCTCTACCCCTCACCTGAACTGAATCCAAGGTCGGACGGAAGAAGTTGCAGTAGAATTCCTTCACCCAAGATATATTAATGTCACCCAAATCCCGGTCAACAAAATCAATACCTAACTCAAGGATCCGACCATTAATGCGCCGTCTCACATCATTAGGTAGGAGCAACTTCTTCTCAATATTTAGCTTCGTGGTTCGATACCTAGAGAACCGAAGCTCACAGTAGAGATTGGGAAATTTGCCAGGATTGGTAGAAGGCAACTGCTGATTCTCTTTATCCTCGTCCTGCAATGGATTCCTGGCATAGTTCTTGTAGATGGAAGGAATGGAGGGGGTAGAGTGTTTTCTCTTTTTGGAGGCGGTGGCTATGGCTTTGCCTTTATCCGACATCCTGAAAAAATGTGATAGAATATATAAAACATTTAGCATGTAACAAAGAAGACAATTTCAGGATACCATTACCAAAGAGCAATCATGATGTTGTACTGAATATGTAAAAGTGAACAAGTAAGCATAAGTGAATGAACCAAAACCGTAATCCTCATTAAAGGTAACACCTTATATGCAAAAGGCACTAATATCATCATATCCATGAAAGAATTGTTAAAGAGGGTGAAAAGTGAGTGTAAGTAAAATGGTGAAAGAAATTAGTGAGTGAGAAAAGTGGATTAGTGATATGATGATATATAAGCTCAATTGAACGAGAAATTGCGGTTCATGTTCACGATGATTGTGCAAATCCGGGAAGTCAAAAAGGAAACGGGAATTTGCCCAAAACTGAAATAAAGGTCAAAAGGAAAATAATTTCCTTGAAAATCGGGCAGCATTCCGGCTTAAAATTGGACGTTCCCGGATAGCAGAATGGCACAAACAGTAAGAAAGCAGCATCAATTAAGCACAGCAGCAGTGGTACAGCAAAAGCAGTCCAAAAGCAGCATACAACAGTCAAACAGACAAACAGCAAGTAAGCACATACGGAGCACTTATCAGGCCTAGAATCCTCTATCCAGTCCTAGCTACCTAACCGCAATTATTTCTATCTAACCTAACATGCAAAATTGGAATTTAGCTAATTAACATGCAATTCTAGGAACTAACATAATTGAACAAATAAGAAGGGAAAAATAGAAACAGAGATAGCAGAAATGGAGCAGGAACCTGGGAGCCGGCAAAACCGAAAATGAAAAAAAAGGGGGGAACGACGATAAGGCAGGGGGCAGCGGAGACAGACTGGCACCGCCGTGAACGGTGGCGCGGTGGTTCGGCCGAAGGGATGAGAAACTGAGGGGAGGGGGAAGGGTGATGGTGAGAGGGGAGAAGGAAAGGAGGATGTGTAGGGGGGCAGAGAGGGGGAAGCGCGCCGCCGGCAGTGAAGACGGGGTGGCGGCGGAGGGATTGGTCACGGCGTGGTTGAGAGGAGTGAGAGGGAGAGAGAGAGAACGGGTAGTGGTGAGAAGGGAAGAGGGGTTGAGGGTGAGGGAGGGCGAGTCGCCGGCGGTGAAGATGGCGCGGCGGCGGAGGCGGTGCTGCTGCCGCGATGACAGATGGGGCGAGGAGAAGAAGATGGAGGTTGGGGGGGAGGGGTTGCGCGACTGCGCAGTGTGCCTCGCGAGCTAGGGTTATCCCGATTTTTGAATTGGCGCGTGCGCGCACCTTGCGCGTCCGCGCCCATTGATAGAATGTGGTCCCTACGCGTGCGCGTACAACGCGCTTAAGCGGGGATGAGCAAAAAGAGGGAAGGACGCGTGCGCGTACCATGTGCGCACGCGTGCATGGAGTTGGGCCAGGGGCTTAGAGTTGGCCCAACTCAGGCCTAACTCTCTGGAGAATGGCCTGGGAGTCGCGCCACTAGATTTGCGCGCACGCGGCAAGTACGCGTCCGCGTGCATTGAGGGGAATGGAGATCTACGCGTGAGCGTACAGTGCACGCACGCGTACATGAGATTGGGCCTTAGGCTTAGAATGGGCTTGAGGCACGCCCAACTCTCTGGTCCATGGCCTAGTTTGGTGGCACCGCGCAAGGACGCGCGCGCGGCAAGTGCGCGTCCGCGTACATTGACGAATTTGTGAAATGGCGCGCTGGCGCGATGCGCGCGCTCGCGCAGATGGGGTTGGGCCTGGGGCCTAGAGTTAGCCTAGAAATGGCTTAACTCTCTGTGGTTTGGCCCAATCATTTGCAGCAGCTAATCGGCGCGGACGCGGCAGGTGCGCGTCCGCGCAAACTTCCAGGATCTAACAGTTGGCGCGCCCGCATGTAGTGCGCGTCTGCGCCCCTCCTTGGTTTTTTTTTTTTTTTTTTTTTTTGCTGGGGCTCCCCTTAGTGTTCACAACTCTTATTCACTCAACCATCATAGAATTCACAAAAAATGCAATTTTCGATATTATTCATCTACTACTAAACACAACATGCATGTGACTAAGCTAACAATTAAATTGTACAAACAAATTTGTTTGAAACATCTACCTACAATGGTAACTCAAATCACTTATTAGGCAAATTTAAAAGGGAATGGAAAGAGTTTACCATGGTGGGGTGTCTCCCACCTAGCACTTTTAGTTTAAGTCCTTAAGTTGGACATTTTGAGATGCTTATTATCATGGTGGCTTATGTTTGTACTCATCCTTGAATCTCCAAGGATCTTTGCTCCTCAATTGGTTGACAGAATTTCCAACCATATTCATCAAACTTGGGCAAAGTTCTACCCAAGATATGAGTCCCCATAGTTGGTCTTTATTTAGCGAACCGGGATCCCATATCTTGTCTTCACACCCATCCGTTAGTTGAGTTTCATGGTTTTGTCGGATGAGCAGTTGACATAGAGGTGATTGACTCATAGAATTCTCTTTACTCCACCAATGCTTCCTCCTAGATCCATATAAAGTAATTCTTGTCCCAACATCATCCCTATACCTTGAAGCTTTGACCTTGATGAGCCTAATTCCTAACTTGCAACCACTACACAACTCATTCTTGCTTTTAATTCCATAAAGAGCTCTAAGTTGTCCATCCGTTTCAATCAAACCATATTCAAGCGAGAAAGTAAAGCTTATGGATAAGAATTTTACCCACTTGAATGTTGTGTTGGATGGTGACTCGGGAAGGGAGACCTCCCCACACTTAGACAATGCAAGGTCTACTTCCTTGTGCTCTTCTTTGTGTATTTCCACCTCTTTGCGGGCTTCCTTGATTTCAACCTTTCCCTTTTTATCACATAGCTTGGTGTTGTCTTCAAGAACTTTGATTTCTTGCCTAATGGGAGGTGGTTCAATTTTGGATAGAAATTCATTGATGAATAAATCCATTTCTTGGTCAACCTCTTCATATTCTTCAATTTCGATATACACCATGCCAACGTTTTCCTCTTGGTAGCTCTCTTTCTCATTGCTCACAAAGGGTATGGGAGGTTGTGCACACTCTTTTATACTTTCAACTCCATGTCCAATGGGAGAGGATTCCATTGTGGAGAGAAATTCATCCATGATTGAATCCATCTCTTGATAAGCCTCTTCCAAGTCTCCAACGATGATATGCCTTGGAGGTTGTGCACCTTCTTCAACTTCAATATCAAGCTCCTTGGAAGAGTGCTCCATGAGACTACATTCCCTTGGACTTTTAACATCTCCTAAATCTTCAACCACTTCTTCCTTTTCTTCAATGATTATAGGTTCCTCTAGTTGCTCCAATACAAAATTTGACTCCTCTTTCTCCACCGAATTCTCTAATTTCACCTTCATACTTTGCTCTTCTTTTGACTTTTCACATGTGGTCACGGAAGTACCTTGAGTATTCAAGCATTGGTGGGCTAAAGTGTGCACCACCTTGGTCAAATTGGTCACAAACTCAAGTGTATCCCGCTTCATGGCTTCTTGTCCTTGGAGTAACAAAGTGAGAGGATCGTCTATTGGGGCTTGGGGTGAATAGGAAGGTTCATTATTTTGGAGGGAGAGTTCATGGTAGGAAGGTGGTTCTTCTTGGTAAGGGTATGGAGATGGTGAGGGTTGAGGTGGTTCATGGTAGTAATCTTGATAGGGTTGTGGTGGTTCTAAAGGTTCTTGCTCATAATGGCCATAAAAATATGGTGTGGATGATGGGTTATATGATGGATATGGATCATAGGGTGGTGTTTGGTGATGAAAGGCTTGTGAGAATGGTTGAGGTTCATGTTGAGGGTGAGTGTCATAGGCATATGGTGGCGGTGCTTGGAAGTCACAAGGTGATTCACCATAGCCATTGGATTGACATGCATTAGGATGAGAATTATACCTATAAGTGTTCGGAGGTTGATGCCAATAGGGGTGATCAATTCCTTGAGGCTCCTCCCATCTTGTAGTGTTCCATCCTTGGTACATGTTAGCATTGAAGTTCACATTCCCTACAACACAATTAGAGCCAAACTCATAGCCAAAGTGAGAATTCATTATGGAAAAACAAAATAAAACTAACAAAATCTAGTAAACAAGCAAAAGACAAACTATTTACACTATTCACATATGTACAATAACCAATAACATAACACCATTGCTCATCCCCGGCAACGGCGCCATTTTGACGATTGGATTTTTGATGGTTTAGAATTTCACAAATGAATTCTCGTTGCAAGTATAGTTTCTAAACCAAACAATAATCCTTTCATGCAAAAGATTGTTTGTCACTAGTACAAACCCCTAAAATTTATAAACCGAAGTATTGGACCTCGGGTCGTTCTCCCTAGGAATTACAATAAAGTGTCTTGTTATTGGTTATGAGTTATTTTGGGGTTTTGGATAAGAAGCATGAAAAGTAAATGACAATGAAAATAAACTAACAACTATAAAAGGCTCTTGGCAAGGTATGAAAATTAGAAGTCCTATCCTAGTTATCCTTCTCAATTGTGATGAGAATTGTTCATTGCTACCACTTAGTTAACCCTTACTAATTAAAGGAAAGTCAAGTGGATGAATTGACTTGAGCCACAAGTCCTAGCCAACTCCCAAGGAAAGACTAGCTTTAGTGCACTCCAAACCAATTAGCAATCCCTCCAATTATCAATCAACAAAGGAATTAGATAACTCAAGTGTCACTAATTACTCTACCTAGGCCAAGAGGAACAAAATCTATACTAAAATCCAACCAAGCATTTCATCAAACACTTGGAGGGCACAAGAGAAAAGTATAGTCAATCACAACAAGAATGAATTCTAACTACAATTGAATGTAAAGAATTAACAACAACAATCAAGGAAATCACAATTATCATGAATTACCTCAAATTGCATTATTGAAAGAAAATAGAGAGAACAAGAGTATCTCAATTACAAAACCTAGAAACAAAATAAGAGAAATTACAACAAGAGAATAGGGATAGAGAGAAGAACCAAAGTGTAGCAATCATCAATTGAAGGTAGAAGTAGAAGGAGACTTGAATTAAACCCAGAACTATGAGATCCTAATCTAACCCTAATTCCTAATCCTAATTCTAGAGAGAAGGGAGAGCTTCTCTCTCTAGAAACTAACTACAAAGCTCCAACTCAACTAATTGGTAACTAACTTCTAAAGTATGAAAAATCCTAAGTGATAATGATGCCTTCCCCTTAATCCTTCATCCTTTTATTCCTTTCCTTTAGCAATTTGGCGCCAAAAATGGGTTCAGAAACCCCCTCAAATCGCCAGGCACGTGTTGCATTAATGAGGTCATGTGCCAGCATCGGCGCGTGCGCGCATGGTGCGCGTGCGCGTCCCTGGTCGATTCTGTAATGTGCGCGCGAGCGCCTTGTGCGCGTGCGCGTGCATGGCTGACTTTGCTTCTTTGACTTTTTATGCTTCTCTCCACTTGTATGCTTCCTTCCTTGCTTCCTTTGATCCATGCCTAGCCTATTTCAGCCTGCGGTTACTAGCAAACACATCAAGGCATCTTATGGAATCAAACAGAAACTAGATTTCACCAAAATAAGGCTTAAAAAGCATGTTTTTACACTTAAGCACAATCATGGAAGAGATAACAAAACCATGCTAATTCTTAGGCTAAATGTGACAAAAGGTTATCAAAATGTTCTAAATTCAAGGCAAAACAAACCGTCAAATTGGGGTTTGTCACGGGTCAATCCATCAAAATCGCCAAAAAAAGTAGGTCGGTGTGAGATTTTGAACCTGCCAATCTGAAAAAGCCCGCCAAACCCATATCGTCAAACATGCGAGCTTTGGCGGGACAGAACGGACTGGCCCAACGGGCTTCCATTGTTTTTTTAAGAATATTTTGGTAATTTTACCAACAATATAAATACTTAAAGAAAAGGGATTAGGATTTCAATTTTTTTCTCTCATAGCCACCCACCCACACTCTCTCCGTCTCTCTCACACCCCACTCACTGTTCCTATTTTTCTTCTCCCTTCTTGTGAGAGAGACGGAGAGAGTATGAGTGTGTGGCTGTAAAGAAGAAAAATTGAAACCCTAATTCCTTTTCTTTAAAAATTTATATTGTTAGTAAAATTAACAAAATGTGCTTAAAAAGTAGCATTAAAAGCCCATCGGGCCAACCCACCCCGTCCTGCCAAAGCCCATAGGTTTGACGATCCGGGATTGGAAGGCTTTTTCAGATTGGCGGTTCAAAATCTCACCCCAACCCGCCTTTTTTGGCGAATTGACCCAGCGGGTTCGACTCATCACTACAAGAAAAACGTGAGTATCGTCAGATTTTTCATTGAAAAACGGAAAAAATCGACGGTAATTAAATTACCGTCGAATTTACCGTCGTAAGGAATCAGACGATATAAACTTCACTGGTAAATATTTACTGTCGGAATTTTTTTGTCTGACGGTAATTGCTATCGGATTATTTGACGGATAAATCCGATGGTAATGTCAATTTTTTTTAAAATTTTGAAATAAATGGTCAATTTTAAGTTTTAGTTTAAATTTATTTTTCACACAATTAATGGTCAATTGATAAATAATGAAATCCTATTATTTAAAATAAATAATACAATATTCAAATAAATTAATAGTCAAGTACATCAAATAAATACAATGAAACAAAAAAACGATACACTAATAACTAAAGATTCAGGTAGTCCTCGTCCTCGTCATTGTCGTCATCGTTATCGTCGTCATCGTCGGTCTCGTGGCCCTGAGGAGGCGGTGTAGAAGGCAGTGATGTCTGTGTGTCACCAGCAGGACCGTTGCCACCAGCAGGGATGATGCTAGTGGCACGCATCTGAGCATGGTACACCTCCATCTGAGCCTCCATCCACTAAAGCCGCTCCAGTTGCTCCCTCCACTCCAGACTAAGGTCATCCGTATCCGTCACGAATGTGATGATCTCCTAATACATCTTCCGATGATCGTTCAGCTTATGAGTCTACTGGTGAAAGTTGTGTTGGAGTTCCTACACCTTCAGCCTCAAATCCACGCCTTCCTCGGGCTTGACGGCTCAACTGGTGGCAAAGCCTGATGACAGTCTCAACGTGCAGGTACGGAGGCTGCTGGCGAAGAATGATCCTAGCCCGTGTATGTGGTTCTTATACGGTGCTGAGGCGGTCTCATGCCAAACCGCATTGGGATCGACGACTGAAGTAGCAGAGCCATCAACGGCGTCCTCCCCACTTTGCTGAGATTGCTGAGTTGCAGCCTCTAGTCTCTGCGAGTAGGATTCTTGTGTAGTACATGTTATTATGATTAGTACAACAGCTATACAATTAATCTCTAATAATTATATACCAGAAGATCATATGTATGTTTACTTACATAATGGTTCTGAGACCGTTGATAAGCAAATCTCGTTTTGTTCTCTTTCAACATGTGGGTATACCTGAACATCTCCGCCAATGTCCCCTCGTGATCCAACGAATTCGACTACACATGTTACATTGAAACAATATAATTAGGATGCCTAGTAATGATATGTAAAAGAATATAACTAAGTTATTAACAAAATTAAAGTCATTGCATACCAGTCTGGCCTTAACCTTCATGATGGTCACTGAGTCGTTGGTATACTTAGATGACCTGGCCGATGCGCTGTTAGCTCTGTTGGTGATACACCGATGCCGATCCCTTCATCGATCTTCCAATGAACAAACAAAGCCTTCTTTATTTTTGCTCAGAGCTAGGAATCAGGTAGTCTCGCCCCTCACGAACATCCTCCAACATTTGCTATAGCCGCTGAACCATTTTATGGTTGAATATCTTCCTGATGGTAAGATTGTACTCAGCGTCCCATATAAAGTGTAGCTGCACATAGAAACTTTAAAACTAGTTCATCAAAATAGAAGATATAAACTAGCTAAAAAGGTTTGAAACTAAAAAAAATTACTGTCCATTTCTGAAATCACGCTCTCTGATCTCAGTTCGGATCTTCTTGTAGCTGGGCTAAAGATGGTTGTACATTATCTTGATGATATTGGACATCTCCTAAGTACATGCGTTGTTCGGCGCAAACCTATCAACAATCCACGAAGAAAACAATATGGCAATTCTATAAACAAGAATCAATAACCAGGCACTTTTAGCAATAACAATAATCAGGAAACAGAAAACACTTTCAGAAAATCAAACCTAAATCAACTAAACAAGAACCAATAATCATGCACTTTTAGTAATTCCATAATCAGGAAACAGGAAACACTTTCAAGAAATCAAGCCTAAATCCACTAAACAAGAATCAATAACTAAACATTTTCAGCAATAACAATAATAAAAAAACAGGAAATACTTTCAGGCAATCAAACCTAAATCCACTAAATAAGAATCAATAACCAGAAACTTTCAGTAATTCCATAATTAGGAAACAAGAAACACTTTCAAGCAATCAAACTTAAATCCACTAAACAAGAATTGATAACCAAATGCTTTCAGCAATAACAATAATTAGGAAACAGAAAATACTTCAAGGCAATCAAACTTAAATCCACTAAAAAAGAATCAATAACTAGACACTTTCAGCAATTTCATAATTAGGAAACAAGAAACACTTTCAGGAAATCAAAACTAAATTCACTAAACAAGAATCAATAACCAGATACTTTCAACAATTCTATAATCAGGAAACAAGAAATACTTTCAGTCATTCAAACCAAAATTCACAAAACAAGAATCAATAACTAGACACTTTCAACAATAAAAATAATTAAAAAACAGGAAATACTTTCAGGCAATCAAACCTAAATCTACTAAACAAGAATCAATTTTCAAGCGCTTTTAGCAATAACAATAATCAGGAAATATATAAGACTCAAAGTAATACTTACCTCGTGCCGCCATCAGGCCAAATGGTCAACCATATGATGGAGGATGGTGGAGGGGCATCAGTAGCCTCACTTCCATGAGAGGACTCCGGGATCGCGGCTTCCGTCGTCGGAGGCGGCGTCGCCGTGGTAGCGGATTGCTGAGCAGGCGGTGGCATCGCCATGGATGGAGGCGGCTTCGTCACCATGGACGGAGTCACGTAGTTGGGATTAGGGACCATGATGAATGGCTGGTCTGCTAAATCTGCAACCTATGACATCATCGGGGTAGTCAGAAGTAGAGGGAGAGGATCCAGAATTCTTGGGGGTACCGGAAGAAACCCTCATTCTACCCCAACCATGACTACGACCACGACCAGCAGTCTGATCCACCAGACCCCTACTCGTCATCATTTCCGCAAATAGCATACCAATTAACAGAAATTTAGAAAAATAATACGAACACAAAAATTCATATCATCGAACACTTGGCATGCAAAAGCATAAACAACATAAAATTTAACTAACAAGCACTCTATCAACATCAAGTCACAAAATTCAGCATCAATTATAGAAAATTCAACATTATATTGCAATGTTCAACAGAATACCAGTCAATGAATTCAAACAAATTCAAATTACAAATTCAAGAATCACAATAGCATGCTTAATTACTTATAAACCAAGAAAAATCCTAATAAGAAAATTGTAATTTTACCCTAAATCAACCTAACAGCAAAAAGTAGTATAACTAACAAGCATTCTTTCAACATCAATCACAAAATTCAGCATCATTACACAAAATTCAGCATTATATTGCAGTGTTCAGCAGAATATCAATCAATGAATTCAGAAAAATTCATATTACAAACCCAAGAATCATAATAGCATGCTTAATTACCTATGAACCAAGAGCAATTCTAATAAAAAAAATTCTAATTTTACTCTAAATCAACCTAACAGGAAAAAGTTGTATAACTAACAAGCCTTCTTTCAACATCAAGTCACAAAATTCAGCATCAATTACCCATAATTCAATATTATATTGCAGTGTTCAGCAGAATATCAGTCAATAAATTTAAACAAATTCAAATTATAAACCCAAGAATCACAACAGCAAGCTTAATTACCTATGAGCTTAGAAAAGTCCTAATAAGACATTTTTAATTTTACTCTAAATCAACCTAACAGCAAAAAGTAGTTTAACAAACAAGCATTCTTTCAACCTCAAGTCACAAAATTCAGCATCAATTACACAAAATTCAGCATTATATTGCAGTATTTAGGAGAATATCAGTCAATAAATTCAAACAAATTCAAATTACAAACCCAAGAATTACAATAGCATACTTAGTTACCAATAAACCAAGAGAAATCCTAGTAAGAAAATTCTAATTTTACTCTAAATCAACCTAAAAGCAGAAAGTAGTTTAAACAATAACAAGCATTCTTTCAACATCAAGTCACAAAAGTATCAATTACACAAAATTCAGCATTATATTAAAGTATTCGGCAGAATATCAGTCAATGAATTCAAACAAATTCAAATTACAAACCCAAGAATCATAATAGTATGCTTAATTACCTATGAACTAAGAGAAATCCTAATAACAAAATTGTAATTTTACTCTAAATCAACCTAATAGCAAAAAAGTAGTTTAACAAACAAGATTCTTTCAACATCAAGTCACAAAATTTAACATCAATTACACAATTCAACATTATATTGCAGTATTCAGCAGAATATCAGTCAATAAAGTCAAACAAATTCAAATTACAAACCCAAGAATCACAATAGCATGCTTAATTACCTATGAACTAAGAGAAATCCTAATAAAAAAAATTTAATTTTACTCTAAATCAACCTAACAACAAAAAGTAGTTTAACTAACAAGCATTCTTTAAATATCAAGTCACAAAATTCAGCATTATATTGTAGTATTCAATAGAATATTAGTCAATGGATTCAAACATTCAAATTATAAACCCAAGAATCATAATAACATGCTTAATTATCTATTAACTAAGAGAAATCCTAATCAGTAAATTCTAATTTTACTCTAAATCAATCTAACAAAAAAAACTAGTTTAACTAAATTAAATTACAAACAAAAAATTAAAATCTAATTAAACCCTAATGAATTTAAAATAAGATATTAATAGAAAATTTGACAAAACCTGAAATGAAGCACAGAGCAAGATATTAGGGGAGATATGGAGGTTGCGATAGTGACACCGCAGTTTGTGGCAGTGAAGTGAGGCCGCCGGAGTGCCTCTCATTGGATAGAGCAGAGGAGGTTGCGAAAAAGAGGTGGTTCACGGTGGTGGTGAAGATGAGGTTTGATGATAGTGACGAGAATGATGGTGGTGATGAGTGCGGCCGACGGCGGAGGTTCTGGTTCGTGAAGAGGAGTGGATCAGCAAGGCGATGAGACAGAGAAGAGAGGAGGAGGCGATGATGAGAGAGAGAGAGAGAGAGAGAGAGAGAGAGAGAGAGAGAGAGAGAAATTCGAAACGAAGAAGACGGTTCACGCTTTGTATATCAGGCACTATTATTGTTGAATTTACCAGCAGATTTATCCACCGGTAAAGTTTTGTGTGTGACCAAAACGCAACGTTTTACTAATCAACGTTACCGTTGGATTTAGCTAGCTAAATCCGACAGTAATGATTGCACCAAATTTTTTGTTCTTCCCTCCAAATATTACCAGCGAATTTACCGTTGAAAAACCAAATTTGATAGTAATTTTTTAGGATGACAAATTTATTGCGAAATTCGACATTATTCAATATTTTTCTTGTAGTGCGTTTTGCCACCTCTTGCTCTATTACTAGTTAATTTTTACTATTTTTATTTCATATTAAAATGATCTATTATAATATATATAATTTAATAATTATATTACGTTTTCAGATACAATAATTATCTTCATACTTTTATAGAAATTTCAATAAAATATTATTGAAATTTGTTAATTATCAGTTTGTTAAAATTTTTAATTATTAAAAATAACTTATCAAATTTGACTTATAAAAAATATCTTTTTAAAAATTATAGTACCTAAATTTGGTAAATTAAACTAAAAATCAATTAAAATTTTTTTCAATAAATATAAGAAATAATAATTTTTAAAATTTAAAAAAACATATATAATATACACCGATATAAGAATAAATTTGAATTTTATTATTATATGAGATTACGTTAGATTTTTAAATTTTGATAAGTATAAATTAATTTTAAAAAAGTACCCTAACATTTAAAAGTGTGCAAACACATACAAATAATTTTATTAAACCGAATTAATTATAATTTCTTAATATACTAGTTACTATTAGTGAGTAATTGTTATATTTTAAAAATAACTAAAATTATTGCTCATTGATTTTATTAATTTTATAATTTTTTTAAAGAAAAATTACTGTACATAATTTATTTAAAATTTTAAAAAATATTTTATATATTTTTGTTTATTGTTCTACATAGGACACGGATATATGTACTAGTTTTTATTTAAAAATTTGAAGGATGATTTAAGATGATATATTATTATTTAAAATAGTTAAGTAAATTTTAAATTTAATTAGTCTATAATCAGTTAATAACTGGTTCACTGGTATTAGTATTGGATTTGACATTGGGATACCCATCATCTTATTTTGACGTTTATAATAATGGATTATGTACGTTAGATTAAATTAACAAGTAATATAAAATAATCGAATTGTTTTATATTTTGTAATTAAAAATAAAATTATATAATAATTAATCTTAATAAATAAATATATTTTTGTATGTATTTATATAGTTTATATTTATTTATTTTAAAACAAAAGATTACACTTGTTATTTTTAATATATTATATATTAAAATATATTTATTTATGTATGCATTAACATGTCCTATATTTATAAAGTCTATTAATACTCTTCTTCTATAATATCTTTTGATTTTATTTAATAAAATCTAATGGTTCATGAAAAATAGTGCATCTAATACGCATAAAATTCGTCATATATATATATTAAAAAAGATTTCATTATTTATTGCGATGACAAATATTTGGTTAAGAATTAATTCAAATTTATAACGTGATTATTTGTGTTATAAAATTTTAGGTTTGGCATTATCATGAATAATGATTTGATTTGATTTAAAAAGAATCAATTACTAAGTGCAAGATATGAAAGAGATCAATGCTATCAAATAAAAAAAGAAAATAATCATGACAATGATGACAGATATTAGACAGCAAACAACTAGTGTGAATAATGAAGTATTGATTCGATTATATTTAGAAATAATCAAATATCAAGAACAAGATATGAAGGAAATATAAAAACTTACAGCTGCTTAAAGAAAGAAAAGTATCAAGTCTTCAATGAAAATTGATTAGCTAATTAAAACGGCTAGTGTTTGCTTGGTTTTTGTTATAAGTAGAAGAACCAAGTTTAAAGAAAAACAAGAAGAATATTCAAATATAAAAATACTGCACGTTGAAGTGTAATTCTTTTTCACTTTGGTTCTTTTTAATATTCAGTTGTGTATCTCTTTAGTGAACAAAAAAAAAAAAGGCTTATATTCAATTGAGAGATTATTTAAAAAGGCCTATGAGTGAAAAGACATAAATTAGGAAGAAAAATTAACACATTTTTAGACTGAGTTTGTTATTTGATTCTCTTTGTTCTTGGCATTTTTGTTTGGTCTTGTCATTGGTTTGTGAGGCACAAAATTGTTGCTTTGTTTGTCTTGGCATAGAATTAGTTTGGTTCGATTAGTTTTTGTTTCGGTCTTGGTCTTGGTCTTAGTCTTGGCATTGGTAATTAAATCTTGAATTAAATATAGTGAAATTTCGCTGTCATTGTGGTGGAGATTGGACATAGACCTCATTGCACTTCGAAGTTGAATCAGGATACTTGTTGGTGTCGTTCTCTTTACTCTTTTCTCTTTTATTTTCTGTAGTTGTAAGAGATTAAACCGAGAAAATCTCCTACTTGCTCTATTATACGCTTCTAATTTTAAAAGAGTGCCTTGTTCCAAACCCCCCTTTCTCAAGGCATATAAAACCTTCAATTGGCATCAGAGTTTAGGCTTTAGGAGTCAAGCTTAACAGTTTGGAGAAAAGATCTATGGCGACTAATCTAGTCTCTTTCAACCTAACCGATTGTCAATCTTATCACCGTCCTCCTTGTTTCAATGGAACCAATTACTCATACTGAAAGGAGAGAATAAGGATTTTCATTCAATCTATAATTTATAATCTGTGGAAGATCATCATGAATAGACTTGAGATTCCAACTAAACTAATGTTTGAAGGACAAGTCATTCAAAAAAAAATGAAGAATGGACGGAAGAAGAAAAGAAAAAAGTGGAGTCAAATGCCAAAATAGTGAATATGATGCATTGTGCCATAAGTATTGAAGAGTATAGAGAAATCTCTAGATACAAAACTGTTAAGGAAATATGGAAGAAACTTTAAGTTACTCATGAAGGAATAAATCAAATGAGAAAAACCAGAATCGATATTCTAATGAAACACTATGAGCTATTTTTTATGAAAGAAGAGTCTATAGATGAAATGTTCGAAATATTTTCGATCATAATCAATGGACTCGATGCACTGGAGAAATAATTCACTGAGAAGGAGCTGGTCAAGGAGATTCTGAGAAGTCCCACAAAGCAATGGGAGACAAAAACTACTGAATTACAAGAAAAAAATGATCTTAACAAAATCACTTATGATAAGTTAAGAGAAAAGTTACTAGCATATGAAACCACTCATTTGAAGACAGAAACAAGAAAAAAGTGTGGCTTTGAAGTTGAAGGTTGAAACCGAATCAGATGAGAAATTTTTTCAGCAATGATGAAATAGTTTTCTTTGCAAAAAGACTGAGAAAAATGATGAGATATAAAGGCAGAAAAACAAATTCTTCATCTAAGGAGGATAAGAAGAAAACCAATAAAAGAAACTGCATCTATTACAAAGAACCAGGATACTTCATATCTGAATGTCCAATGCTAAAGTGAAAAAAAGAAAGCACGAGGAAAAGAAAAAAGTTTTGATGGCATCTTGAGAAGATTTGAAAAGTGATATATCTGATGATGATGAGAATGAACAAAGAACACATGTTTTATAGCTAAGGACAAAGAATCTAATAATGAAGTAAATCTTTATAATTATACTACTGAAGAATCACATGATATTATTGATGATTTATGTAACAGTCCGATTTTGAGATGCAGCAACTTTTTACTAAAAGTACAGTAGAATAGACATCTCAATTAATAATAATATAATATTATTATTATGTTATTATTTTACCTAATTTAGTATAAGTTGAGATAAATTATTTAATATAATAATCAAATTCAAAATTTACCGATACGAATTAAGGCCAGTATTTTCCGATCAATTTAACTATGTTACTACAACAAAGGCGTTGCTTTGTGGCGGTTTTTTCCCTACCGCAAAATCAAATTTTGGAGGTTTAGTGGACCGCCCTAGTTATTGGCACGGAAAAGTGATTTTGCGGCGGTTTCTAGCAACCGCTGGTATAACCGCCGTGATATACAAGTATTAGGATTTAGTCCACTTTTACCGGCAGTTACGAACCGCCATAATGTTATTACCGTTTGTTAATTTAGGACTATTTGTGGCGGTTATAAAACCGCCGCTAATTTCAATATAAATTAAAAAAATTGGATTTTTCTTTTAAAAAACGCTGATTTTTTTTTATTTTAAAGATATATTTTTTCCCCTTTTTGGATTTTTTAATATTATAAATTTTAATATTTTTCATCTATTGAATCTAAACTTGTGAAAAAAACAACAAAATTAACTGAAAAATAAAATAATATATTTATAAAAATATCAACATAGTAAATCTCTTGCTAAGAATTGAATAGTCAAATTCAAAAAAATATTTGTTTCAAACCAAAATAACTCCAATCCTAGGATTCTGTTTTTCACTCGGTCCTTCCACAAAATTCATCCCTGCAGCGATATCTGGTGGTAGTTCCTCACCCTGCCATTGAAAAAGACAAAACAGTGATACAAAGAATATAACGTAACACATTGTAATCTCTTACAATATCTGAATTTCTAATTTAATCTAAAGATTTAAAAACTAAAATTTAGAATCTACTTCACAAACTAAAAATTTGCTATCTTAATCTCCGTAATCATAATATATTTGCCTAACAGCATTGCAAGTGAAAAGTATCAAAATTCTACAAAAACTATCAACCATAGCTCATAACTCATAGCTAGGATGCACACATATATCATAGAATGGAAAGAAAAAAAAGAGGTATATATATTAGCATGAGACCAGAACACAATATATAGGAGTATTAAAGTTGCACATTCATAAGCTAATTGAATAAAAAAGGAAGTAAATATATATTAGTTGTTATATATATATATATATATATATATATATATATATATATATATATTTTCATATATCTTTTCATATAGTTAGTTGTTTTTGGTGGATTCATTTAGAAGTGAAAGGATACTCATTTGTTTCCAGTGGTAGGTTCACAATTTTAACTATCTTGAAAATTATGCAGTGGTAGGTTCACAATTTTAACTATCTTGAAAATTATGCACTTTACGTAGGGCCTGATCCATATGGTTCCTATTATACATGGCAAATATATATATATATATATATAATTAGCAACATTATTCTTGTTTGCATTTAATTTCTATCAAGATCTCAGGTTTAAATTACATGAATATAAAAAACAAATATGAAGAGATTTATTTATATATATGTATAGACTACTATATGTTCCTTATTGCTAATAAAGAATTTTTATATACATCAGACATAGATAAATACAAAAGTAAGCACATGAATATTTACCTTGCACCATAGAAATGGGTGCGCACCGGAGAAGAGAAGACGAGTCAACAGCAGGCCTGAACTGACAATAATGACGCGGGCAAAGATGGCGACGCAACAAGCAGCTCCTAGAGACCAAATTTTGAACCTGGAAATGATCCTTTAAACAATATATTGATCAAATATTTTAATATTAACTGGTGCCAAGCTTATCACAAATGATCAAATAACCAGCTATTAGGATATAAGGAGATTTAATGATATCTAAATTATGGTCTAGAGACTCAATTGGTTTGTTATACTAAACATCTCTACTGCTTTCATAATTTCTTTTTTCTTCTGAGACAACAATTGTTTTCCAATTCTAACTTGAGAATTTAGTTAATCATTGATAGATTCAACTAGTTATGGTTCAATGTTTAACATAGTAATTTTGACATCCGTTTGCTGTGCCAAGAACTCCTTAGACTGGGTCCTCAACTCCTCAAGGGCATCTCTTTCTGTCACAAGATTTTCTGCCTTTGATTTCAATTGCCTGAGGAATGTGACAAGAACTGAATTCTCAAGCACCATTTTCTCACTTCCATTGCAAGCTGTGGAGAATTAGTATGTCTCCTCAAGTTTGCCATGTGTATGGTTCATAAGCTCCTGATTTTCAATAATAATATCTTCACGCATGTTCTCCCTGATAATGTCAGGAGTCTTCGATATCTTAAGCAGCCAGATCCTCAGTATTTTAATTTTCTTTGACATGGAGTTCACATCAACCTGCTTTTGAACATTATCATTCTCCACTTTAGATATCATTTTATCAGACATTTTGGATGTCTCCAAGAGTCTCTAACATTATTTATCTATTGTTTATTTAAAAAATAAGGCAAGAGCCACAATTCAACAAGAAACAATATATTAATACAACCATAGAAAGGAACACCCTTTTATATTCCACAAGGGAGGAACAAAATGATATAACTCAAAACCAAAACAGAAAATCATGAAAAGTATAAATTATACGAGAGATAAAATCATCATGCTTACAATAATATATATAAACTTGACAAACATTCTTTAATATCTGAACTTTTCGAAGAAGATTACAAGTGCGATGCAATTTCTCAATGTGCTCCCTCTTTTCAAATAAAGAAGTGTTAACACTGTCACTCCTAGACTGTACAGACATGATCTGGATTTTTTAAGGAAAAAATAAAGAAATATGTAATTACTTAATTGCTAATAAACTCTCAAGCCTCCTATTCTTCTTTTTGTTTTTGCTAATGATAAATAATATTAATTTAATGCTACACTTACTTTTTCAAGAAGGTACTCCATATTTCCCTCCATCCCTAAAATATTGCTTTTCATCCTACTCGAACAAAGCATGGATATAAAACACTACAAGATCATATAAGTTCTAATAATGGTGCATATAAAATCATATTTCCCTCATTCGCTTTGCTTTATCGTCCAATAATGGTACATCTGTAAGAACCAGAATTTTCACAAATAAAATCATTTAAATGTCCAAATTAAATTTCGGAAAGTTAAGATGAGAATTTGGGGATTTAAATGTGATTTTTGAATTCAGTAGGTCCTTCCTAGTCAGAAAATGTGTTTTCTACAAAAAAGCGTAAAAAACCGTGAACCGGTAGTTAAACCGGTTGAACTGGTTCAAGTCTGCCCGGTACCGCATGAGAAAAAGTGGAAACAGTCAAAAACCTTAGAAAAACATTAGAAATAGAAAACCGGGCGTTAATTTTAAAGGTTTGGCCCGAAGTTGGGCCAAACGGGCTAAAAACGCTAACGGATTGGACCGGGCCCAAGTTGGGCCCAAGCCCAGCATATAAAAGGTTTATTAATGAACCCATTTCTAGCATACACACACATAAACACAACACACCTATGCTGAAATAAAAAGGGGAGAAGAGGAAGAAGAAAATACTATTCACCCATCTCTTCTCTTCGCGATATCACGAGCTACGGTGCTCCAATTTGCGTGCCGTCAGTGGCTATGCATTCCTTGTGAAGAGCTCTACAAAACTCATATAAGAAACTAGTAAGAAAATCTCAAATCCTTCTCAGTTTCTCTCTTCAAAATTTCGGGTTTATTAGGGCTTTGGGTTAAATGAGTTTTTATGATTTTGGATGTTTAGGTTTCCTCTAATCCTTGCTTAGCATTGGATTTTTTGCTATCAAATCTGTTGGAAAAGTTAAAAGCCACTAAACCCTTGTGATTTTATAGTTAAATGGAACCCTAAGTTGATTTTTGATGGTTTATGCATATATAGTTTGATTATTGTGAGTTTGGAGCTTGTTGGTGCTTGTTAGAGTTACATTGGTGGCTTACTTGTGGTGAAAAACTCAACTTGTGCTATTTTGAGGTTTTGGCGCATATAGAAAATCAGCCAAGGTATGTTTTCGATTTCTTCGGTAGTATATAATATTCATGGACACTTAGGCTAGTGACCCATAGGATAGGTTTGAAATAAAATGATTGTTGGTATGTTGAATATTGATGAATGATGGTTTATGAGGAGTTGATGAATGTCGGGTGCAATTATGATGTTTTATAATGATATGATGGTGTTGAATGATTGTATGGATTAGAAAGATGGTTTATTATTATAGATGTGATGTTAAGGTTGATGAAATGGTAAATCTGAATGTGGTTTGATGATAAGTGTTATATAATTGATGTTGAGGTTGAGAATAGTAAAATGTGAAGGAAAATGGGATATTGTTGGTGTATTATGACACAAAAGGGTTAATTTTCATGAAAAATAGATTTTTGAATGGTTTGGTATGGTGTGGAATGTGTATGGTAAGAAATTGTGGATTTTGGTAAAAGCAGGTTTTTGGTAAACTTTGTATGATCATAACTTTTATCTCAGTTTTCAAAATTGATTGAAAATTGTTTAAAATTAAAGTTCATTGAAAACCCTTTAATTCGATATAAAGTTTGTAAAATTTAGAATTTTGTAGAGAAAGTTATGATCATTCAAAGTTGGTGTTAAAAATCTGAAATTCTGCAAAGTTGCAGAATTTCATGATTTCTGATATGTGCGCACGCACAGCCTTGTGCGAACGCACAATCCTGCAAAATTCTTATTCTGTGTGGGCGCACAGACCTGTGCGTACGCACAGGCAGGAAAAGGCTCTCTGCTTGCAGCATTAGCACAGCCCGGTGCGCACGCACAAGTCGGGAAGGATCGTCTGTTGGGAGCGCTAGCACACCCTGTGCGAGTGAACAGACCTTACAAGTTTTTATACCTGTGCGTACACACACTCCTATGCATACGCACACTTTCAAAATCTTCCTGGGCATGCGCACGCACACCCCTGTGCGGACGCACATGCCCTGTTTCACAAATTTAACTTTGTTTTCAACTATTTCACCTTCCTAACAAGGTCGTAAGCTTCTATAACACCATTTTAAGGCTTTTAGGCTTAAATTTTGAGTATGGGAATATGGGAAACAGGCTAAGGGTCTTAGTTAATGATTATTATGAAAAATTAGAGAAACAGAGGCTTAGGTTTCTGGTGTACTGAGGATGGGTTGGCAGAGTTAGAAGAGGAATGGAAATATGAATTGGCAATGGTTGAGATGAGTCGAGGACTCTAAAGGAAATGATGGATCCATGTGATATTGAAAATGTTTTCTGAAAACCACTGAAGTATTGATTTATATTTAGATTATGAGATGCTATGCGCCTGACAGGGGCCGAGGTTGGATCCCGCCTATCGAGGTAGCGGCGGCGGTGTAAGGGCAGTGGTTCGTTCCGCTTGCGCTTAGATGTGAGGTCGGTGGCAATAGATCCCGCTTGCATCCCTTCGGATCATCAGAGCGTACAGGCGCAAAACCCTGGATAGTGATCCAAGCACTATATCTCGGGGGTTCCCACACCATTATTCCGAAGGGCAACATCTCCATGGAGATGTGTCAGGTTGGCAGTTGAACCGACAATGTGATATCACAGCCAGTAGGGCAGGCATTCATCATGTGCATTTTCTATCTGTTTGTATGCTTTACCGACTTGATATTGTTTTCGTATCTGTATAACATGTATAATTGCTATTTTAATTAATTGCTATATATGCTTCTATCTGTGTTTTACTTGTATTATATATATTTGTGTTTTCTACTGGGATTGAGGAGGTTCAGAAGGCGGTGGTGATGGGATCGCATGGAGGATCAGTTGGTGAAGGCTGTGGACAACAGTGTTTGATTAGATTAGAAATCCCTTAAGATAGATTACCCTTTATGGTGCAATGGTTTAAGTTTTGTTAAGGTTTTACATATTATGCTTATTTGGTTTAGAATGCTTTAAGCTTGAATTCTTATGATGGATATGGAGTCTAGGATTGCCTTTGGCATCCGGGAGTCTTATAACCTACATCACTGGGCACTGTTACCATACTGAGAACCTCCGGTTCTCATACCATATTTCTATTGTGTTTTTCAGATGCAGGTTACAACCCACCTCGGTGAGTTATTTGGTTGGTGATAGAAACGGAGGATCCGGATACCTTTTGAGTCTCTTTGATTTATTTTGTTTATTTATATATATCTCTCACTTTTGTATTTTTATTTTGGCCTAGAGGTTTGTATTTGAGAGAGAACAAAACTTGTATAAGCCATTTTAAGCTTCAGTTTCCTTTTGTCGGCATATTTGGCTAGCCGGCTTAAACTCCGCGAGCCGTGGCTAGTTTCTTATGATATTACACTATTATACTATTATTCTTGCTTATATCACATCTGTTTCTTGTGCTTTATGTTAGATGCTTCGTTAGTTCGTTTTGCGCTTTTAAATCCTGTTTTTGAATTATATCCTTCATCAGGCTTCTAGATAATATTATTCCTTCTATATATCATATGTATGAGCTTAGAACTGTCATAATCCTTGATTAATCTTTGCTTTACGATGCGAGGTAAAGTTTAGGCTAATTGGGGTGTTACAACATCACTGTCGCCATCGCTCCCATCATTCTTAATTTAACTTTTTCTCTTGAAGAATTTCAATGCTTCTTGCTCTGATCAGGGAATCATATAGAGATTTGGAGGCTTGGGTATGTGTTTCCAGAATCGGAGTTGAGCTTTTTTTTTTCAGCTTCTTAGTGATTGCTGATGCTATTTTCCTGGTTTGTGAGTATATATCAGAATATAATCAACCATACTCTAGATAGCTGCATTTGATTACAGTTACTTATCAATGCAAAACATGTATAAATCAAATTAAGTATATGACATGTATATCCCATAACGTTGACAATAAATTAATAGATAATAAAAAGTCAAGTTAATGCATTTTAAATGATCTGAAATTTCTATTTTTTCAGTTTGATATAAAATGAACATCACTTACTCACTTTCACATTAACATCAATCCGATAAATTAACCTGCAATCTGCCCAATCATAAAAGTAGAAGAAATCATTTATGTTATACAATTATATCCTTATAGATTAAGTTGTTCAATAATTCAATTTCAATTTCTAACATTACATAATAAAATCAAGCTTTTTGCATAGAAGCACAACAAAACTTCTGGTAGGCTTCAGAAAACTTGTGAAAAATACTACATAATCAATCAGGATAAACATGCCAATCATTCATTTTCAAAATCCCACAAAAAAAAGGGTTGTATGATAGAAATTGAAAAAGAACAGAAACCTTTCAAAATAAGAAGAAACAGAGCAATAAAATGGAACATCATGTGAGAAAGAAGAATATTCACTCACTTGTGGGTAGAGATCACAAGTACCCAACTCCTTAACAACCAAGGGTAACCCTTCTCCATTAGCAACCTAAGAAGCATAATATTTACATGTGTCAATAAAATCAAATACTTATAGATTGTTGCATTTTATAGAAATAAGAGTAAAAATTGATCCCATACCTCCACGTTTGCTCTTACACTTTTTGCTCCAGACAGATTTTGTGGAGTCGGAATCGTTGGATTTAGTGGCCAATTGGCGATCAGGGCTGACCCAGAACACAACGTAGGGTTTGGGAATGCCGTTCTTCCAGTTCACATTTTTGAGGTGCTTGGCTGAGATGATTGTGAGATCCAGGTCAGCTGATTTCGACAGAGGAGGCCGTGATGATGCCATTTGAGAAAAGGGGAAAAAAGGAGCCTAGGTATCTCTCGACTGAGATGGAGAAGAAGAATAATGGGAATTTTCGCTAGATGGAACAAAGAAAATGAAAACGAAAATTGGATTTTTTTTTTCTCTTTATCTAATATATTAGAATAGATGATAATTTCGGCAGTTTGTTCCAAATCTGTCATAAATTGAACGATATGGTGGCTGGGGAATTAAACCGCCGCAGCAACTGCTCCAAAATCACTAGATAACGGCATTTTTTCAAACTGCCCCAAATTTGTTGCCGCTAACTTCCGCTTTTGTTGTAATGTTAAGGTATCCTAATAAATCTTTTAAGGTTTAGATAATTATATTTTTAGTATTAAATATATTAATAATTCATATATTTACTCCAATAAATATATACATGTGATTTAATATATTTAATTTTAGTAATTATTTTTCTATTAATATTTTAATAATATTATAACTCCATTTAGTGCCACGGCTTCATTAAGCCACCTCCTCATATATATATATATATTTCAAATCCGTTCAGCGGAACTTCCTTTTTTTATATATACATTCATTCATATATATTAGTTACGAATCCACTCAACTGGAAAGAAATAGAAACATAAATGAGAGAGAAAACTTACGTAACGTACTCCATTAATTTGAACTTCGACCGTGATTAATTTTATAATAAAAATTTCCACCAAAATTTTAAATCAATTAAAATGTTTTTTTTTTATTTTTCTATTTTATATCAGTTTTTTTAAAAGAATTTGAGGCAAAATTATTATTTATTTTCTTTTTTCTTTAATAATTTTGATTCTGAAATAATGTATGGAAAAAACTTAATTTTTTTAATTAAAAACTAGGTAAAAAATTGATATTAGAAGTTTCAAGAGAAAATCCGAGTTTGAATCTAAAAAAGGGCAAGGGTTTAACTAAATTATTATCTGTGAATTGTATTTTGAATAATTAATTTATAAATTCGATGTTGAATGATTGGAATCTATGCTTAAGTGTTTGTATGCAATTGATTATTTGTTGAATATAAGTTTGGAAAATTGAGATTTTCTTAGAATGTTTTATTTGAATCTTAGATGCCTTTGATAGAGGTTGCGATAAATTTATTTTAATGCTGTTTATGAGTTGAACTGAAGGTTAAAGTTGGAAAATTGAATGATCAAAAGTTAAGAAAAATATTGAGGAATAAAAGTTTAAAGTTTAAGAATTAAGGATTAAGATTTAAGGTTTAAAGTTTAAAGTTTGAGGTTTAAATGTTTAAAGGTTTAAGGAATAAATTTTAAGGAAAAGATTGAGGAATATTGAATTATTTGAATTAAAGAATTTGATTTTTAGCACAATCTCGCCAGGAAGGAAAAATATATGCTCAATTGAGATATCGTGCATGAGGCTCAGTAGGGACAGTGATATATAACGCTCATTTGAAATTCGAAGGATGAGGCTCAGTGGAGACGACAATATGTAACGCCCACTTGAAACCCGAAGGATAAGGCTCAGTGGGAATAGTGATACGTATTTCCCACTTGAGACAGGAAGGATGCTTTCTCTATGAAGGCGGTACGTAACACCAACCTTGAAAATATTGTCAGGCTACGGACAATCAATCAACACGTGAGCTCATGGCCTGTATAAAAATAGACATGCATCATATTTGTTTGCTACATGACTTCTCTAATGATACTGCTATATGTGTGTTTATGTTTGTTTCTGCTTGTTTGAGATTTTGTGATACTCTATAATATGTGTGGGAGGAATGATTTTGACTGCGTTTTATTATAACTGAGAAGAAATAAATTGTTAATTTCAAAGAAGGTAAAAAGTATACTATTATGGGAAACCCTTATTCAGAACCCCCAAGTTCTTACCCCTTTCACCCCATTCAAATAGAGACGGGCGTAATATTCTATGAGCTTGACCCTCTGTATATCTACGAGGACCCGATATTCGGGAGCTACTATGTTTTGGGCGCAGAACCTTGTGTTCGTTTGTACATACTATGTAATAGATCCTTCTCACACTCTATAGATAGCCCTGAATTTGAGCCGGATCAACCATACGACTTCCTTCTCTCTTGGATACATCCTGCCAGTCACAGACTCACAGTCATGTGTTTCTTGTTCCACCGATTCATGCCCAACCTCAGCATCAGGCGGCACTTGAGCCTGACGCAAGCGAAGGATACCTTCCAAATCCACCTCCAGATATCATACCTCCAATGCCTCCGGCACCACCATCACCAACCGAGAAGCTACAGGCATAGTTCAGTCCGCTAGGTGAAGCTTTAGGTCCTGCATATGCCAATGAACTTGTATTGAAAGCCGGGAGTAGCAGTTTATCCAGTAGAGTGCCTATTCCAGAGGGATCAGAGGAAGAAGATCCAGAGGAGGATTCAGAAGTGGAGTTACTACCATCTAGGAGTGATGCATCTATGGATGGATCGCACGAAGGCCTACCAAATGGCGATATATGGCCCTTCAGGGAAGGAATTTTAAGCAAATTGGATCACCACAACGTGGGAACCACTGAAGTGGCAACGTTCTTACTCGTCCTAATAACGGGAACAATGGTAAACCGAGGTAGGATACCGGCAAACGACCACAACTGGCATAGTTACATCCTATCTATGGCCAGTGTGGAAAGAGTCACGGAAACAGACCTTGTCAGCAAGGATTGGATGTTTGTTATTATTGTGGTGGACTGATAAACCGTTATTTTATGGTTTATCTTGTACTTATTTCAGTAGATTTTACCCATTATTCTCACACTTATTCATGTAAATTGCATGTTTTATATTTTCCTTCCTAATCTTGTACTATGATTGAAAACATGCTTCTTTGGCCTTAAATTTGCTAATTTTAATCCTCTCTCATTACCATTCGATGCCATGATATGTTTGTTGAGTGTTTTTAGGATTTATAGGGCAGTAATGGCTTAAAGGATAGAAATGAGGCATGCAAAAGTGGAAGGAGCATAAGAAGATGAGAAATTCAGAAGCTGGCAGCGACGCGTACGCGTACGCGTGGGCGACGCGTACGCGTGACAGAGCCACGTGCTGAACGTATCAGAAATTGCTGGGGGCGATTTCTGGGCTGTTTTTGGCCCATTTTCAAGTCCGAAAATGAAGATTAGAGGCTGCAGAGTAAGCAGAATGAGGGGGATCAATTCAGACTTCTCATACATTCACTGTTGATAATTTTAGGTTTTTGAGATGTAGTTTTCTAGAGAGAGAGACTCTCTCCTCTCTCTAGGTTTTTAGGATTTTTTGTCTTTGTCATTCTTAATTTCAGATTTCTACTTTGGTTTGGTTTAGCTCTCTTCTACTCTTATTTATTCTATACTTTAGTTATCTATTTCTCTTTGTGATTTTCTTATTTTGCTAAAGTAGTTTATGAATCCTCCATGTTAGATTCAAATTCTTATTAATGCAATTTGAGGTATTTTATGTTCATTGTTTCTTTCTTCATTTGTTGGTATGGATTCCTTGTAATTGGTTATTTAGGTATAATATTCCTTGTTAATTTTCTATGTTTTTCTTTTATACCTTCGAAGTATTTGATAAAATGCTTGGTTGGGTTTTAAATTAGACTTCTCCATTCTTAACTTGGATTGATTATTTAGAGATTCTTGAGTTGTCAAAAGTATTTTGTTGATTGGTAATTGAGACTTGCTACTTGGCTTAGACTTCCCTAAATCTAGTCTTTGATTAGGACTTGTGAACCTAAGTTGATTTTGCTCACTTGACTTACCTTCATTGTTAGAGGTTAACTAGGTGAAAGCAAAAGGCAATTACTATCACAATTGATAATGATAATTAGGATAGGACTTCTATTTATCAATCCTTGCTAAGAGCTTTTCTTAGTTTTAGTTTATTTTATTATCATTTTACATTCCTTGTTCAACATTTAAAAAACCCCAAAAATACACTTTTTCATAACCAATTATAAGTACACCTCCCTGTAATTCCTTGAGAGACGATCCGAGGTTTAAATACTTCGGTTGATTTTATTGGATTTGCTTAAGTGACAAACTAATTAAATTTGATTGAGGTTTAATTGTCGGTTTAGAACTATACTTGCAACGCGACTATCTTTGTGAAATTCTTTACCGACATGTTACACCTATCATGGACCTGGGAATTTCGCTAGAGATTATTCAAGAAGACTTGCTCGGGAAGCATCCAAGCCTCAGCCACAAGGACGGGTTTTTGCTATGGCGGTTGATGACACTACACGTTCGGACACCCTGATCCAAGGTGAGTGTTATGTCAAGACTCAACTTCTAACTATATAGTATGATTCGGATGCTACACATTCTTTTATATCAATAACTATTGTGCGTAGATTGGGATTAGACTTTTCAGAACTAGAATATGATTTAATTGTTCACACACCCACATCTCAAAATGCTTTGACCAATTTGATGTGCCGACAAGTGTCTTTTGACATCAAGGATAGAACTTTCATACACGATTTGATTTGTTTGCCTTTACAATGATTAGATATTATTCTAGGATTGGATTGGTTGTGTATACACCATGTTTTTCTTAATTGTTATGAGAAGACTGCTATTATCCTATCTAATGATAAATCTACTAGACCAATTATATCCCACAGTTATTATCTGAATTCTATAAAAGCTACTTGTAATGGGAGTGAAGGTGAGGGGTATGTTTTATTAGCGGCAAGCTCAAACGGTAATAAACAAGACTTGAGATAAATTTCGGTGGTACAAGAATTTTCTGATGTGTTTTCAGAAGACATACCTGAGTTTTTCCTTCAGCGGAATATAGAATTCACTATTAACTTAGTACTGGGAGTTGGACCAATTTCTATAGTGCCTTACCGAATATTGCCAATGGAGCTTGCAGAGTTAAAGAAGCAGTTGGATGAGTTACTAGGAAAGAAGTTCATTCGTTTGAGCGCATTACCATGGGGAGCCCCAGTGCTATCAGTAAAGAAGAAAGATGGTGGGATGAGATTTCGTGTGGATTATCGGCAGCTAAACAAAATTACCATCAAGAATAAGTATCTATTTCCTCGAATTGACGACTTGATGGGTCAGTTAAAGGGGGCTACGATGTTTTCAAAAATAGATTTACAGTCGGGTTATCATCAGATTCGGGTAAGAGAATCAGACATAGCTAAGACTGATTTTATGACTAGGTACAGTTATTATGAGTATACAATTATGTCCTTTGGACTAACTAATGCTCTTGCAGTATTCATGGATTATGTGAATAGCATTTTTCGTCCGTATCTAGACTAATTTGTAGTGGTCTTCATAGATGACATTCTCATTTACTCCAAGTCAAAAAGAGAACACGAGGAGCACTTGAGGATTGTACTGCAGATATTAAGGAAATGAAAATTATATGCAAAACTGTCGAAGTCTGGTGAATTTTGGGCAAAAGAAGTAACATTTCTGGGACATGTTATGAAGCATGGAGGTATAGAAGTGGATCCTTTTAAAGTTGAAGCTGTGCTGCAATGGGAACGACCTATGACTATTATAGAGACTCAAAGTTTCCTTGGATTAGTCGGGTATTACAGAAGGTTTATTACGGAATTTTCACAGACAACGTTACCTTTGACTCATCTTACAAGAAAGGAAGTTCCTTTTGTTTGGACGGTTGAGTACGAAAAGAGTCTTGAGACCTTGAAAGAAAAGTTGACTACAGTGCCAGTTCTAGTTTTGCTAGATTCGCAAGAACCTTTCAAAGTATACTATGATGCTTCTCTAAAAGGATTGGAATGTGTGCTGATGCAGAATAGAAAAATGGTTGCTTATGCTTTGTGACAATTGAGGCCTCATGAAAGAAACTACCCAACCCATGACCTGAAATTGGATGCAGTGGTATTTGCTCTTAAAATATGGAGGCATTATTTATACGGTGTTCAATTTGAGGTCTTTTCTAATCATGAGTTTGAAATACATCTTTGATAAAAAAAAAGATCTTATATGAGGCAACGTAGGTGGATGGAGTTTTTAAAGGATTATGATTTCAAGTTGAATTACCACCTCGGAAAAGCGAATGTAGTAGCTGATGCTTTGAGTAGGAAGAGTTTGAGTATCTCGTTGATGATGATAAAAGAAGAGGAATTAGTGAAGGAATTTAAAAATGTTAATCTAGGAATGAAAAAGACACCATATAGAGTTTGATTGATTCAGTTACATATCTCATATATATGACTTCAAGACCACTATTCAGCAAGCGCAAGCTCAGGATTCAAAAATAATAGCTCTGTTGACATATCTGAGGGAGAAAAGACAAGAGGACGTATGCTAGGAGGATAAAGAAGGATTGTGGAGGTATAAAGGTATGATAGGTATACCAAATACAGAAAACTTGTGACAAAGGATACTAATGGAGGCTCATCAAAGTAGATTCTCCATGCACCCTGGCGTTACTAAAATGTAGATCTGAAGCAAATGTTTTGGCGACCAGGAATAAAGAAGGATGTAGCTATTTTTGTACCAAGATGCCTTACTTGCCAAAGGATAAAGGTGGAACATCAAAAGCCCTTGGAAACTCTACAACCTCTTCAAATACCACTATGAAAATGGGAAGAAATTATGATGAATTTCATTACAGGGTTACCCAAAACGTCTATAGGACACGATGAGATATAGGTCACTGTGGATTGGTTAATAAAATCAGCTCATTTTCTTTCAATTCGGGTGGATTACACACTGAAAAGACTCGTTCAAGTGTATATTCAAGAGATAGTGCGACTGCATGGAGTACCTTCCACTATTGTGTCTGATCGAGACCCGAGGTTCACTTCTAAATTTTGGGGAGCCTTCCAGAAAGTATTCGGTAAACTTTGAAAGATATGTTACGATCTTGTGTAATGGAATATCAAGGTAGTTGGGATAGATATCTACCACTGGTAGAATTCGATTACAATAATAGTTATCAACAAAGTATCAAAATGGCTTCGTATGAAGTTTTTTATATGGAAGAAAATGTCAGTCACCATTGTCTTAGGCCCAGAATTGATTCAAAAACTACTAAACAAATTAAGGTGATTCGTGATAAGATTTTAACAGCTCAAAACCGTCAAAAGAGCTAAGCCGATAATAGACATAGACCTTTAGAATTTAGTGAAGGTGGCCATATTTTTCTGAAAGTAACCCTTACCACAGGAGTAGGTTAAGCCATTAGAACTAAGAAACTTAGCCCTCGATATTTAGGTCCCTTCCAAATTCTTAAAAGAGTCGGTCCAGTTGCATATCAAATCGTCTTCCTCCTTACCTGTCAAACCTTCATGATGTCTTTCATGTTCTCAACCTAAAAAGTATAATCCTAATGAGAATCATGTATTGCAACCGAAAATAGTATAGCTATGAAGTGACTTGATTTACCCAATATCACTAGTAAAGATTGTAGAAAGAAGCGATAAACATTTAAGAGGAAAGACAATTCCCTTAGTCAAGGTGGCTTAAGGAAAATAAGGGCTAGAGGAATATACCTGGGAACTAGAAAGTACAATGCTGTTAGAATATCCTCATCTTTTTATTGGTATCTGAATTTTAAAGATAAAATCTTTTTTTTAAAGAAGGTAGAGTATAACAGCTTGATTTTGTGTTAAAATAACTTTTTACTGAAAGTACAGCGAAACAGGCATTTTAACTAATAATAATATAACATTATTATTATGTTGTTATTTTACCTGTTTTAATATAAGCTGAAATAAATTATTTAATATAATAATCGAGTCTAAAATTTACAAATATGAATTGAAGCCAATATTTTTTGATAAACTTAGCTATGTTAAAGTATTCTAATAAATTCTTTAAAATTGAGATAATTATGCTTCTAGTATTAAATATATTAGTAATTCATGTATTTAATTTAATAAATAAATATATATAATCTAATATATTTAATTTTAATAATTATTTTTTTAATAATATTTTACTAATAAAAATCATCCTTATAACTCTAGTGCCACCGCTTCATTAGGCCACATATATATCATTATTTCAAATCCGTTCAGCGGAACTTCCTTTATATAAATATATAAGTTACGAATCCACTCAATTTGAAAGAAATAGAAAGAAAAACGAGAGATAAAACTTAGGTAACGCACTCTATGGGTTTAAAATTCGACCGTGACTAATTTCATAATAAAAATTTTCACCAAAATTTTAAACTGTTTAAAATAATTTTCTCATCCTTTTCTTTAATTTTATATTAATTTTTTTTGAAAGAATTTAAGATAAAATTATTGTTTATTTTTTTTTCTTTAATAATTTTGAGTCTAAAGTGATGTACAAAAAATATTCAATTTTTTTAATTATTTTAATAGAAAATTAGGTAAGAAATTAGTATTAGAAGTTCCAAAATTAAACCTAAAAAAAATAAGAATTTAACTAAATTAATTTGTGTGAATTGCATTTTGAATATATAATTTATGAACTCAATGTTGGATGACTAGAATTTATATTTAAGTGTTTGTTTGAGATTGATTATCTGTTGTATATAAACTTGAGAAATTGAGATTTTTTTAGAATGTTTTATTCGGGTCTTAGATACCTTTGACAGAGATTGTGATAAATTTATTTTAATGTTGTTCATCAGTTAGAACTGAAGGTTGAAATGCAAAGATTGAAAGATTAAAAGTTAAGAAAAATGTTTTAAAAGAAAAAGTATTAAGGAATAAAAGTTTTAAAGATTTAAATTTTAAAATTTAAGGAACTAAGGAATAAAGTTTAAATATTTAAATGTTTAAGGAATAAATTTTGAGGAATAATGAATTATTTGAATTAAAGAATTTGATTTTTAGCACAATCTCGTCAGAAAAGCAAAATGTATGCTCAATTGAGATATTGTGTTTGAGGCTCAGTGGGAACAATGATATGTAACACCCACTTGAGACCCGAAAGATGAAGTTCAGTGGGGACGGCAATATGTAACACCCATTTGAGACCCGAAGAATAAGGTTTAGTGGGATAGTGATACGTATTTCTCACTTGAGACCGGAAGGATAGTTTCTCTATGAAGAAGGTGGTACGTAATGCCAACCTTGAAAATGTTGTCACACTACGGGCAATCAACTAACACGTAAGCTCATGGCCTGTATAGAAATAGACATGCATCATATTTATTTGTTGCATGACTTCTCTAATGATAATACTATGTGTGTGTTTATGTTTGTTTCTATTTGTTTGAGATTTTGTGATACTCTATAATATGTTTGGGATTGATGATTTTGACTGCGTTTTATTAGAACTGAGAAGAAATAAATTGTTAATTTTAAAGAAGGTAAAAAGAAAACTATTATATGAAACCCTTACTAAGAACTCCCAAGTTTTTCCTCCTTTCACCCCATTTAGATGGAGACGGACGTAATATTCTATGAGCTTGACCCTCCGTATATCTACGAGGACCCGATATTCAGAAGCTACTATATTTTTGTTTGTACATACTACGCAACAAACCCTTCTCACACCCTGTAGACAGCCCTGAATTTGACCCGAATCAACCTTACGACTTCTCTCTCTCTTTTGGCTACATTCTGGCGGTCATAGTTATCTGTTTCCTGATCCACCGATTCATGCTCAACCTCAACAATAGGTGGCACCTGAGCCTGATGCAGGCAAAGGATACCTTTCAAATCCACCTTTGAATGGTACCTCTAGCACTACCATCACTAGTCGAGCAACTGCTGGCACAGTTTGGCCCACTAGGCAAAGCTTTAGCTCCTGCATACACTAATAGACCTGTATTGGAAGTCAAGAGGAGCAGTTCATCTGGTGGAGTGCCTATTCCAAAGGGGTCAAAGGAAGAAGATCTAGAGGAGGATCCAGAAGTGGAGTTGCCACCATCTAGGCGTGATGTATCTATAGACAAATTGCACGGAGACCTACCGAATGGCAATATTTGAGTTTAGTTTGGGGAACGCCAGGTGATTTTTTTTTTTTGCAGCATTTCTGCTTAGTAATTTTCAGTTTAATCTCTTTTTTTGTTGGTATACAGAGAAAGTAGGAAAGTCTAAAAGTGTTGAAAAGAGAAATTGATGATTTGAAAATTGAAATTCAGAATTTAGAAGAAAAATATGCATTTAATCTTACTAAGACTATTGCTTAAACTAAAAAGCTACATGAAATCATAAAGTCTTTGAATTATGATTTATCAAAATTTATTCAAGAATCTAATAACTTGGATAAAATTTTAGTTGTTCAAAGACACATTTCATAAAAAAACTGGTTTAGGATATGAAGAAGGAAGTTTCATAACTTTTAAAAATCAGTTTCATAAAGCTTCCTCTTCATATAATTGAAATAGAAAAATTTCACACTATTCTCTAAATTTAGTAAAGAAAAATGTTTGTTATAGATGGAATAGACATGGACATACTCATAAGCAATGCTTCATTTTTTTAAAGAAATGTAGGGAGAAAGTTTATACTATTGTGATGGATTACGATAATCTCGGACAGCCAAAAAAAATTCACATCAAAGGATCCAAATTAATTTAGATACGTAAGTTTTCTTAAAGCTTATGCAGATATGCCTAGCATCCAAAAGAAAGAAAGAATGTGGTACATGGACAGCAGATGCTCACGGCACATGACAAGGATGTAACGACCCAATTTTTAGTATGGCATGGTCATACCAAAACATCGAGTGTTACCAACTTGGAACTGCACTGAAACTGTTATTAATAATACCAAGGCTGTAATCGGGTTAACAGAACTCAATTTTTATGAAAAACCTTCCTTAAAGAAAAATTGTAAATAAGAAGAAATGTGAGATTACGCAAACTAAAAAGATAAACAAATACATACACAAACAAGATAATACACTATAATATTTTATATATATATATACATCACCCAAAAGATGAAAATTTAGTTACTCTCTCACGGTTATGTATATATATAAAACCCAAAACATCTTTGGGGTCTAACCCATATAGAAAGCCCATAATCTGACATTCAGACTAGCCTATTCTTCTAACCTGGTCTCTCGAAAAATAAAAGTGAGAGTCTAAAACAAAAGAAACATTAAACTGGAGCACTGCCAAAAGAAAATGCTGATGTTGCTACCTAATCGCTGTAAGAAGTCAAGTCCATGATTTTTGTATCCATCTCGGGATCATCATCATCCTCAGAAGTGAGATCCATAATCTTAATCTCCTCAATGTCCTCATCGTCAAAAATAACGATGAGCTATGGTGTACTCTGGGGACTACCATCACTACTGTCGCCTGCAGAAGCTTTACTACTAGGAGAAAACTGCTCAATTGCTGAGGATAGACCAGACGCCGCAGCTAAAGACCCGATAGACTCTATGGTGGAAGGGTCAGAGGAGCACGTAGAGAGCGACTCTATCGACATATCCAGTCCTACTGAAGGAAACTCTAGGATGTAGTCATCAACGATAGGACTAGGCTCAGGTACTAGCTAATCATCTTGATGTACTGAAATAGGGCCTCCATGCATGTGATAAAAAAGATGGTGGATAGAATTAGGATGTAACCATGATAGAAGAAAAGCATGCAGTGCATCAGGATCAAAGAGGGGGTGAAGCTAGCGGGTGCTGAAAGGGATGATCTCTAACTATGTACTTACGGACTCAAGGCTCTGCGACCACCACATAGAAGCTGTGAAGGACAGGATCCTCGTACACATAAGGTTGCTCGAGCTCATAGAAGATGACACCTGTCTCCATCTGAAGGGGATAGGACGATATGGGGTAAAAACTGGATAGTTCTTAGTACGGTCAGGATGAAACAAGTTAATTTGCTTTTTTATATAACGGCCACGTGTCCCAAATCAATCAGACCACAACAAAAGACCATAGAGCAAACAACAAACAAAAGCAAACATCAACATAACATACAACTACAAGAATGAATACAACACACACAAGAGGTATGCGCAACCAAGTATGATACATGTCTAGCCCTAGTACAGGTAATGAGGTCATCCGTCAGTTTTCTACCCAAATCCGACATTCCATCCTTACGGATGTTATCTCTGGGTATAGTTCCTGGTATAATCTTGGATTATAGCGCCCGCACGCTCTTGGGCTATAGCGCCCGTACCGCACCCACGATTAAAGTGACGGGTCACACTCTTGGACTATAGCACCCGTACCGTACCGCTCTTCAGCAAATCACCGGAAAAAAATTGATGACAAAAAGAGTAATTGGTGTAGCACTTCCAACCACAATTATCTCATCACATAATCAAATACCTTTCAAGATATAATAATTCCTTATTGATGTGTATTTTTGGAAAATGAATTCCAAGCACACAAATCTAACCGGCAAGTGTACCGGGTCGCATCAAGTAATAATAACTCACATGAGTGAGATCGATCCCATAGGGATTGAAGGATTGAGAAATTTTAGTTTAGTAGTTGATTTAGTCAAGCGAATCAAGTATTGGTTTGAGTGGTTTGTAATTGATAGAAGCTAAATTGCATGAAATATAAAGGGAGAGGGAAGAATTGCAGTAAATTAAAGAGAACAGAAAGTAAAAGTGCTGAATCTTAAAGAACAACTAAATTAAATTGTAGAAGCTTAGATTGCAAGAAATGTAAATGACTGAATCTTAAAGTGCAAGGAATATAAATTGCTTGAATTGTAAAAGGGTTCAAGGAGCTGGGATTGCAGAAATTAAACAATCACAAGTGAATTGCAACAAGCAGAAGAGCAAAAGATGAATTGAATTGAAGTAGATCTCAAACAGAAAAGTAAAAATGCTTGAAAAATTAAAACAGAAAGTAAATGTAGCTTAATTGCAGAAGTTAAAAGAGAAATAGAAGATCTCAGGAGTGGAAGAGACTAGAAAACAAGTCTAGATCTCAAATCCTTCCTTAATCCAACAAGAACAATTGCAAAAGAAATGGAAAAGTAAATTGCAGAAGAAAAGAGAAGAATGAAAGTAGTAAACAGAATTTGATAGAATTATGCAGAAAGATAAACAAGAGATCTCAAGGTGAGATTGAAATAGAATTTCTTCAATTCTGCACCCAAGATCCAAGACAAGAAGTAAAGAATGCAAAATGTAAGAACAAGGAAGAAGAGAGATCAATTTTCTTTCCAAATTCTCCAAGATCCAAATTCAAAGTAAAGCTCTCCAAATTTCAAAAATGAAAAATACTCAAAGAAGCAAAAAAGTTAAAAAAAGGTCCTCTCTAAATCAAACTAGCTTCTATTTATACACTTCCTATTTTTGGATTTTAGAATTTGGGTGGGCTTTTTAATTTGGTGAAGAATTGAATTAAATTGGATTTTTAATTGAATTTCAGCCCATGTGTTGCTTGCTCCCAGTAGAGTGCTCTGCTCTTGGTGAGAGCGGAGCATCAATGCTTGTCTTTGGCCCTTGGTGGCGTGCCAGGCTTGTGTGCATCAGGGTAGCGCTCTGCTCTTGTGGAGAGCGTAGCATTGCATTGTCTTGGCATGTCTTGTGCGTACCACTTCTTCCCTGGGCCGTGTCAAGTTGCTAGCAAGCAAGGAAAGTAGCGCTCAGGCATCAAGGAGTAAGGAGAGTAGCGCTCTGCTCTTGGTAAGAGCGCAGCACTCCTTTTGCTTGGGTGAGGTTCCAAGTTCGAACCATGGTGGAGACATTTGGACCAATTTCTTTTGTGAAGCAAAGAGAGGTAGTGCCTTGCTTTGAGTGGAAGGCCTCAAGTTCGAATCCTAGTGAAGCCATGTTGGCTTATTTTCCTTGCAAGTAGTGTAAGTAGCGCTCTTTGTTGTTTAAGTGAGGCTCCCACTTTGATTCCCAGTGAATGCATTTTGAGGAGCCAATTTTCCTTATGCCCATCAATATAAGGTAGCGCTCAGTTAAGTAGAACAATTGAGCGCCCCTTGCCCCCTTGGAGTAGCGCCTTTTTGTTATCCCTCAGGTGCAAGGTTCAAGTTTTGGGGATGCATTTTGGCCAATTTTGGCTTATTTTTCTTTGTGAGTAGCGCCTCTTCCTCCCTCTTGGTCATGGGTTCGAACCTTGTAGCCTTCATTATCAAACATTGCTCCTTGCATTTATTTTGTATGAAGCACGATAATGCTCTTGACAAGAGCGGAGCATCATGCTTCTCCCCTTTCTCTCTTGGTTCAAAATTGTGCTCCGCTCTCAAGGAGCCTTGCTTCCTTGGTTCAATGTTGTGCTCCCTTGAGAGAATTGAGCTCTTGGAGAGACCATCGTGGCTTTCTTCCTTCATTGTGCCACACTTCCTTTGTTTCTTTTGCCACATTTTTCTCTTCCTTGGGCCACGCTTCTTAGGCTACGCTTTCTTGTTTTCTTCTTTTCTTCACCTACAAGTAATCAAAACAACCAATCAAAGTATCACCAAATTCACAAGGTTTATAAATCATCCAAAAACCAATTAAATTTAGCTTAAACCTCATGATTTAGTATCAATTAAAGGGTGGTTGATTGATTCAAGGAAACCATGCAATTCCACTCCAAACTACTTACTTATAATGCAAGAAAGTGTATAAAACCTAATGAAACAAGTGAAAAATGCTTGAAAAATTGGCATAAGATGACTTGTCATCACAACACCAAACTTAAAACTTGCTTGTCCCCAAGCAAGCATTAAACATAAGAGAAAATGAAATAGAATAGAGAAGTATACATGTCCTTGTTTTAGCAAATAGTTGAACTTGGTTCATGGGGTTTTATGCAGATCAATAGTGGCTCATTTATTACTTGCTGCTAAATTAACAATGTTTCCTCAAGGGTTTACTAAGGTTGCTGCTACAATGTCTTACTTTTTGCTTACTTCCCTTGCTAGCTTTTCCTTCTTTCTTTTGCTTAGAGAGCTTATTACTTATTGAAAGCTTGGTGGCAAATATTGCAGCAGCCTTTGGCTTAATTGTACTCAACATTCCTTCACCACAGACACATGGCTCACCTTTTCTTCCTAGGATCATTGGTGCCCAGCATCTCTTTGGATAACTAAGTGTTTTGTAGCTAGGTTGCTCTTTATTGTGGACTTTCAGTTGGCAATCCCAAATCAGTTGATCTAAATGGCCAAGTTTTGAAATACTCTTTAGAACTTACTTGTCCAAGCATATCCTAGTACAAAAACACCACAGGCATATGTCCTAGGGTCCAAGCTATTGGTGCCTAGCCTTATTATTTGTTTCTTTGCCACTTCTTGGCTTTTCTTTTTCTTTTTGTTTTGATTCTTTTTCCAGGGACTTTCATTAATTGAAAGCATTATAGCAACAAACTAGCTTAGGCTTCAAAAAACATGTTATTATGCAGCATTTATTTTGTGAGCTTAACAATTGAATCAAACATATACCACCACTAACTTTCATCCTAACTTTTACAACATTGAACAATTACTTTTCTAAATAAAACATTTTTCTTTTATTCAAACAGCAAGGGGAACAAAATAAAGTTCAAGTTAATGATGGATGACAAAAATATGCAGATCCAAGTATTTCTCAGCAAACATTTTCACTTGCATTTAATGGAACACTTCAGCAAGACATATAGGAATTTCCAATTTAACTATTCCTCAGCAACAGGGATTAGGTGCAAATACAACCTGTTGGGTTGCAGCTTTTCCTTCTTCCTTCTGTTGTGTCCCTTTTGAGTCATAATGCAGACTTTCTTCAAATGTTGGCCATTTTCCTGCATGATTCTTAAAAGTTGCTTGCTTCTCAAGCCCTTAAGCAAATGGTTATTATGCATGAATTGAGCACGGCTTGCAACTTACTTTGGTGTGAGAACACCAAACTTAATGCCTTGCTAATGTCTCCGATGCAACAAGTTGACCATTTATGAATTCTTTTGTCTTTGCTGAAGGTCATAAAACTAAAGACTAGGAAATATTAGATTGGTTAAATGGTTTATCTGATTGCTTGGAGCTAGCATTATGCAGAAGGTGAGAATGTGTTTTATGATGAGATTTTTAGGGGAACACCAAACTTAGAATCCTTCATTCTCCCTTAAACTATCTTGGTGTGCAACATAGTGCACGAAATTGTGATCTCAGGCAACGGCGTCAAAAACTCTGTACGCACGTCTTATGAAGCAAGCTATGGTCTCCTTGTAAATCTCAGTCAGGCGGATATAAAATAGTTATGGAGTTTTTGAAATTAAATAATAAAGAGATAGAAAATAATGACAAAAATACTTATGTATATCGTTGGTGAGAATTTCAGATAAAGGTATAGAGATGCTTTCGTCCCTCTAAACTTTTGCTTTCCTGCTGTCTTCATCCAATCAGTCCTACTCCTTTCTATGGCTGGCTTTATGTAAGGACATCACCATTGTCAATGGCTACTTTTCATCCTCTCTGGAAAATGGTCCGATGCACTGTCACTGCATGGCTAATCGTCTGGAGGCATCACCGTGGTCAATGGCTGCATCCTATCCTCTTGTGAAAATGGTCCAAATGCTCTGTCACAGCACGGCTAATCATCTGAGGTTCTCGATCATACTGGAATAGGATTCACCCTCCTTTTGCGTCTGTCACTACGCTCAGCACTCGCGAGTTTAAAGTTCGTCACAGTCATTCAATCCCAGAATCCTACTCGGAATACCACAGACAAGGTTTAGACTTTCCGGATTCTCATGAATGCCGCCATCAATCTAGCTTATACCACGAAGATTCTGATTAAGAGATCCAAGAGATAATCATTCAATCTAAGGTGGAACGGAAGTGGTTGTCAGGCACGCGTTCGTGGGGGAATGATGATGATTGTCACGTTCATCACATTCATGTTGAAGTGCGAATGAATATCTTAGAAGCGAAATAAGTTGAGTTGAATAGAAAAATAGTAGTACTTTGCATTAATCTTTGAGGAACAGCAGAGCTCCACACCTTGATCTATGGAGTGTAGAAACTCTACCGTTGAAAAAACATAAGTGAAAGGTCCAGGCATGGCCGAGAGGCCAGCCCCCTAAACGTGATCAATAGTCTCCTAAGATGAACAATAGATTAAAACTGAGACAAAAGATGTCTAATACAATAGTAAAAAGTTCTATTTATAATAAACTAGCTACTAGGGTTTACAGAAGTAAGTAATTGATGCATAAATCCACTTCCGGGACTCACTTGGTGTGTGCTTGGGCTGAGCTTTAGCTTTCCACGTGCAGAGACTTCTTTTGGAGTTGAACGCCAGGTTGTAACGTGTTTCTGGCGTTCAACTCTGGTTTGTGACGTGTTTCTGGCGTTTAACTCCAGACAGCAGCGTAGAACTGGCGTTCAACGCCCTTTTACGTCATCTAAACTTGGCCAAAGTATGGACTATTATATATTGCTGGAAAGCCGTGGATGTCTACTTTCCAACCCAATTGAAAGAACGCCATTTTGAGTTCTGTAGCTCCAGAAAATCCACTTTGAGTGCAGGGAGGTTAGAATCCAATAGCATCAGTAGTCCTTCTTCAACCTCTGAATCTGATTTTTGCTCAAGTCCCTCAATTTCAGCCAGAAAATACCTGGAATCACAGAAAAACACACAAACTCATAGTAAAGTCTAGAAATGTGAATTTAGCATAAAAACTAATGAAAACATCCATAAAAGTAACTAGATCCTACTAAAAACATACTAAAAACAATGCCAAAAAGCGTATAAATTATCCGCTCATCACAACACCAAACTTAAATTGTTGCTTGTCCCCAAGCAACTGAAAATCAAATAGGATAAAAAGAAGAGAATATACTATAAATTCCAAACTATCAATGAAACATAGCTCCAATCAGATGAACGGGACTTGTAGCTTTTTGCCTCTTGAATAGTTTTGGCACCTCACTTCATCCATTGAAGTTCAGAATGATTGGCATCTATAGGAACTCAGATTTCAGATAGTGTTATTGATTCTCCTAGTTCAGTATATTGATTCTTGAACACAGCTACTTTATGAGTCTTGGTCGTGGCCCTAAGCACTTTGTTTTCCAGTATTACCACCGGATACATAAATGCCACAGACACATAACTGGGTGAACTTTTTCAGATTGTGACTCAGCTTTGCTAAAGTCCCCAATTAGAGGTGTCCAGGGTTCTTAAGCACACTCTTCTTTTGCTTTGGACTTTGACTTTAACCGTTCATTCTCAATTTTTCACTTGACACCTTCACGCCACAAGCACATGGTTAGGGACAGCTTGGTTTAGCCGCTTAGGCCAGGACTTTATTCCTTTAGGCCCTCCTATCCACTGATGCTCAAAGCCTTGGGATCCTTTTTATTACCCTTGCCTTTTGGTTTTAAGGGTTACTGGCTTTTTGCTCTTGCCTCTTGGTTTTAAGAGCTTTTGGCTTTTTCTGCTTGCTTTTTCTCTTTTTTTTTCTATATTTTTTTTCGCCTTTTTTTTTCTGCAAGCTTTGTTTTTTGCTGCTTTTTCTTGCTTCAAGAATTATTTTTATGATTTTTCAGATTATCAAATAACATGTCTCCTTGTCATCATTCTTTCAAAAGCCAAACATATTTAACATTCTAAAACACCAACTTCAAAAGACATATGCACTGTTCAAGCATACATTCAGAAAACAAAAAGTATTGTCTCCACATCAAAATAATTAAACTAAGTTCAAGGATAAATTCGAAACTCATGTACTTCTTGTTCTTTTGAATTAAAACATTTTTCATTTAAGAGAGGTGATGGATTCATATTTACTTACTTTAAGGCATAGACACTTAGACACTAATGATCATGTAGTAAGACACAAATATAAATAAACATAAAGCTCAAAAATTGAAAAACAGGAATAAATAGACAAGGAGATTAAGGAATGAGTCCACCTTAGTGAGGATGGCGTCTTTCTCTTCTTGAAGAACCAATGGTGCTTTTGAGCTCCTCTATGTCTCTTCCTTGTCTTTGTTGCTCCTCCTTAGTGATTTTTGGTATTTCTATCCTCAGTTGCTCCCAATAATTATGTGGGGAAAATGTATCCCCTGAGGTATCTCAGGGATCTCTTGATTTGCAGTCAAATGTTCTACCACTGAGCTATAGATCCTTTACATTAATCTCTCCATCTTCCATGACTTGGAGGTGGAAGCTTTTGTCTTCCCTTTTTCTCTTCTCTCTTCTTTCTTTTTTTTTTTGAGGTTTCTCTGACCTTAGGTGCCATCAATGGTTATAGAAAAGCAAAATAAGCAATGCTTTTACCACACCAAGCTTAGAATGTTGCTCGCCCTCGAGCAAAAGAAGAAAGAATAGATGAAGAAGAAGATGTGGAAAAAAACTAGGATTATTAGGAGGGAAGGTGGGGATCCTGTGGGGTCCACAGATCCTTGAGATGATCCTATGAGGTCCACAGATCTTGAGGTGTCAAGGATTTACATCCCTGCACCAATTAGGCATGTAAAATGCCTTTGCATGCAATTCTGGTATTTAAACGCCGAACTGATGCTTGTTCTGGGCGTTCAACGCCCAGATCCAGCATATTTCTGGCATTGAACGCCAGCTTCATGCTTGTTTCTGGCGTTCAGCGCCAGCTCCATGCTCTGTTCTGGCGTTGAACGCCAGACAGATGCTCCTTACTGGCGTTTGAACGCCAGTGAACTCCTCCTCCAGGGTGTGCTGTTTTTTTATGCTGTTTTTGATTTTTCTTCAATTTTTTCAGTTGTTTTTGTGACTCCACATGATCATGAACCTATGAAGACATATAACTAATAAAAAATATAATTAGATAAATAAAAATTGGGTTGCCTCCCAACAAGCACTTCTTTAATGTCAATAGCTTGAGAGTGGTCTCTCATGGAGCCTCACAGATGTTCAGAGCATTGTTGAGACTCCCCAACACCAAACTTAGAGTTTAGATATGGGAGTTCAACACCAAACTTAGAGTTTGGTTGTGGCCTCCCAACACTAAACTTAGAGTTTGACTGTGGGGGCTCTGGTTGACTCTATTTTGAGAGAAGCTTACTGTGCCTCTTTTCCATGTTTACAGAAGGATGTCCTTGAGTTTTAAACTCAAGGGAGTCTTCATTCAATTGAAGGACTAGTTCACCTCTGTTAACATCAATCACAGCTCTTGCTGTGGCTAGGAAGGGTCTTCCAAGGATGATGGATTCATCCTCATCCTTCCCAGTATCTAGGATTATGAAATCAGCAGGGATGTAAAGGCCTTCAACCTTTACTAATATGTCCTCTACTTGTCCATAAGCCTGTTTTCTGGAATTGTCTGCCATCTCTAATGAGATTTTAGCAGCTTGTACCTCAAAGATTCCTAGTTTCTCCATTACAGAGAGTGGCATGAGGTTTATTCCTGATCCCAGGTCACATCGAGCCTTCTCAAAGGTCATGGTGCCTATGGTACAAGGTATCAGGAACTTTCCAGGATCCTGTTTCTTCTGAGGCAATCTCAGTTGATCCAATGCATTCAGTTCATTGGTGAACAGGGGAGGTTCATCTCCCCAAGTCTCACCACCAAATAAATTGGCATTCAGCTTCATGATTGCACCAAGGAACTTGGCAACTTACTCTTCAGTAACATCCTCATTCTCTTCAGAAGAAGAATACTCATCAGAGCTCATGAAGGGCATAAGGAGGTTCAATGGAATCTCTATGGTCTCTAGATGAGTCTCAGATTCCTTTGGTTCCTCAGAGGGAAACTCCTTATTGATCACTGGACGTCCCAGGAGGTCTTCCTCCTTGGGATTCACGTCCTCCCCTTCTTCCTTGGATTCGGCCATGATGGTTATATCAATGGCCTTGCACTCTCCTTTTGGATTTTCTTCTGTATTACTTGGGAGAGTACTAGGAGGGATTTTAGTGATCCTTTTACTCAGTTAGCCCACTTGTGCTTCCAAATTTCTAATGGAGGACCTTGTTTCATTCATGAAACTCAAAGTGGCCTTAGATAGATCAGAGACTAAGTTTGCTAAATTAGAGGTACTTTGTTCAGAGTTCTCTGTCTGTTGCTGAGTAGATGATGAAAAAGGCTTGCTATTGCTAAACCTGTTTCTTCCACCATTATTAAAGCCTTGTTGAGGCTTTTGTTGATCATTCCATGAGAGATTTGGGTGATTTCTCCATGAGGTATAGGTGTTTCCATAGGGTTCACCCATGTAATTTACCTCTGCTATTACAGGGTTCTCAGGATCATAAGCTTCTTCTTCAGAAGATGCCTCTTGAGTACTGTTGGATGCAACTTGCATTCCATTCAGACTCTGAGAAATCATATTAACTTACTGAGTCAATATTTTATTCTGGGCCAATATGGCATTCAGAGTATCAATTTCAAGAACTCCCTTCTTCTGAGGCGTCCCATTACTCACAGGATTCCTCTCAAAAGTGTACATAAACTGGTTATTAGCAACCATGTCAATGAGTTCTTGAGCTTCTACAGGTGTTTTCTTTAAGTGAATGGATCCACCTGCTGAAGTATCCAATGACATTTTAGCTAATTCAGATAGACCATCATAGAATATATCCAGGATGGTCCATTCTGAAAGCATGTCAGAAGGATATTTTTTGGTCAGTTGCTTGTATCTCTCCCAAGCTTCATAGAGAAATTCACCTTCTTTCTGTCTGAAGGTTTGAACATCCACTCTAAGCTTGCTCAGCTTTTGAGGAGGAAAGAACTTGGCTAAGAAAGCCGTGACCAGCTTATCCCAAGAGTTCAGGCTATCTTTGGGTTGAGAGTCCAACCACACTCTAGCTCTGTCTCTTAAAGCAAAAGGGAAAAGCATGAGCCTGTAGACTTCAGGATCTACTCCATTAGTCTTAACAGTATCACAGATCTGCAAAAATTCAGTTAAGCACTGAAAAGGATCTTCAGATGGAAGTCCATGAAACTTGCAGTTCTGCTGCATCAAAGAAACTAATTGAGGTTTCAGCTCAAAGTTGTTTGCTCCAATGGTAGGGATGGAGATGCTTCTTCTATGTAAATTGGAATTAGGTGGAGTAAAGTCACCAAGCATCCTCCTTGCATTATTATTATTTTCGGCTGCCATCTCTTCTTCTTGTTCGAAAATTTCTGAAAGGTGCTTGCTGGATTGTTGTAATTTAGCTTCTCTTAGTTTCCTCTTCAGAGTCCTTTCAGGTTCTGGATCTGCTTCAACAAGAATATTCTTGTCTTTGCTCCTGCTCATATGAAAAAAAGGAAACAGAAAAATAATAATAATAGGGATCCTTTTTGCCCCAGGTATAGAGGTTCCCTTATGTAAGTAGAAGAAGAAAAGAAGAGTAGAAGAGAAGAAGAAGAGAAAATCTGAACTCAGAGAGAGAGGGGGTTCGGATTTTTTGGTAAGTGAGGAAAAGATGTTAGTAAATAAATGAATAAATAGAAGAAGATGAGAGGGGAGAGTGGATTTTCGAAAATAATTTTTGAAAAAGAGTTAGTGATTTTCAAAAATTAGAAGAAGAAATAAATTAAAATTGAATTTTGAAACAATTAGTTAATTAAAAAGAATTTTTGAAAAAGAGGGAGATATTTTCAAAAATTAGAGAGAGAGAGTTAGTTAGGTAGTTTTGAAAAAGATAAGAAACAAACAAAAAGTTAGTTAGTTAGTTGAAACAAATTTTGAAAATCAATTTTGAAAAGATAAGAAGATAGGAAGTTAGAAAAGATATTTTAAAATCAAATTTTTGAAAAAGATAAGATAAGAAGATATTTTTGAAAAGATATGATTGAAATTAGTTTTGAAAAAGATTTGATTTTTAAAATCACAATTAATGACTTGATTCACAAGAAATCACAAGATATGATTCTAGAACTTAAAGTTTGAATCTTTCTTAACAAGTAAGTAACAAACTTGAAATTTTTGAATCAAAACATTAATTGATGATGTTATTTTCGAAAATTAGGAGATAAAGATAAGAAAAAGATTTTTGAAAAATATTTTTATAATTTTCGAAAATAAATAAGAAAAATAAAAAAGATTTGATTTTTGAAAAAGATTTTGAAAAAGATAAGATTTTTAAATTGAAAATTTGATTTGACTCATAAGAAACAATTGAATTTTAAAAATTTTTGAAAAAGTCAACTCAAATTTTCGAAATTTATGAGTGAAAAAGGGAAAGATATTTTTTTGATTTTTGAATTTTTATGATGAGAGAGAAAAACATGAAAAAGACTCAATGCATGAAAATTTTGGATCAAAACAATGAATGCATGCAAGAATGCTATGAATGTCAAGATGAACACCAAGAACACTTTGAAGATCATGATGAACATCAAGAACATATTTTTGAAAATTTTTATATGCAAAGAAAACATGCATGACACCAAACTTAGAAATCTTTAATGCTTAGGCACTAAGAATTCAAGAATGCATATGAAAAACACCATACAACACAAAACAAGAAAACATCAAGATCAAACAAGAAGACTTACCAAGAACAACTTGAAGATCATGAAGAACACTATGAATGCATGAATTTTTCGAAAATTTTATGCAAACTTTAAAACATGCAATTGACACCAAACTTAAAAATTGACTCAAAACTCAAACAAGAAATATGAAATATTTTTTTGATTTTTATGATTTTATGATTTTTTTTGGATTTTTGTATATTATTTTCGAAAAAAACATATAGGAAAAAGAAAATAAGGATTTCAAAATTTTTAATATGAATTCCAGGAATCTTGTACTCTTAGTCTAAAGCTCCAATCTGAGGGTTAGGCATGGCTTAATAGCCAGCCAAGCTTTAGTATGCTATTACACGCATTGAAATGATTAGTTGAAGATCAATCCCAAAGCAGTTTGGATATGGCTTTACAGCCAGATAGGATTCAACATGTTACCATGAAACTCTAGAATTCATTCTTAAAAAATTCTGAAGAACATAATAAAAATTTTTGAAAAGAATTTTTATTTTTTTCGAAAATAAAGGAAAAATTTTTGTTTCAAAGATTTTTGAAAATTTTTTGAAAATAAAACAAAAAGAAAATTACCTAATCTGAGCAACAAGATGAATCGTCAGTTGTCCAAACTCGAACAATCCCCGGCAACGGCGCCAAAAACTTGGTGCACGAAATTGTGATCTCAGGCAACGGTGTCAAAAACTCTGTACACACGTCTTAATAAATTATTTTTCATTCACAACTTCGATACAACTAACCAGCAAGTGCACTGGATCGTCCAAGTAATAAACCTTACGTGAGTAAGGGTCGATCCCACGGAGATTGTTGGTATGAAGCAAGCTATGGTCACCTTGTAAATCTCAGTCAGGCGGATATAAAATAGTTATGGAGTTTTCGAAATTAAATAATAAAGAGATAGAAAATAATGATAGAAATACTTATGTATATCATTGGTGAGAATTTCAGATAAAGGTATAGAGATGCTTTCGTCCCTCTAAACTTCTGCTTTCCTGCTGTCTTCATCCAATCAGTCCTACTCCTTTCTATGGCTGGCTTTATGTAAGGACATCACCATTGTCAATGGCTACTTTTCATCCTCTTGTGAAAATGGTCCAAATGCTCTGTCACAGCATGGCTAATCATCTGAGGTTCTCGATCATACTGGAATAGGATTCACCCTCCTTTTGCGTCTGTCACTACGCCCAGCATTCGCGAGTTTGAAGTTCGTCACAGTCATTCAATCCCAGAATCCTACTCGGAATACCACAGACAAGGTTTAGACTTTCTGGATTCTCATGAATGCCGCCATTAATCTAGCTTATACCACGAAGATTCTGATTAAGAGATCCAAGAGATAATCATTCAATCTAAGGTGGAACGGAAGTGGTTGTCAGGCACGCGTTCGTGGGGGAATGATGATGATTGTCACGTTCATCACATTCATGTTGAAGTGTGAATGAATATCTTAGAAGCGGAATAAGTTGAGTTGAATAGAAAAATAGTAGTACTTTGCATTAATCTTTGAGGAACAGCAGAGCTCCACACCTTGATCTATGGAGTGTAGAAACTCTACCGTTGAAAATACATAAGTGAAAGGTCCAGGCATGGCCGAGAGGCCAGCCCCCTAAACGTGATCAATAGTCTCCTAAGATGAACAATAGATTAAAACTGAGACAAAAGATGTCTAATACAATAGTAAAAAGTTCTATTTATAATAAACTAGCTACTAGGGTTTACAGAAGTAAGTAATTGATGCATAAATCCACTTCCGGGACTCACTTGGTGTGTGCTTGGGCTGAGCTTTAGCTTTCCACGTGCAGAGACTTCTTTTGGAGTTGAACGCCAGGTTGTAACGTGTTTCTGGCATTCAACTCTGGTTTGTGACGTGTTTCTGGCGTTTAACTCCAGATAGCAGCGTAGAACTGGCGTTCAACGCCCTTTTATGTCATCTAAACTCGGCCAAAGTATGGACTATTATATATTGCTAGAAAGCCGTGGATGTCTACTTTCCAACGCAATTGGAAGCGCGCCATTTTGAGTTCTGTAGCTCCAGAAAATCCACTTTGAGTGCAGGGAGGTCAGAATCCAACAGCATCAGCAGTCCTTCTTCAACCTCTGAATCTGATTTTTGCTCAAGTCCCTCAATTTCAGCCAGAAAATACCTGAAATCACAGAAAAATACACAAACTTATAGTAAAGTCCAGAAATGTGAATTTAGCATAAAAACTAATGAAAACATCCCTAAAAGTAACTAGATCCTACTAAAAACATACTAAAAGCAATGCCAAAAAGCGTATAAATTATCCGCTCATCACAACACCAAACCTAGCTCCTTGCAATACAGATAAACCACTCAACCTTTTTATTAAATTAGCTATGATAAGAAAATTACCTCAGGTTGGACTGCCTCCCAACAAGCGCTTCTTTATTGTCACTAGCTTGACATCTTGTTCTTTAATCATGGAGGCTGAAAAGCATAGTGCCTTAGCTTTTCTCCTCTTACTGTGAACTTCCTTCCGGTCTCCTCTTTAATGATTTCTAGGTGTTCAAGTGAAAGGATCCGGTTCACAGTATAGTACTTAGATAATTGTGGAGACACCTTCATTGGTTGGGTGTTCAACATCACTTTATCCCCTGGTGAGAAGCCTTCAGTGGAGATTTTCTTTTTTCTCCACCCTTTTGGCCTCTTCTTCTTCTCTTCTTTAGAAGATAATTCATGCCTTGGTGGTTCTTTATTTGGGGTGTTGAGGTTCTTATCTGGGGGTTTTGGATCTAGTTCCTCCTTGATTTCTTTGGTCTGTTGCACCATCTCTACTTCTTTCAAGCATGGATTTAGAAGTCTTGGAGTTAACTCATTGAATGCCTCCTTCAAGCTTTGATCTCTGGCCTTATTTTTCATACAATCTTCTTCTTGAGTGGGCTCATGCAGGGTTTTAAAAACATGGAATGCTAAGTGCTCATTATGCACTCTTAGCAACAGTTCCCCCTTTTCAACATCTATCAATGCTCTGCCCGTAGCCAGGAAAGGCCTCCCCAGAATGATGGGCGTGTTAGGGTCTTCCTCCATATCTAGGATGACAAAATCAGCTGGGAGAAGAAATTTCCCCACTTTTACCAGCACATTCTCTACAACTCCAAGTGCTTGCTGAATGGATTTGTCAGCCATTTAAAGAAGTATTCGTGTGGATTTCAGCTCGACAATTTGGAGTTTCCTCATTAGAGACAAAGGCATCAAGTTTATGCTTGCACCAAGGTCACATAATGACTTTTCAATTGTTATGTCTCCTATGGTGCAAGGTATATAAAAACTCCCAGGATCATCTTTCTTCTCTGGTAACTCTCTTTGGAGAATAGCACTACATTCCATTGTCATCTCAACAATTTGTCCTTCTTTTATGGACTTTTTCTTTGTCAGCACTTCCTTTATAAATTTGGCATATAATGGCATCTGTTCAAGTGCTTCTAAGAAGGGAATATTGATGCTTAGTGTCTTGAATATGTCCAGGAATTTTAAATATTGCTTATCCTCGTTCTCTTTCTTGAATCTTTAAGGATATGGAAGTTTGGGGATATATGGCTTCACCCCTTCCTTCTTCTCTTGTAGCTGTGGCTCAAGGATGTTCTTGTCTCTCTTTGAGCTTTTTGTATTCTTGGTCTTTCTATCCTCTTCTCTTCTCTCTTCTGTCTCTTCTTGTGGAACTTCTTTGTTGTGTTCTTCCTGATTGATGGCTTCCTTCTCCCCAGTCTTCTCACTTCCCACTATGATTGCCTTGCACTCCTCCCACTTTGTAGCTTTTTCTTTGTCCCTTGGGTGGTCTTGAGTGGCACTAGGGGATGCATTTTATTACTTTTCACCCATCTCTATAATTTGTTTAGCCATTTGTTCCATATGCCTCTTAAGATTTCTAATTGAAGCTTCTTGGTTTTTGATTGAAGCTTCTTGATTTTTACTTGTTATGGCTTGATCCTTCCGTGCTGCTTCCTGATCTTGTCTTGCCATCTCTTGATTTTTCATGAGTTTCTCTATCATTATCTCTAGACTAGAGATTCTTTGGGAGTCTGGATTTGGTTGTGGTTGTGTAAAATGAGATGGTTGTTGCTGGAAGTTGTTTGAACTATTTGTGGGGTTATTTTGTGGGTGGAATGTGGATGTGGACAAGTTATTCTAGTGGTTTTGTGAGTTGTTATGGGGTTGGTGATATGTGTTTTGTGAGTTTGTGAATTGGTTAGTATTATTGGATGAATGGTTATGGTTGTTTGTGTTGCTGAGGCTGCCAGAGTTGAAGTCCCTTTGTCTTTGATTCTGATGCTCACCCCACTTTGAATTAGACTGAGTCTTCCAGGGTGTCTTGTGTGCATCACCATGAAAATTGTGTTGGAACGAACTTGAAGTGTTATTCATGTATTGCACCTGCTCAGGGCTTTGTTGCTCATAATTGAATGTCCCAAAACTTTCTTCAGATTGGTTCCACCCATGTGAAGTTTGAGATTGGCGTTGTATGTTTACTGCAGCACTTTGCATTCCATCAATTTTCTTGGCCATAATCTCCATTTGTTGCTGAAGTTGTTGGTACATCTGTTTGTTTTGTGCCAAGATAGTGTCAACACCTTCAAGCTCCAAGACACTTCTCTTGAGAGCTGGTGAACGTTGCCTTTGATGAGCAAAAAAATATTGATTATTTGCCACCATGTCTATGAGGTTCTGAGCTTCTTCAGCTGTCTTCATGAGTTGCATTGAGCCTCCTGCTAAATAGTCAAGTGCCTCTTGAGCTTTCATTATCAGTCCTTCATAGAAATTTTGAAGTTTATCCCATTCATTAAACATCTCTGGTGGACACTTCCTGAGTAAAGCTTTGTATCTCTTCCATGCTTCATACAACGACTCTCCATCCATCTGAGTAAATGTTTGGACCTCTGTTTTGAGCCTGATGATCCTTTGAAGAGGATAAAACTTGGCTAAGAACTTGCTCACTAGATCCTCCCAATTGTTTATGCTTTCTCTTGGAAATGACTCCAACCATTGAGTAGCTTTGTCCCTCAGGGAAAATGGAAACAACAACAATTTTTAACTGTCAAGATGCACACCATTTGTCTTCACTGTGTCACATATCCTCAGGAAGATGGATAAGTGCTGGTTTGGATCTTCCAAGGGGCCTCCTCCATAAGAACAGTTGTTCTGCACCAAGGTAATGAGTTGGGGCTTCAATTCAAAGTTATTTGCATCGACATTTGGGGTAAGGATGCTACTCCCACAATGCCTTGGATTAGCAAATCTATATGGAGCCAATACTCTCCTTTGGGGCTGACCATTGTCGTTGGCCACTCCCACTTGTGGATTTGTTGGGTTTTCCTCCACTTCTTGGTTCTCTTCTCATCGCTTCTTCCTCCTAACATAAACACAGAACCAGGAACCAGAATTAAACACTCTATTGCTAGAGTGAAGTTAGTGTTAGCTTAAGCAAAAATTCAAGTAGTTAGTATGCTTAGTAAAAAGAAAAAGAAAAAAAATGCTTAATCTAGACTACCACCTTACTTAATCATTGTAAATCTAATCAATCCCCGACAACGGCGCCAAAAACTTGATGTGTATTTTTGGAAAATGAATTCCAAGCACACAAATCTAACCGGCAAGTGTACCGGGTTGCATCAAGTAATAATAACTCATATGCGTGAGGTTGATCCCACAGGATTGAAGGATTGAGTAATTTTAGTTTAGTAGTTACTTTAGTCAAGCGAATCAAGTATTGGTTTGAGTGGTTTGTAATTGACAGAAGCTAAATTGCATGAAATGTAAAGGGAGAGGGAAGAATTGCAGTAAATTAAAGAGAACAGAAAGTAAAAGTGTTGAATCTTAAAGAACAAGTAAATTAAATTGCAGAAGCTTAGATTGCAAGAAATGTAAATGACTGAATCTTAAAGTGCAAGGAATATAAATTGCTTGAATTGTAAAAGGGTTCAGGAAGCTGGGATTGCAGAAATTAAACAATCACAAGTGAATTGCAACAAGCAGAAGAGCAAAAGATGAATTGAATTGAAGTAGATCTCAAACAGAAAAGTAAAAATGCTTGAAAAATTAAAACAGAAAGTAAATGTAGCTTAATTGCAGAAGTTAAAAGAGAAATAGAAGATCTCAGGAGTGGAAGAGACTAGAAAACAAGTCTAGATCTCAAATCCTTCCTTGATCCAACAAGAACAATTGTAAAAGAAATGGAAAAGTAAATTGCAGAAGAAAAGAGAAGAATGAAAGTAGTAAACAGAATTTGATAGAATTATGCAGAAAGATAAACAAGAGACCTCAATGTGAGATTGAAACAGAGTTTCTTCAATTCTTCACCCAAGATCCAAGACAAGAAGTAAAGAATGCAAAATGTAAGAGCAAGGAAGAAGAGAGATCAATTTTCCTTCCAAATTCTCCAAGATCCAAATTCAAAGTAAAGCTCTCCAAATTTCAAAAATGAAAAATTCTCAAAGAAGCAAAAAGTTAAAAAAAGGTCCTCTCTAAATCAAACTAGCTTCTATTTATACACTTCCTATTTTTGGATTTTAGAATTTAGGTGGGCTTTTTAATTTGGTGAAAAATTGAATTAAATTGGATTTTTAATTGAACTTCAGCCCATGTGTTGCTTGCTCCCAGTAGAGTGCTCTGCTCCTGGTGAGAGCGGAGCATCAATGCTTGTCTTTGGCTCTTGGTGGCATGCTAGGCTTGTGTGCATCAGGGTAGCGCTCTGCTCTTGTGGAGAGCATAGCATTGCCTTGTCTTGGCATGTCTTGTGCACACCACTTCTTCCCTGGGCCGTGTCAAGTTGCTAGCAAGCAAGGAAAGTAGCGCTCAGGCATCAAGGAGTAAGGAGAGTAGCGCTCTGCTCTTGGTAAGAGCGCAGCACTCCTTTTCCTTGGGTGAGGTTCCAAGTTCGAACCATGGTGGAGACATTTGGACCAATTTCTTTTGTGAAGCAAAGAGAGCTAGTGCCTTGCTTTGAGTGGAAGGCCTCAAGTTCGAATCCTAGTGAAGCCATGTTGGCTTTTTTTCCTTGCAAGTAGTATAAGTAGCGCTCCTTGTTGTTTGAGTGAGGCTCCCACTTCGATTCCTAGTGAATGCATTTTGAGGAGCCAGTTTTCCTTATGCCCATCAATATAAGGTAGCGCTCAGTTAAATAGAACAACTGAGCGCCCCTTGCCCCCTTGGAGTAGCGCCTTCTTGTTATCCCTCAGGTTCAAGTCTTGGGGGATGCATTTTGGCCAATTTTGGCTTATTTTCCTTTGTGAGTAGCGCCTCTTCCTCTCTCTTGGTCATGGGTTCGAACCTTGTAGCCTTCATTATCAAACATTGCTCCTTGCATTTATTTTGTATGAAGCACGATAATGCTCTTGACAAGAGCGGAGCATCATGCTTCTCCCCCTTTCTCTCTTGGTTCAAAATTGTGCTCCGCTCTTAAGGAGAGCATAGCATCCAAGCCTTGCTTCCTTGGTTCAATGTTGTGCTCCCTTGGAGAGCACTGAGCACTTGGAGAGAGCATCGTGGCTTTCTTCCTTCATTGTGCCACACTTCCTTTGTTTCTTTTGCCACATTTTTCTCTTCCTTGGGCCACGCTTCTTAGGCTACGCTTTCTTCTTTTCTTCTTTTCTTCACCTACAAGTAATCAAAACAACCAATCAAAGTATCACCAAATTCACAAGGTTTATAAATCATTCAAAAACCAATTAAATTTAGTTTAAACCTTATGATTTAGTATCAATTAAAGGGTGGTTGATTGATTCAAGGAAACCATGCAATTCCACTCCAAACTACTTACTTACAATGCAAGAAAGTGTATAAAAGCTAATGAAACAAGTGAAAAATGCTTGAAAAATTGGCATAAGATGACTTGTCATCACTTATCTAGAATTTCACAATCTCTCTAAATAATCAACTGAAATAGAGCGGGTTCTTAGATTTAACTTTAGAATCACTTTTCTGAATATCTTAGAATTGTGCTTAAATTTTATAAATACTTTAAAAATGCATAAATATGCCCACTGCAACACCCTCACTACCAGAATGTCATGCTTCCGACTGTACCACTCTGATAGCTCGGGTATTACGACAACTTCTAAACTTAATAATAATAAAATATAAGCTTTTAACTCGAATACCGGATCGCTATTTCTTTGAGAAATCGAAAATTCTTTTAATTTGATAACAGATATGCATATACATATACACAAAATTCTTATACAAGTAATTTACAAATGTTAGATACATACATATCATACAGCTTTTATCCCTCTTGCTTGAGAACAACGCCCCTCTCTCCTACACAGCTGGATGGTGACGACGATGGTGCCGGCAGTGGCAGGCTCCACGACAGTTCCCTCCTTCCCCTCTCATTTTTCCCTACTTTTGATTTCCCCTTTCTTTTCTTTCTTCTATGGGTAAGGGTTTTTAGGGGGTGAATGACGGCTGTTAGGGTTAAATTAGGGTAATTTTTTAGTAGATTAGGTAATTTTTAATAAAATTAGGAGTAATAGAGTAATTAAAAATCAAATTTATAAAAATTAAGAAAGTACTCAATTAATATAAAAATCTCTAACAATATATTCTCGAATAAATTAAATAAATCATAAATAATTTATTATTCAATTTCTAAAATCTAGGGTCTTACATCCTACCCCACTTATAAAAATTTTCGTTCTCGAAAATTAGCATATGGCAAAAGATATTATATACTTTTAATGCCTTATGGAGAACGCAAAGAACCTTAGCACAAACATATATATAGTTCAAAATACTTTGATTATCATTTACCATAAAAATACAAAGATAGGAGTGTAATTGCAAGGCATAAGTTACAAAGCAAGCTTGAAGAAAAAGAAAACATGGTTCAAACATGTGATAGTAAAGTACGGTGGCGAAAGATTATAAAACAGGATGGGGTTAAAACGACGTGCTTAACGTCCGCAAACTTATCTCATACCAACTTCAGAGCTTCAATTCCTCAACTTCAACAGCTAACGTTTCTCAAACTTCACGATATGCGTTACTTATTAGTTCCATTTTGCCTACGCTAACGCGTTAGTGCTCTCATAAACATAAACCATCAGTGTTAAACTCGCCAAACTTAATACCGTGATATATGCAATGGTAGACTAACGGCATTAATCAATAGGCAGTCATGTGCATAAAACTCTAATTCTTGTCATCAAAACAAGGCCTATTACATGACAGACGCTCAGAGTATGCAACTGAAGCATTCCTCATGCTCTACAGGAAAGACTGCTCTGATACCATAATGTAACACCCTCACTACCAGAATGTCACGCTTCCGGCTGCGCCACTCTGATAGCTCGGGTATTATGACAACTTCTAAACTTAGTAATAAAAAAATATGAGCCTTTAACTCGAATACCGGATCGCTATTTCTTTGAGAAATCGAAAATTCTTTTAATTTGATAATAGATATGCATATACATATACACAAAACTTCTTATACAAGTAATTTACAAATGTTAGATACATACATATCATACATCTCTTATCCCTGTTGCTTGAGAACGACGCCCCTCACTCCTACGCGGATGGATGACAATGACGATGGTGGCGGTGGCGGTAGGCTCCGCGACAGTTCCCTCCTTCCCCTCTCCTTTCTTACCTACCTCTGATTTCCCTTTTCTTTTCTTTCTTCGATAGGTAAGGGTTTTTCGGGGGTGAATGGCGGCTGTTAGGGTTAAATTAGGGTTAGGGTTTTAATTTGGGGATTTTTTAGTAGATTAGGTAATTTTTAATAAAATTAGGAGTAATAGAGTAATTAAAAATAAAATTTAATCCAATAATAATATCTATAAAATACTATTTAATTATCAACTTAAAATTTATTTTCAAATAAATACTCTAATCCAATAATTAGAGATTATTAAATTAATTTTCTTTAAATCATAAAATAAAATTCAAAATCTAATTAATCAAATTAAAGCAGATAAAACTCTCATTATTTTTCAATCACTAAAGTTTCAAATCCATAATAAGAAAGTACTCAATTAATATAAAAATCTCTAAAAATATTCTCGAATAAATAAAATAAATCATAAATAATTTATTATTTAATTTTTAAAATCTAAAATTTTACATCCTACCCTACTTATAAAAATTTTTGTCCTCGAAAATTAGCATACTACAGAAGATATTATATACTTTTAACGCCTTAATGAGAAAGCAAAGAACCTCAGCACACATATATATATAGTTCAAAATACTTTGATTATCATTTAGCATAAAAATACAAAGTTAGGAGTGTAATTGCAAGGCAAAAGTTACAAAGCAAGCTTGAAGCAAAAGAAAACATGGTTCAAACAGGTGATAGTAAAGCAAGTCGGCAAAAGGTTATAAAGCAGGATGGGGTTAAAACAACGTGCTTAACGTCCGCAAACTTATCTCATACCAACTTCAGAGGTTCAATTCCTCAACTTCAACTGCTAACGTTTCCCAAATCCCACGATATGCGTTACTTTTTAGTTCCATTTTGCCTATGATAACCCGTTAGTGCTCTCCTATACATAAACCATCAGTGTTAAGCCAGCCAAACTTAATACCATGATATATGCAATGGTAGACTATCGGCATTAATCAATAGGCAGTCATGTGCATAAAACTCTAATTCTTGTCATCAGAACAAGGCCTATTACATGACAGACGCTCAGAGTATGCAACTGAAGCATAGTCAGTCCATTCCTCAGGCTCTACAGGAAAGACAGCTCTGATACCATAATGTAACACCCTCACTACCAGAATGTCACACTTCCGGCTGCGCCACTCTGATAGCTCAGATATTACGACAACTTTTAAATTTAATAATAATAAAATATGAGCCTTTAACTCGAATACCAGATTGCTATTTCTTTGAGAAATAAAAAATTCTTTTAATTTGATAATAGATATGCATATACATATATACAAAACTTCTTATACAAGTAATTTACAAATTTTAGATACATACATATCATACAGCTCTTATCCCTCTTGCTTGAGAACGACGACCCTCTCTCCTACGCGGCTGGACGGCGATGACGATGGTGGTGGCGGCGGCAGGCTCCGTGATAGTTCCCTCCTTCCCCTCTCATTTCTTCCCTACTTCTGATTTTCCCTTTCTTTTCTTTCTTCGATGGGAAAGGGTTTTGGGGGGGGGGGGTGAATGGCGGCTGTTAGGGTTAAATTAGGGTTAGGGTTTTAATTTGGGGATTTTTGAGTAGATTGGGTTTAATAAAATTAGGAGTAATAGAGTAATTAAAAATCAAAATTAATCCAATAATAATATCTATAAAAATACTATTTAATTACCAACTTAAAATTTATTTTCAAATAAATACTCTAATCCAATAATTAGAGATAATTAAATTAATTTTCTTTAAATCATAAAATAAAATTCAAAATCTAATTAATCAAATTAAAGCAGATAAAACTCTCATTATTTTACAATCACTAAAGTTTCAAATCAATAATAAGAAAGTACTCAATTAATATAAAAAATCTCTAAAAATATATTCTCGAATAAATAAAATAAATCGTAAATAATCTATTATTTAATTTTTTAAATCTGGGGTCTTACACCCACGGCACTAAAAATGCAGAAATATTCTTAAACTTAAAAAAATGGCATATTCTGCAAGTTACTCTAATTAAATTGATGTACTTTAGAATTACTCTAAATAACTCTGAACTTCTATAAAAGAGACTCGATCTTTACCGATTACTTTATAAATTATTCAACATACTGTACTAATTTTCAAATACTCAAAACTTCATTAAAATAAGTAAACCGAGCACGATTTTTTGTTTTCAAAATAAAATATTTTTCTTTCAATTAGAGCCATATTTTTCCTAAGCCGTCTTTCGATTTAAACTCATTATATAAATCAATTAATTTCAATAAAATTCATATATTTTATAATAAACAAATTTCTTTTTTTTATTAATTTTTTTCTCAAAAGCCAAACCTCTACTCCTTTTTACTCGAAACCTCCTTTTAAAATATTCATTTTAGTTATATTTAGTTCCAAATCAAATCCGCCCAACAAAACTCAGTAACATACTATTATAAAACTAAGATTTCAGCCAAATAGTCAACAATAACATCCCAGGTCTTAGTTTCTCAATATGGCCGAATCACAACAACAATTCCAGCAGCAATTCAACTAAATTTTCATCGGCCTACAATCACAGATTTAGACAACAGACATCAATAGAAAATAATACAACTATATATATCAATTAATTCATAATTTTAACCAATTAAATAGTCAAACGCTACCTCTGTGAAGCTCAAAATACCCATAAGGTACCGAAGGAGGTTTTTAATCAGTCAATTGGAGCGAAAACGTCGAAAACTCGGTGGTTCTTCCCCTCCTTTGGTTTGGCCGAACTGGTTCCTAGCAGGGGCAGCTCTACTTCACGATTCCACTGAACAAAACACATATCACTGTGTAGAGGAGGAAGATACAGTCACTTCTATTAGATCAAAATTTTTATGGGTGTCATGAAACTCAAGAAATCAATCTCGAAAAGTCTAAAATCAACAAAAATCCTCACATTTCTCTCATGCATGCCTCAAATGTTCTTGAGGAAGGAGAGAAAAATTTTGCTTTTATATTATGTGATTTAATGGGCTAAGTGTCACTTAATTAAAGGTCATGGCATGTGTTGCAACACGTGGCACATTAAGTGTTGCGTGTCGCAATTTCAAACTGCTGAATCAGTGACGTTAAATTTTTAAATATCTTGAAAGGTAATTAAGGTAATTGATAATGGTAAAAACTCAAATAATTATCTCAAATGGTTGTACTTAATTAGAATAAATATTGGGTAAATTATTAATGTAAATGACATTAGTAAAGCCGAGTTTTTTCAATCTTTCAGGCTCAATATCAAGTGACCGTCCTTCGTCAAATAAAATTAAATATTAATATAATATTTATATTATATTATTATTCATTTTATTTTAAAGATCGCAGAAAAAAACCTATCATGGACGTTAGCGAACAAAACATAAAACTCGCATACGCGACTCTGTCAAAAAATTAGGATGTTACAAAGGAACTCTACATTCTTCATCAAGCTTAATTAATGTGATGGTGTTTTCGTTACTTTTGGTGATGATGGCAAAGGTAAGATAATTGCCATCGAAAAAGTCAGTAAAGATTTTTCAACTTTTATAAATAATATTTTTTTAGTTGATGGTTTAAAACATAATTTAATTAGTATTAGTCAACTATATAATATTGGATATTTAGTTTTTTCCGACCATCTTTAATGCAAGGTTTTCAATGATGAAACTAAATCTATGCTATTTATCCAAAAGATGTGATCATGTGTATGGTTTCACCTTAGATGATTTAAAAAATTAAAATATAAAATATTTCTTTTCTTGTGATTCTGAAAAATAGTATTGGCATAAAAGATTGGAACATGCTACTATGTTTCAAATTTTATAATTAATCAATAGAAACTTAGTTAGAGATCTTACTAATATCAATTTTGACAAAAATATTATTTGTGATGCTTGTCAAATGGGTAAACAAACAAAATTCTCTTTAAAGCTAAGGAAGATGTCTCAACTAAAAGAGTTTAGAAAATTTTGTATATTGATCTTTTCGGTCCTACTAGAACTCAAATTTTAGGTAGAAAATCCTATGGTGTAAATAGTTATTGTGGATGATCACATAAGATATGGTTGGATTTTCTTTCTTACTTATAAGAATGATGCTTTCTAGTTTTTGAAAAATTTAACAAAAAAGTTAAAAATAAAAAAGATTGTAAAATTATTTCTATTAGAAGTGACCATGAAAAAGAATTTGAAAATCATCTTTTGTCCATGTAAAATTATTTCTTTTAGAAGTGACCATCTTTCACATAATTTCTATTGCCTAAGAATTCCTCAACAAAATAGAGTTGTGAAAATGAGAAATAGGAGTCTCCAAGAGATCACTAGAGCAATGCTATGTGAGAATAAAATTCTCAAGTTTTTATGGATTGAAACTATTAACACAAGTTACTACATTTTGAACTGAACCATCATTAGAAAATTATTGAAAAGGACATTTTATGAACTATGTAAAGAAACTCCTCCTATTTTGCACTATTTTCATGTTTTTGGAACAAAATATTTTGTTTTAAATATGAAAAAAAATCTAGAAAAATTTGATTCAAAATCATATGAAATAATTTTTGTTGGTTACTTCACTTTTAGTAAGGCTTATAGGATTCATATCAAAACCACTAAAACTGTTGAGGAGACTATGCACGTTGTCTTTTCTGATACTAATACTTTCTCTGGTGTTCCTAAAGATGATTATGCATATATTTCAAGTGTTGAAGCTACTCAAGTTGTCACAAATCCATAACAAGTTTTTGCTCCAGAAACTATCCAAGAACATTCAACAGGAGACAATTTTGTTTTATTTCTGGCTGTTCTTACTGATATTCTTGTTGTTCCTACTCCAAAAACTGTCCAAGAACGTTCTACTGGAGATAATTTTATTTCATCTCCTGTTGCTCCTTCTGATGCCACTGCAACAGAAGGAAATAATGATGCTTCTTACTCTAGAACAACTAACATGTAAATTAAACCTAGAGAATGGAGATCACACCTAAATTATCCTCATGAATTCGTTATTGAAAATCTATCAATGGGAAGAATTACAAGATCAACACTGAAAAATCGAAATTCAAGCATCATGGTCTTAATCTCAACTATTGAACCTAACAACATTGAAGAAGCTCTTGGTGATCCATTTTGGGTGAAAGCAATGAAAGAAGAGCTATAACATTTTGAGAAAAATTAAGTGTGGACAGTAATTCTAGGGCCAATTAGGAAGAAAGTAACCAAAACTAGATGGATTTTCAGAAACAAGTTGGGAGAAAATGGAACTATAGCTAGAAACAAAGCTTGGCTTGTAGATTAGGGATTTGACCAAGAAGAAAGAATCCAATTTGATGAATCGTTTGCTCCGGTAGCTAGAATGGAGGCTATTAGATTGCTACTTGCTTCTGCCGCATATTGCAAATTCAAATTGCTTCAATTGGACATAAAATGTGCATTTTTAAATGGGATTATAGATAGAGAGATCTATGTTGAACAACCCCATGATTTTTAAAATGAAAAATTTTTGAATCCTGTTTTCAAACTAGTTAAGACTCTTTATAGATTGAGACAAGCTCTTAGAGCTTCGTATGAGAGAATTAGTTCTTTTTTACTCAAAAATAATTTTCAAAGGGGTACAATGAGCGCTACTCTATTTATAAAGAATTCAAATGATAATTTTATTTTAGTCAAAGTATATATTGATGATATAGTCTTTGGATCTGGTGATGAATCTCTTTGTGCAGAATTTACAAGCTTAATGACAAGTGAATTTGATATGAGTCTCATGGGTGAACTAACCTTCTTTCTCGGGTTGCAAATCAACCAAATAAAGGATGGAATCTTTGTTCATCAAGAAAAATATGCTAAAGAGTTAATAAACAAGTTTGGAGTGAAACTTGTTAAGCCGATGAGCACCTCTATGCATCCCTCTACAAAGCTAGATAAAGATGAAAATGCAAAGGATGTTAATGAGACAAGATCTGACATAATCTTTAGTGTGGAGCTGCTTTCAAGATTTCAATCCCAACCTAAAGAGTCTCACTTAAGTGCGGTGAAGAGAATCATTCGATACATCCTTGGCCCTACAAATTATGGGTTATGGTATCCTAAATCTGACTTTTTTAGTTTAATTGGATATTCAGATGCTGATTTTGCAGGTGATAGAGTAGATAGGAGAAGCACAAGTGGTATTTATTGCACCATTGGAAATGCCTTAAATATGTGAACTAGCAAGAAACAAGAAATTGTGGCGATGTCCACTGCCGAGGCTGAGTATATTGCTGCCTCTCTTTGTTGTTCTCAACTTCTTGAGTTAAAAACTCAATTAGCTGACTATAAGTTGAATGCCTCCAATATTTCTTTAATGTGTAACAACATAAGTGCCATTAATATTTCAAAAAACTCAGTTTACACTCTAGAACAAAATACATTGAAGTTAAATATCACTCTATTTGAGATCATGTCTAAATGGGAATATTAACATTCAATTTGTTAAGTCTGAGGATTAGCTAGCTAGTATTTTTACCAAACTATTAGTTGAAGAGAGGTTTTGCAAGCTTAAAACTACTTTGGGAATTATTTGCTTAACTGATTTATATTGATTTTCTAGTCTGACATTATATTTCCAGTTTTGTCTTATAGATAAACAGTTTTTTTGCAAATGATGGTTCTGGCTAACTACCCTTTGATGAAATATTGGTCATATGGTTTAGATCATTTTTACTATGACTTGTTGATTATTGGGTTCACAAAATTCCTTTGGGTCTTATGTATTTTTGACATATCCTTTCTAATTTAGTTATTCCCTTCCAAGTTCTCTCGTTATTGCACATATCATTATTTATTCTTTCAATTTATTGTGATTTAATTAATACTTTTTGAGTTTCTAGTTCATAGGACGAGATATGTTTTGTTAGCAACTGATGGACTTTGCTAACTGTTATATGAATCAGCATTGATCTTTTTTATATTAATGATCTTTCACTATTCTTGTTGTTTTTGTGAAAAATCAAAAAACAAAATTAGAATTGGGCAGTAAAGGATTGATGATTCGGAGGTGTTGTAGCTTCTCAAATTAGGAAATTGGCCATCACTATCTAGTTGGCATTTGTCCAGAATTTTAAAGTTAGAAAAGGAGAATATCTAGACATATTTCATTCTTCTTCTTAGAAGCTTTATCCTTTCTCACCTCATGCTCACATAGCAAACATCCATTTATATGGCTTAAAAGTCACTACCTATGTTTTGTTGCGTCTGCTTTACCTCTTCAAGTAATATTCCAACGGTCTTAAAATTTTTGGAGATAAGGAAGATGAGGAAGATGCCATATATTCTGACGTGTGATTAGTGTTATTTCTAATTTATATAATTTTTTTTACTGTGAATATTTTTCTATTGTCTCTAACCTATGTTTGCAGGTGTTTAACTTTTTTCTTTGATGACAAAAGGGGGAGAAATTGGTATAGAGAGATTTAATTATTTTGTGATTTTATTTTGGAAGTGTTGAAACTGTTTTGATACCTCTTGTTGCTATTCAAGTTTATTTTGGATGATTTGGTTTATTGTCATGATTATTGTCTGGTTGCATCTATTCACTCTTGATTAAATTACAATATAGTTGCTATTACTTGTTGTTTGCTAATATTTTTACTACACTCTGATTTACAGACAAATGACATCATAGCACACATTCAGGGGGAGCTTTACTCTTTGGATTCAAAGGGAGATCATTTTGCAAATAAAAGAAAAGTTATCATGCCCTTATTAATCTTTTCTCAATGCTCTACATTTTAAAATATTTGTCATCAAAGAGGATATTGTTAAATTTGAAAAAGATTTTATGATTTATTATGATGACAAATATTTGGTTAAGAATTAATTTAAATTTATGGATTCTAAGACTGAATAACGACGGTTTAAAACTGTCGCAAAACCTTTAGCAGCAGTTCATCCACTACTCTAATATTGAGTGCTGTTAAACTATTAGCTGTAATTTTGACTAATCGCTGATGCCAGGGCATTTTGGCCAGTTTCACTGACCTTTTCTTTATGGTTTTAGGGTAGTTTCATGTACTTTCTTAGAAAATAAGCAAGTTTTGGGTAAATAATCATTTACATCTTGATTCAAGCAAACATTGTGAATTTTATAAGATTTCATGAGAATTATGCATGAATTGAATGATAAATTGAATGATGCATGATCTCATGGGTTAGAACCTAGCTTTGACGCACTTTATTTGCTTGATTTCAAGACAAAGAAAACAAGAAAGATACCACGTTAATAGCCACGTTAGTCCAACTAACGTGACCATTAACGTGGAAAGGAGGCTAGCTTACAACGTTAACGAGAAAAGTAAACACCAATAACGCTTTCGTGAGCCATCATAGCCCACGTTAGTGTCCACGTTAACTACGTTAACGTGGAAGCTAACGTGGAAGAAAAGTAAAGCTCCAACGTTAGTGGTAAAAGTGAATGCCACTAACGTTGGGGAGAGGGGCACACTTAGCCACGTTAAGAGTCACGTTAACTACATTAACGTGAACTCTAACGTGGGAGAAGCAATGAAGAGCCAACGTTAGTGACACTCACCTTTGTCACTAACGTTGGACTAAGCCTCTATTAGCCACGTTAGTTGTCATGTTAATTGCATTAACGTGGAAGCTAACGTGGAGGAAAGGAATGATGAACCAACGTTAGTGACACTCACCTTTGTCACTAACGTTGGAGATGGCTATCGCTACCACGTTAGAAGTCATGTTAACTTAAGTAACGTGAACTCTAACGTGAGAAGAAGGGTGTTTGGAGCGTTAGTGACAAAGGTAAGTGTCACTAACGCTCTCGAAGTCGAGGCATACCCACGTTAAGAGTCACGTTAGCTACACTAACGTGAACTCTAACGTAGGGAAGAAGGGGCCAAAGGCAACGTTATTGGCAAAGGTAAACGCCAATAAAGCTCGCGATGGATCAAGAGGCAACGTTAGTGGTCACGTTAGTGCCACTAACGTTGAAGTTAACGTAACTCATCTTGGGCTAGGAACGTTAGTGCAAAAGGTGATTGTCACTAACGTTCTCGAACCCACATTTTCACTTAACGTTAACGTCACTAACGTCCTAGCCAAAGTCCATGCCTACTTCACACTTTCTCTGCAAGTAAAGCTGAGCCCACTGAAGATTCCAAACTACTTCAACTCAAGATCCAAAGGCCTATATCCAAGACTTGAAGAGCCAACTGGAAGATTAGAAGAGTAGTATATATAGGGGTAGTTTTGAACTAGAGAGGAGCTTTTGGATTGAGAGGACTACTCTCTGTATCATTTTACTTTCTCTGCAGCTTTTAGTTTTACTTTAGAATGTACCCTCCATCTTTGCTTTCCATTCCTAGAGCCATGAACAACTAAACCCCTTTCATTGGGTTAGGAAGCTCTGTTGTAATTTGATGGATCAATAATAGTTTTCATTATTCTTCTTCTTTTTTTTCTCTTGATTTTACTTGAAAGCTTTCAATCTTCATCCAATTGGATAGTTGTCTTGGAAAAGAAACTATTCATACTTGGATCTCTTCTGAACCTTGGAAGAGGAATGAAGAGATCATGCTAGAAATTCTTTCTCATGTTGGACCAAATTGGAGTTTGGACGGATATGGTGACATATAATTCTCCCAATACTTTGATTTAGAAATACATGTGGTATAATCAGTGACCGCACCTCATCTCTTCTCATGAGCAATTAGACCAAGGAATTGGCTACTGATCAAGATTTGAGAGATTGAGTTACCAAGGAATTGGAATTCAATCACTTAAGATTGCCAAGGAGATCAATGAATGCATTGATTGAGGAAGAGATGAGAATGAACTTGATCCGGAGAATGCAACATCTCCTAAGCCCAATGATTTCCCCATTTCTGATCTTACCCATTCTCTTTAGTTTATGCCATTTACTTTCATGCTAAATTCCCCATTCCCCATTTAAGATTCTGCAATTTACTTTCTGTCATTTATATTCAGCTCTTTATTTCTAGCATTTACATTTTCTGCCATTTACTTTCCCGCCATTTAATTTCCTGCAATTCTCATATCAAATTCTGCTTAGCTCAACTAGAACATTCCTCCAATTAAAGTTGCTTGACCAATCAATCCCTGTGGGATTCGACCTCACTCTATTGTGAGTTTTTACTTGACGACAATTCGGTATACTTGCCGAAGGAAATCTGTTGAGAGACAAGTTTCTGTGCATCAAGTTTATGGCACCGTTGTCGGGGATTGATTTTGTACCAACAATGGTTAAATTGGTGGATAACTAGATTGAGCACTTTTCTTTTGTTTGATTTAATTCCATCTGAGTAATTTACTTTCAGTTTTAGTTATTTCCTTCCCTTTACTTCTCACCCATTTGTGGTGCTATCTGCATATCATTTTTTTTACTATTTGGTCCACTGACCCACTAACTGTTTGATATATTACATCACTCACACTAACAACATTTCTGCAGAAAATACTGTCTGCATCTACCCTTCTTGCTTTTCCCTTGTTGGTTGTATGACAGGTAGAAGAAGCGGGGCTTCAACTTCCTTTGATTTTGAACCTGAGAGGACCTTCCTTAGATTAAGGAGGAAAGCAAGAGGGAAAAGAGTAGTTGGTGCTGAGGAAGAGGAAGAGTACTTTGAACTAGACATCGATGAGAATATGGAGAACCATCATGAAGAAGAGGCTCACAACCATGGCAGAGAAGGTCCAGCGCATCATGCTGGGCAAGAGAGAAGAGTTCTAGGATCCTACATCAATCCAAACCCAGAAAACTGTAGAAGTAGCATCCAAAAGCCAACCATACATGCCAACAACTTTGAACTAAAGCCATAGCTCATCACCCTTGTTCAGAGCAATTGTTTATTCGGAGAAAGTGTTCAAGAAGATCCCAATCAACATGTAACCACCTTCCTGAGGATATGTGACACTGTGAAGTCTAATGGTGTTCATCCTGACACCTACAGAGATTTTACTAGAAAGCTTTCTCTTGAGGATATCTAACCACCTTTTTCATTACTCTTCTTCTATCTTTTCTCTTGATTTTACTAGAAAGCTTTCAATCTTTATCCAATTAGGTAGTTATCTTGGAAAAGAAGCTATTCATACTTGGATCTCTTCTGAACCTTGGAAGAGGAATGAAGAGATCATGCTAGAAATGCTTTCTCATGTTGGACCAAATTGGGTTTGGTTGGATATGGTGACTATAATCCTACTAACACTTGATTTGGGAATGCATGTGGTATAATCAGTGACCATACTTCATCTCTTCTCATGAGCAATTGACCAAGGAATTGGCTATTGATCAAGATTTGAGAGATTGAATTGCCAAGGAATTGGAATTCGATCACTTAAGATTGCCAAGGAGATCAATGAATGCATTGATTGAGGAAGAGATGAAAATGAATTCGATCCGGAGAATGCAACATCTCCTAAGCCCAATGAATCCTCATCTCTGATCTTACCCATTCTCTTTAATTTTTGCAATTTACTTTTATGAGCATCTTCCCCATTCCCATTTAAATTCTGCAATTTACCTTCCGCCATTTACTTTCAGCTCTTTACTTTCGGCATTTACATTTTCTGCTATTTACTTTCTCGCCATTTAATTTCCTGCAACACTCAAACCAAATTCTGCTTCGCTCAACTAGAACATTTCTCTAATTAAAGTTGCTTGACCAATCAATCCCTGTGGGATTCGACCTCACTCTATTGTGAGTTTTTACTTGACGACAATTCGGTACACTTGCCGAAGGAAAATTGTTGAGAGACAAATTTCCGTGTGCATCAAGTTTATGGCGCCGTTGCTGGGGATTGATTTTGTATCAACAATGATTAAATTGGAGGATAACTAGATTGAGCATTTTTTTTCTTTTGTTTGATTTAAGTTCATATGAGTAATTTACTTTCTGTTTAGTTATTTTCTTCCCTTCCCACTACCTATTTTCTTAGTTGTTTACGATTCAGTCCACTAACCCACTAACTGTTTGATATGTTGCATCACTCACACTAACAACATTTCTAACAAGAATAGTCTCTGCATCTAGTTCCTTGCTTGTGCCTTGTTGGTTGTATAACAGGGAGAAGAAGCGGGGCTTCAACTTCATTTGATTCTGAACCTGAGAGGACCTTCCTTAGATTAAGGAGGAAAGCAAGAGGAAAGAGAGTAGTTGGTGCTGAGGAAGAAGAAGAATATTTTGAACCAGACATGGATGAAAACATGGAGAACCATCATGAAGAAGAGGCTCACAACCATGGCAGAGAGGGTCTAGCAAATCATGCTGGGCAAGAGAGAAGAGTTCTGGGTTTTTACATCAACCCAAACCCAGGAAACTGTGGGAGTAGCATCCAAAGGCCAACCATACATGCCAACAACTTTGAACTAAAGCCACAGCTCATCACCCTTGTTCAGAACAACTGTTCATTCGGAGGGAGTATCCAAGAAGACCCCAATCAACATCTAACCACCTTCCTGAGGATATGTGATACTGTGAAGTCTAATGGTGCTCATCCTGACACCTATAGACTACTTCTGTTCCCTTTCTCACTCAAGGACAAGGCATCTAAATGGCTGGAATCCTTCCCAAAGGAGAGTTTAGCAACCTGGGAAGATGTGGTAAACAAATTCTTGGCAAGATTCTATCCCCCTCAACGGATTAACAGGCTGAGAGCTGAGGTACAAACATTCAGGCAGCAGGATGGTGAGACTCTATATGAAGCATGGGAGAGGTTTAAGGACCTGACAAGAAGGTATCCACCAGATATGTTCAATGAATGGGTGCAGCTACATATTTTATATGAAGGCCTTTCTTATGAATCAAAGAAGGCAGTAGACCATTCATCCGGGGGATCTCTGAACAAGAAGAAGACCATTGAAGAAGCCATAGATGTCATTGAAACTATAGCTGAGAATGACTACTTCTATGCTTCTGAAAGAGGCAACACTAGAGGAGTGATGGAGCTAAACAATGTGGATGCACTGCTGGCCCAAAATAAGCTTATTACCATGCAGCTAGCTGACCTCACCAAGAAGATGGAGAGGAACCAAGTGGCAACAATCACCACCTCATCAGCAACCCAAGAGGGAGTGAATGCTGAGGCAAAGGAGGAGCAAGAACAAGCCAATTACATTGGAAACTCGCCCAGGCAAACCCATGATCCATACTCCAAAACCTACAACCCTGGATGGAGGAATCACCCAAACTTTGGGTGGGAAAATCAACAAGATCAAAACCAAGATCAGAGACATCACAATCCCAACAACCATGCAGCTCACCAACATTCCACACAAAGATCATATCAACACCACCCTAACAACACCTTTCTACATCCATACCAAAACCAGAATAACCAAACTCACCCCTCCACTCTCAACTCACCCTCATCTGAAGATAGACTCTCCAAAATTGAGACTATGCTTGAGGGCATATACAAAGAGATTCAAGATAATAAGGTATTCAAAGAGGAGGTGCGAGCTAGCATCAAGAACCAGGGAGACACCATCAAGAGGCTGGAATTTTAAGTGGGATACTTATCTGAAAAGATTTCCAAACCTACTGATAGCTTCCCAAGTGACACAGAGAAAAATTCGAGAGGTGAAGCAAAGAAAGTCAGATGGGAAGATTGCAAGATGGTTACTACAAGTAATAAGGAGACTGAGGAAAAGCAAAACAAGCCATTAGAACAACTTGGAGAGACATCAGCAGAGAAACAGGAAAAAGATCGCCAAGAACCTAAAACTTTACAAAAGGAGCTGACACAGAAGGAGCTGCTGAAACTCTATGCACCTTTTCCCCAATTACTCAATGGTACTGTAGAGAAGAGAATATACTCAAGGTTTCTTGACCTGTTTGAATCCCTCCATGTAAACATACCATTCATCAAGGCCCTCCAACAAATGCCCTCATACATCAAGTATATGAAGGAGCTGCTGACCAGGAAAAGCTCACTCAAGGGAGGACAAACGATAGTGATGAATAAGGAGTGCAGTGCTCTCATTCAACCAGAGTTGCCTATAAAAAGGAAGGACCCAGGGAGTTTTCACATCCCCTGTGCCATAGGAGAAACAATGTTTGATAAAGCACTCTGCGATTTGGGAGCAAGCATCAACTTAATGCCTTTATCCCTTATGAAGAGGCTGCAGATCAATGAGACAATATCCACAGATGTAGTCATCAGGCTGGCTGACAAACTCAAAAACAAGCAACAGGAGTGGTGGAAAACGTGTTAATAAAGGTTGGGAAATACTTTCTTCCCACAGACTTTGTCATCTTAGACATGGAAGAGAGTCACACTCACCCAATCATATTGGGAAGACCATTCCTAGCTACAGCCAGAGCACTCATAGATGTGGAGCAAGGGGAGCTAATTTTGAGGATCCATGATGAACAGCTCAGCTTCAATATCTTCAAACTCTCACTAGAAATAGATCAAGAGAACAAAGAACTAAGCAAAGATCATAATGAGATACCGAGGGAAGAAGCAAGCACTGAAGCACAAACAACACCTCTGGGAAACCCCTTAGTTGATGAACAAGGAACTCAGCAGCTGTCACAGCTTAAGGAAAATCAGGAGGAACCTAAACCACCAGAGTCATGTGAGACCAACAACAAAATTTCCTTAGAAGAGGAGGTCACAAAGAGCAAGGCATCATCAAAAGGGACAAAGAAGAAGGCACCAAAGAGGTGGAGGAACAAGAAGATCCCTACAGAGGACTTTTCTCCGGGGGATAAAGTGATCTCAGCCTACTTCCCAGATATTCAACCTCATCTCCCCACTATCCCATCTCAGTTACCTAAGGTCTTCACCATTAACAGAGTTCTTTCCTTAGAACATGTGGAGATCCTTGATGAAGCCAATGGATATAGGTCTACTGCAAGAGGGGAAGATCTGAAGCATTACCAACCACCCTGATAAAGGCAAAACGTCAAGCTAGTGACGCTAAAGAAGCGCTTCATGGGAGGCAACCCATGTTTTATATGCTTTTAGATTAGTTAATAATGCAAGGTTCATGAATTTCAAATCAACTTGATATGCATTTGTATGAGTCATTGTGTGCAACATATAGTGAAGAACAAGTTTGGTATTCAAGGCACACTAAGAGAACATCAATGTAACCCATATCATGCCACTCTTAGAGGCCTTGAACAATTCTTTTACATCACACGGCACCAAACTAAGTTTGGTGTTGCAAATGTTGTACACATGGATGTTGAGCTAGTCAGTTGGTTTGCACTAATGAATGACACTTAGTTAGTTAAAACAAAAACTTTAAAAAGTAGTTATTCTTTAAATTTTTCCGCCACTTCCTACAAGTGTTTTTTTAATCATTTTTTATTTTGTAGGATCATTGATGGGGCATTGAAGGGTTCAGATAACACAAAAGGAAGAATATTTTGCACGTGTCTCAAGGGGGAATGCATTGGGAATGGTTGCCATGCAACATTGGAAGAAGAACAAACTTGGAAACTGAACCAACCCCATCATAAAGTTGGCAATCCTTGTGCTTATTCCACACAAAACCCCAACCGTCCATCAAACAACCACCACGGCAATCCACACCTTTCATTCCCTCCTCACTTCCCTATATAAGTGAGTCCTATTCCATACCTCCCCTTCACACCCAAAGTGCCATTTCTCACACTTAACACCTTCTGCATCCAAATTCCTTCATCACACCTTGTCCTAACCAACCGAATTCTTTATCTATCCGTACCTTCCACCCTCTTCACACATCAAACTCAAACTCATGGCATCATCAAGCTCCAAAAGGCAAAAGAGGAAGGAACCAGTAGAGAGCATTTTTTTCGATGAGAAGAGATTCAAAACTGCGTTCCATGAACTCGAATTTGAACGGATAAAGCTCAAGAAGATACTACCTGAATTAACGTTCCAAATTGACGAGGATGAGTGCCCACAGATTCAAGAGAAGATTGAACAAAGGGGTTGGCAAAGGCTTACGAACTCGGTTCTATGCAAACGTGGTCAGAGAAGACAAAACCAAGGCCCTCACCTTCAAAAGTTACGTAAGAGGGAGAGAGGTGGATTTCAGCCCCAATGCTATAACAATGACTCTTCAGTTGAAATCACCACATTTTGATGAGCTTGGTTATCAAGCAAGAGTAAGTAGGAGCCCTGATGATGATGAACTTGAACAAATTGTGAATGACATATGTGTTATAGGAGCTGACTGGGAAAGGTATGCGGATAAGAGGCCCAAGTTCATCAAGAGAGGAGACCTCAGCCCTGAAGCCAAGGGATGGTTTGAACTCGTGAGAAGATCTATCCTCCCAGCAGCAAATAATTTCTAGGTCAACGTCACTCGAGCTACTATGGTACATTGCTTAGTACAAGGTGGAGATATCAATGTGCACGAGCTTATAGCTGAGGGGATTCAAGAGGCAGCTGAGAAGATTGATTCGGGTGCCAGGCTTTGGTACCCCAGCACCATCCTCAGACTGTGCACGAAGGCCAAGGTTGTCTTCGAGGATAGTAACTCAGATTGGTTAAATCCTGGGAGGCTAATTACATTTCAGCGTCTAACCTATGTGACACCAGCCCAACAACAAAGAAGACCTCACATAGGAAAGCCAAAACCAAAAGGAGGAGCTCACCAAGAAGAGTCTCATCAGGAAGAACACCAACAAAGAGAATATTATGACCCAGCCAACATAAACCTGAATCACATTCATGGAGCCATTGAGGAACTAGCAAGGAGTTATATGGAGGGACAAGAACAACAACTGCATGTTCAAGCTCAAATGATGGATCGTCAAGAAGAGCTCCTTTCTAATTGGATGAATCAACAAGGGGAGTGGCAGAAACAGCAAATGGAATATTATTCCCAGCTCACTCAAGCCATCAATCAAGTGTCTGAAAGGCAGGAGCGTTAAGATAAGCGCCTTCAAGAACTCAACCAATGCCAGCTAGCTCAGACGAAGGCATTCAATGAGTTCAGTGTACTTAATGAAGGACGGCAACTACATAGGGAGGAGTTCCACATAAACACTCAAGCCAAGTTGAACTACATGTCTAGTCATATGCATAATTTACACTATGCCATCCCTACTTATGATGAGGTCCAAAAAGATTTTGTAGAACAAGAAGAAAGGAAGGTGAAACAGCAGAAGGAAACATTAAAGAAGAAGATGGAAGATGCTGGCTTCTGGAAGAAGTTGATTGGAAAAGGCAAAGGAGGTGGGAGCTCAAGCGCAACAAGTAGGCACAACGAAGACGAGCCAGAGGGAGAGCATGGGCAATCCCATGAGTAAAAGGTGGTGGAGTTCCCTATCTGTTCCATATTTTTCAAGCTTTAAATAAGGAAAATCATGTATGAAATAGAACATGTTTCATGGTAGTTTAGAAATTTTCAATTCTGTCTTTAAGCTTTTCATTGCTTAGGTCTATGATTACTAGTCAAGTTGCCTGTTTTCAATTACATCCTGCTTATTGTGTTGTTTGTCTCCTTTTTTTTGAAACAAATAAAAAAGAGAATGTTTGTTATCAAAAACCAGAGGGGATTTCATATTGTGGAGTAAATTCCTTAGTTTGTGATGTGGTCATAAGTTAGCTAAGTTGGTTCACCAACAAGGGTGGGAAGATAACTATCTGGCCTGAATCATATGCTTGAAACACACCCCATGAGACTAGCTAAATAACAAGATCCTAATAAGAAAAAGGGGAAAAGAATAATAAGAGTTGAAAAAGAAAGAAAAGTTAATAAAGAATAAGGCTAGGCACCAAGGGTTTGAAACTTGAGAGATGTGTCTGTGGTGCTCCTGTACCAAGGATCTACTTGGATGAATAAGTTCGTAGGAGTGCTTCATCACTTGGTAACTTGGGTTAACTAACCCGGGATTATCAACTGAAAATCCACTATCAAGAGCAACCTTGCTACAGAACATTTAGTAACCCAAAGAGGTGCTGGACACCAAGGTCTCAAGAAAGAAAATAAACAAACCATGTGCTTGTGGTGTGTATGTATGGGGGAAAGAAACTTGAGGGAGTAAGTCCTTAGGGGTGTCTCAACACCTAGCACCTTGAACCAACTGGTTCGGGAGTGCTGGCTGAAAGCTTATCTTAAAGAGTCGCCCCCTCACAGAGCACCTAGTCTAAGAACACAAACAAGCCCTGAAATAACAAAAAGGATCAATGAATAAAAGTCTCATGGGATGCAATCAAGTGAGTGTTCTAGGACATGATAAAGGTCTGAAAGCCAATGAAGGAATGAACCTAAGTTGCTATGCATGAAACCACCATAAAACCAAAGGACATAACTTCCACAATAATGACTCATTTCTCTTGGCATTCCATTCATCATTCTCTTGTTCCAGTACTTGCTTAGGGACAAGCAAGCTTTAAGTTTGGTGTTGTGATGCCAGGGCATTTTGGCCAGTTTCACTGACCTTTTCTTTATTGTTTTTAGGGTAGTTTCATGCATTTTCTTAGGGAATAAGCAAGTTTTGGGTAGAATTTCACTTACATCTTGATTCAAGCATACATTGTGCCCTTTACATAATTTCATGAGGATTTTGCATGAATTTAATGACAAATTGGATGATGCATTTCCCATGACTGGGACTAGAGCTTTGATGCACTTTATTGCTTGATTTCAGGACAAAAGAAGCAAGGAAGAACCACGTTAGCAGCCACGTTAGTCTAACTAACGTGACCTCTAACGTGGAATGGGAGCTGACTTGCAAAGTTAATGAGAAAAGTAATCGCCAATAACGCCCTCGAAGCCATAATAGCCCACGTTAAGAGTCACGTTAACTAAGTTAACGTGAACTCTAACGTGGAAGAAAGAAATGAAGCCAACGTTAGTGACACTTACCTTTGTTACTAACGTTGGACCAAGCTCACAATTGGCCACGTTAAGAGCCACGTTAACTCAGTTAACGTGGACTCTAACGTTGAGAAGCAAAAGAGAAGCCAACGTTAGTGACACTTACCTTTGTCACTAACGTTGAGCTAAGCCACAATGAGCCACGTTAACTCCCACGTTAACTTAGTTAACGTGGAAGCTAACGTGGAGGGAGCAAGAATCACCAACGTTAGTAACACTCACCTTTGTCACTAACGTTGGAATGAGCCAATGTGAGCAACGTTAACTCCCACGTTAACTTAGTTAACGTGGAATCTAACGTGGATAAGGGAATGATGAGCCAATGTTAGTGACACTCACCTTTGTCACTAACGTTGGAAATGGCTATCATTGCTACGTTAGAAGCCACGTTAACCTAGTTAACATGGACTCTAACGTGGGAAGTAGGGGCACATTAGAACGTTAGTGACAAAGGTAAGTGTCACTAACGTTCTCGAAGGATTGGCAAGCTTACGTTAAGAGCCACGTTAACCTAGTTAACGTGGACTCTAACGTAGGGGGAAGGGAAGACTCTCAACGTTATTGGGAAAGGTGAGTCCCAATAACGTGTGCGAAGGACCAAGAGGCAACGTTAGTGCTCACGTTAGTGCCACTAACGTTGAAGTTAACGTGGACCATCCCTGGGTGAGGAACGTTAGTGAAAAAGGTGATTGTCACTAACGTTCTCGAACCCACACTCTCACTTAACGTTAACACCACTAACGTCCTGAGCTAAACACCCTGCCTACTTCACACTTTCTCTCTGCAAGTAAAGCTAAGCCCACTGCAGAAGATAACTGCTTCAAACTCAAGATCCAAAGGCCCATATCCAAGACTTGAAGAACCAACTAGAAGATCAGAAGAGTAGTATATATAGGGGTAGTTTTGAATTAGAAGAAAAAAGCTTTTTTGGGGGATTGGAAATTGGGAACTACTCTCTGTATAATTTACTTTCTCTGCACTTCTAGTTCTAATTTTCATGATGTATTCTCCATCTTTGTTTTCTATTCCCAGAGCTATGAACAACTAAACCCCTTTCATTGGGTTAGTGGTGTGCAAAATCGTGATCATTCCATTCCTTGGTAACGGCGCCAAAAACTTAATACGCACATTCATGATCTTATATCTGTTTCACAACTTCGTACAACTAACCAGCAAGTGCACTGGGTCATCCAAGTAATAAACCTTACGTGAGTAAGGGTCGATCCCACGGAGATTGTCGGCTTGAAGCAAGCTATAGTCACCTTGTAAATCTCAGTCAGGCGGATTCAAATGTATTAAGAGATTATACTGGACGAAAATTAAATAAAATATAAAATAGGATAGTGGTACTTATGTAATTCATTGGTGAGAATTTCAGATAAGGGTATAGAGATGCTTTCGTTCCTCTGATCTCTGCTTTCCTGCTGTCTTCATCCAATCAATCCTACTCCTTTCCATGGCAAGCTGTATATTGGGCATCACCGTTGTCAATGGCTACTTCCCGTCCTCTCAGTGAAAATGGTCCAAGATGCTCTATCACGGCACGACTATTCATCTGTCGGTTCTCGATCATACTGGAATAGGATCCATTGATCCTTTTGCGTCTGTCACAACGCCCAGCACTCGCGAGTTTGAAGCTCGTCATAGCCATCCCTTCCCAGATCCTACTCGGAATACCACAGACAAAGTTTAGACTTTCTGGATCTCAGGAATGGCCATCCATGGGTTCTAACTTATACCACGAAGACGCTAATAACTCAGACTCGGTCCCCTGTATTAGATATCCATGAGATATCCATTCAATCTAAGGTAGAACGGAAGTGGTTGTCAGGCACGCGTTCATAAGTTGCGAATGATGATGACTGTCACGATCATCACATCCATCATATTGAAGTGCGAATGAATATCATAGAAGTGGAATAAGTTGAATTGAATAGAAAAACAGTAGTACTTTGTATTAATCTTTGAGGAACAGCAGAGCTCCACACCTTAATCTATGGTGTGTAGAAACTCTACCATTGAAAATACATAAGTGAAAGGTTCAGGCATGGCCGAATGGCCAGCCCCCATGATCTAAAGATGAAACTAAAGATCAAAAGATACAATCCAGGATGTCTAATACAATAGTAAAAAGTCCTATTTATACTAAACTAGCTACTAGGGTTTACAGAAGTAAGTAATTGATGCATAAATCTACTTCCGGGGCCCACTTGGTGTGTGCTTGGGCTGAGCTTGAAGTTTACACGTGTAGAAGTCATTCTTGGAGTTGAACGCCAGTTTGTAACATGTTTTTGGCTTTCAACTCTGGTTCGTGACGTGTTTCTGGCGTTTAACTCCAGACTACAGCGTAGAACTGGCATTCAACGCCCTTTTGCGTCATCTAAACTCGGCCAAAGTATGGACTATTATATATTGCTGGAAAGCCCTGGATGTCTACTTTCCAACGCAATTAGAATCGCGCCATTTTGAGTTCTGTAGCTCCAGAAAATCCACTTTGAGTGCAGGGAGGTCAGAATCCAACAGCATCAGCAGTCCTTCTTCAACCTCTGAATCTGATTTTTGCTCAAGTCCCTTAATTTCAGCCAGAAAATACCTGAAATCACAGAAAAACACACAAACTCATAGTAAAGTTCAGAAATGTAAATTTAACATAAAAACTAATAAAAACATCCCTAAAAGTAACTAGATTCTACTAAAAACATACTAAAAACAATGCCAAAAAGCGTATAAATTATCCGTTCATCACAACACCAAACTTAAATTGTTGCTTGTCCCCAAGCAACTGAAAATCAAATAGGATAAAAAGAAGAGAATATACTATAAATTCCAAACTATCAATGAAACATAGCTCCAATCAGATGAGCGGGACTTGTAACTTTTTGCCTCTTGAATAGTTTTGGCATCTCACTTTATCCATTGAGGTTCAGAATGATTGGCATCTATAGGAACTCAGAGTTCAGATAGTGTTATTGATTCTCCTAGTTCAGTATGTTGATTCTTGAACACAGCTACTTTATGAGTCTTGGTCGTGGCCCTAAGCACTTTGTTTTCCAGTATTACCACCGGATACATAAATGCCACAGACACATAATTGGGTGAACCTTTTCAGATTGTGACTCAGCTTTGCTAAAGTCCCCAATTAGACGTGTCCAGGGTTCTTAAGCACACTCTTCTTTTGCTTTGGACCTTGACTTTAACCGCTCAGTCTCAAGTTTTCACTTGACACCTTCACGCCACAAGCACATGGTTAGGGACGGTTTGGGTTAGCCGCTTAGGCCAGGATTTTATTCCTTTAGGCCCTCCTATCCACTGATGCTCAAAGCCTTGGGATCCTTTTTATTTACCCTTGCCTTTTGGTTTTAAGGGTTATTGGCTTTTTGCTCTTGCCTTTTGGTTTTAAGAGCTTTTGGCTTTTTCTGCTTGCTTTTTCTCTTTTTTTTTTTGCTATTTTTTTTCTATTTTTTTCTGCAAGCTTTTGTATTCACTGCTTTTTCTTGCTTCAAGAATCATTTTTATGATTTTTCAGATTATCAAATAACATGTCTCCTTGTCATCATTCTTTCAAGAGCCAACATATTTAACATTCATGAACAACAACTTCAAAACACATATGCACTGTTCAGGCATTCATTCAGAAAACAAGAAGCATTGTCACCACATCAATATAATTAAACTAAGTTCAAAGATAAATTCAAAACTCATGTACTTCTTGTTCTTTTGAATTAAAACATTTTTCATTTAAGAGAGGTGATGGATTCATAGGACATTCATAACCTTAAGACAAAGTTACTAAATACTAATGATCATGTAATAAGACACAAACTTAGATAAGCACTTAACATAGAAAACGAAAAACAGAGAATGTAAGAACAAGGAATGAGTCCACCTTAGTGATGGTGGCGTTTCCTTCTTGAGGAACCAATGATGTCCTTGAGCTCTTCTATGTCTCTTCCTTGTCTTTGTTGCTCCTCCCTCATTGCCTTTTGATCTTCTCTAATTTCATGAAGGATGATGGAGTGCTCTTGATGTTCCACCCTTAATTGTCCCGTGTTGGAACTCAATTCTCCTAGGGAGGTGTTGATTTGCTCCCAAAAATTCTGTGGAGGAAAGTGCATCCCTTGAGGTATCTCAGGGATTTCTTGATGGTAAGCTTCCTCATGTGTTTCTTGAGCTCCATGAATAGGCTCTCTTGTTTGCTCCATCATTTTCTAAGTGATGGTCTTGTGAGATGAATCTTTCTATCTCCCATGGCTCAGAGGTGGAAGCAATTGCCTTCCCTTTTCTCTTTCTTGAGGTTTCTCTGGCCTTAGGTGCCATTAATGGTAATGGAAAAATAAAAAGCTTATGCTTTTACCACACCAAACTTAGAATATTGCTCGCCCTCGAGCAAGAGAAGAAAGAATAGATGAAGAAGAAGAAGATATGGAGGAGATGGAGGGATGTGTGTATTCGGTCATATGGGTGGGATTGGGTGGGAAAGAGATTTTGAATTTTGAAGGTAGGAGGGGTGTATGGATGTGAGTGGTAAATGGAAAACAGAAGGGATGACCATGAATGGAGAGATAGAGGGTGAGGTAGGTGGGGATCCTGTGAAGTCCACAAATGCTGAGATGATCCTGTGGGGTCCACAGATCCTGAGGTGTCAAGGATTTGCATCCTTGCACCAATTAGGCATGTAAAATGCCTTTGCATGCAATTCTGGCATTTAAACGCCGAATTGATGCTTGTTCTGGGCGTTCAGCGCCCAGATGCAGCATATTTCTGGCGTTGAACGCCAGCCAGATGCTTGTTTCTGGCGTTCAGCGCCAGCTTTTCCTCAGTGTGCATTTCTGGCATCTGAACGCCAGGATGCTGCTTGTTTCTGGCGTTCAACGCCAGAAACATGCTCTGTTCTGGTGTTGAACGCCAGACAGATGCTCCTTACTGGCGTTTAAACGCCAGTAAGATCCTCCTCCAGGGTGTGATTTTTCTTCTGCTGTTTTTGATTCTGTTTTTTATTTTTCTATTTATTTTGTGACTCCACATGATCATGAACCTAATAAAACATGAAATAACAATAAAAATAAATTGAAATTAAATAAATAAAAATTGGGTTGCCTCCCAACAAGCGCTTCTTTAATGTCAATAGCTTGACAGTGGGCTCTCATGGAGCCTCACAGATGTTCAGAGCATTGTTGAGACTCCCCAACACCAAACTTAGAGTTTGACTGTGGGGGCTCTGGTTGACTCTGTTTTGAGAGAAGCTTACTGTGCCTCTTTTCTATGTTTACAGAAGGATGACCTTGAGTTTTAAACACAAGGGAGTCCTCATTCAATTGAAGGACTAATTCGCCTTTGTCAACATCAATCACAGCTCTTGCTGTGGCTAGGAAGGGTCTTCCAAGGATGATGGATTCATCCTCATCCTTCCCAGTATCTAGGACTATGAAATCAGCAGGGATGTAAAGGCCTTCAACCTTTACTAACACGTCCTCTACTTGTCCATAAGCCTGTTTTCTTGAATTTTCTGCCATCTCTAATGAGATTTTAGCAGCTTACACCCCAAAGATTCCCAGTTTCTCTATTACAGAGAGGGGCATGAGGTTTATCCCTGAACCAAGGTCACACAGAGCCTTTTCAAAGATCATGGTACCTATGGTACAAGGTATTAGGAACTTTCCAGGATCCTATTTCTTCTGAGGCAATGTCAATTGATCCAGATCACTCAGTTCATTAGTGAACAAGGGAGGTTCATCTTCCCAAGTCTCAATACCAAATAATTTGGCATTCAGCTTCATGATTGCACCAAGGTACTTGGTAACTTGCTCCTCAGTAACATCCTCATTCTCTTCAGAAGAGGAATACTCATCAGAGCTCATGAATGGCATAAGGAGGTTTAATGGAATCTCTATGGTCTCTAGTTGAGTCTCAAATTCCTTTGGTTCCTCAGAAGGAAACTCCTTATTGATCACTGGACGTCCCAGGAGGTCTTCATCCTTGGGATTCACGTCCTCCCCTTCCTCCTTGGATTCGGCCATGATGGTTATATCAATGGCCTTGCACTCTCCTTTTGGATTTTCTTCTGTATTACTTGGGAGAGTACTAGGAGGGATTTCAGTGATCCTTTTACTCAGCTGGCCCACTTGTGCTTCCAAATTTCTAATGGAGGACCTTGTTTCATTCATGAAACTCACAGTGGCCTTAGATAGATCAGAGACTAAGTTTGCTAAATTAGAAGTATTTTGCTCAGAGTTCTTTGTCTGTTGCTGAGTGGATGATGGAAAAGGCTTGCTATTGCTAAACCTGTTTCTTCCACCATTATTAAATCCTTGTTGAGGCTTTTGATCCTTCCATGAGAGATTTGGGTGATTTCTCCATGAGGAATTATAGGTGTTTCCATATGGTTCACCCATGTAATTCACCTCTGCTATTGCAGGATTTTCAGGATCATAAGCTTCTTCTTCAGCAGATGCCTCTTGAGTACTGTTGGATGCAGCTTGCGTTCCATTCAGACTCTGAGAAATCATATTGACTTGCTAAGTTAATATTTTGTTCTGAGCCAATATGGCATTCAGAGTATCAATTTCAAGAACTCCCTTCTTCTGAGGCGTCCCATTACTCACAGGATTCCTCTCAGAAGTGTACATGAACTGGTTATTAGCAACCATATCAATGAGTTTTTGAGCTTCTGCAGGCGTTTTCTTTAGGTGAATGGATCCACCTGCAGAAGTATCCAATGACATCTTAGCTAATTCAGACAGACCATCATAGAATATATCCAGGATGGTCCATTCTGAAAGCATGTCAGAAGGACACTTTTTAGTCAGTTGCTTGTATCTCTCCCAAGCTTCATAGAGGGATTCACCTTCTTTCTGTCTGAAGGTTTGAACATCCACTCTAAGCTTGCTCAACTTTTGAGGAGGAAAGAACTTGGCTAAGAAAGCCGTGACCAGCTTATCCCAAGAGTTCAGGTTATCTTTGGGCTGAGAGTCCAACCACACTCTAGCTCTGTTTCTTACAACAAACGGGAAAAGCATAAGCCTGTAGACTTCAGGATCTACTCCATTAGTCTTAACAGTATCACAGATCTGCAAGAATTCAGTTAAGAACTGAAAAAGGATCTTCAGATGGAAGTCCATGAAACTTGCAGTTCTGCTGCATCAGAGAAACTAATTGAGGTTTCAGCTCAAAATTGTTTGCTCCAATGGTGGGGATGGAGATGCTTCTTCCATGTAAATTAGAATTAGGTGCAGTAAAGCCACCAAGCATCCTCCTTGCATTATTATTATTTTCGGCTGCCATCTCCTCTTTTTGTTCGAAAATTTCTGAAAGGTGCTTGCTGGATTGTTGTAATTTAGCTTCTCTTAGTTTCCTTTTCAGAGTCCTTTCAGGTTCTGGATCTGCTTCAACAAGAATATTCTTGTCCTTGCTCCTGCTCATATGAAAAAGAGGGAACAGAAAAATAATAATAATAGGGATCCTTTTTACCCAGGTATAGAGGTTCCCCTGTGTGAGTAGAAGAAGAAAAGAATGTAATGTAAAGAAGGGAAGAAAAAACTCGAACACAGAGAGGGAGGTAGTGTTCGAATTTTTGGATGGGAGAGATGTGTTAGTAGACGAATAAATAAATAGAAGGAGATGAGAGAGAAAGAGGAATTTCGAAAATTATTTTTGAAAAATGGTTATTGATTTTCGAAAATTAAAATTAAAATTTGAAACAATTAGTTAATTAAAAAGAATTTTTGAAAAAGAGGGAAGATATTTTCGAAAATTAGAGAGAGAGAATTAGTTAGGTAGTTTTGAAAAAGATAAGAAACAAACAAAAAGTTAGTTAGTTAGTTGAAACAAATTTGAAAATCAATTTTGAAAAGATAAGAAGATAAGAAGTTAGAAAAGATATTTTAAAATCAAATTTTTGAGAAAGATATGATTTTGAAAAAGATAAGATAGAAAGATATTTTTTGAAAAGATATGATTGAAATTAGTTTTGAAAAAGATTTGATTTTTTAAAATCACAATTAATGACTTGATTCACAAGAAATCACAAAATATGATTCTAGAACTTAAAGTTTGAATCTTTCTTAACAAGTAAGTAACAAACTTGAAATTTTTGAATCAAAACATTAATTGATGATGTTATTTTTGAAAATTATGTGATAAAGATAAGAAAAAGATTTTTGAAAAATATTTTTTTAAAATTTTCGAAAATAACTAAGAAAAATGAAAAAGATTTGATTTTTGAAAAAGATTTTGAAAAAAAGATAAGAATTTTTTTTTTAATTGAAAATTTGATTTGACTCATAAGAAACAACTAGATTTTAAAAATTTTTGAAAAAGTCAATCCAAATTTTCGAAATTTATGAGTGAAAAAGGAAAAGATATTTTTTTGATTTTTGAATTTTCAATGATGAAAGAGAAAAACATGCAAAAGACTCAATGCATGAAAGTTATGGATCAAAACAATGAATGCATGCAAGAATGCTATGAATGTCAAGATGAACACCAAGAACACTTTGAAGATCATGATGAACATCAAGAACATATTTTTGAAAATTTTTATATGCAAAGAAAACATGCAAGACACCAAACTTAGAAATCTTTAATGCTTAGACACTAAGAATTCAAGAATACATATGAAAAACACCATACAACACAAAACAATATAATATGAAGATCAATCAAGAAGGTTTTATCAAGAACAACTTGAAAATCATGATGAATGCAATGCATGAATGCAATTTTCGAAAAATGCAAGATGAGTATGCACTTGACACCAAACTTAAAATTTGACTCAAGACTCAAACAAGAAACACAAAATATTTTTGGTTTTTATGATTTTATTAATTTTTTTGGATTTTTGTATATTATTTTTGAAAAAACATATAGGAAAAAGGAAATAAGGATTTCAAAATTTTTAATATGAATTCCAGAAATCTTGTGCTCTTTAGTCTAAAGCTCCAATCTGAGGGTTAGACATGGCTTAATAGCCAGCCAAGCTTTAGAAGATACAAATCAGTCATACAACAGCAGGTGGATCAACAACAGCTGATATTCAAATTAACTTGCCTCTATGCTGATGGTTGGAAGCCCCTATCCAAAAGAATTAGACAAGGCTTTACAGCCAGCCAGGCTTCAACATGCTTCATGAAACACTAGAATTCATTCTTAAAAATTCTGAAATAATTTTCGAAAACAAAGGGAAATTTTTCAAAGATTTTTGAAAATTTTTTTTTTGAAAACTTTTTGAAAATAAAATAAGAAGAAAATTACCCAATCTGAGTAACACGATGAACCGTCAGTTGTCCAAACTCGAACAATCCCCGGCAACGGTGCCAAAAACTTAGTGTGCGAAATCGTGATCATTCCATTCCTTGGTAACGGCGCCAAAAACATAATAAGCACATTCATGATCTTATATCTGTTTCACAACTTCGTACAACTAACCAGCAAGTGCACTGGGTCATCCAAGTAATAAACCTTACGTGAGTAAGGGTCGATCCCACGGAGATTGTCGGCTTGAAGCAAGCTATAGTCACCTTGTAAATCTCAGTCAGGCGGATTCAAATGTATTAAGAGATTATAGTGGACGAAAATTAAATAAAATATAAAATAGGATAGTGGTACTTATGTAATTCATTGGTGAGAATTTCAGATAAGGGTATAGAGATGCTTTCGTTCCTCTGATCTCTGCTTTCCTGCTGTCTTCATCCAATCAATCCTACTCCTTTCCATGGCAAGCTGTATGTTGGGCATCACCGTTGTCAATGGCTACTTCCCGTCCTCTCAGTGAAAATGGTCCAAGATGCTCTGTCACGGCACGGCTATTCATCTGTCGATTCTCGATCATACTGGAATAGGATCCATTGATCCTTTTGCGTCTGTCACTACGCCCAACACTCGCGAGTTTGAAGCTCGTCACAGCCATCCCTTCCCAGATCCTACTCAGAATACCACAGACAAGGTTTAGACTTTCCGGATCTCAGGAATGGCCATCCATGGGTTCTAACTTATACCACGAAGACGCTAATAACTCGGACTCGGTCCCCTGTATTAGATATCCAAGAGATATCCATTCAATCTAAGGTAGAACAGAAGTGGTTGTCAGGCACGCGTTCATAAGTTGCGAATGATGATGACTGTCACGATCATCACATCCATCATATTGAAGTGCGAATGAATATCTTAGAAGTGGAATAAGTTGAATTGAATAGAAAAACAGTAGTACTTTGCATTAATCTTTGAGGAACAGCAGAACTCCACACCTTAATCTATGGTGTGTAGAAACTGTACCGTTAAAAATACATAAGTGAAAGGTTCAGGCATGGCCGAATGGCCAGCCCCCATGATCTAAAGATGAAACTAAATATCATAAGATACAATCCAGGATGTCTAATACAATAGTAAAAAGTCCTATTTATACTAAACTAGCTACTAGGGTTTACAGAAGTAAGTAATTGATGCATAAATCCACTTCCGGGCCCACTTGGTGTGTGCTTGGGCTGAGCTTGAAGTTTACACGTGTAGAGGTCATTCTTGGAGTTGAACACCAGTTTGTAACGTGTTTTTGGCGTTCAACTCTGGTTCGTGACGTGTTTCTGGCGTTTAACTCCAGACTGCAGTGTAGAACTGGCGTTCAATGCCCTTTTGCATCGTCTAAACTCGGCCAAAATATGGACTATTATATATTGCTGAAAAGCTCTGGATGTCTACCTTCCAACGCAATTAGAAGCGCACCATTTTGAGTTCTGTAGCTCCAGAAAATCCACTTTGAGTGCAGGGAGGTCAGAATCCAAGAAGAAGCAATAACGGTATCCGGGGAATAAGCATCGGCTAACTCTGTGCCAGCAGCCGCGGTAAGACAGAGGATGCAAGCGTTATCCGGAATGATTGGGCGTAAAGCGTCTGTAGGTGGCTTTTTATTAATGTTAATAAATTCATTATTTATTAATGTTAATAAATCTATTAAATAAAATCTTTTTTTTACTTTTTGTTTTCTTTCTTTACCCCACAAAGATATTGAATATAATGAATTTTTTTTTTGCCATTGAGATTTTGAAAATGAACATTGAAATATCCTTCAAAAACAAGTAAATAGATGCGAAACATATAAAATGCGGTTAATCTAGCTGTAAAACAGCATCAGCAGTCCTTCTTCAACCTCTGAATCTGATTTTTTCTCAAGTCCCTTAATTTCAGCCAGAAAATACCTAAAATCACAGAAAAACACACAAACTCATAGTAAAGTCCAGAAATGTGAATTTAACATAAAAACTAATAAAAACATCCCTAAAAATAACTAGATTCTACTAAAAACATACTTAAAACAATGCCAAAAAGCGTATAAATTATCCGCTCATCAGTTATGGAGCTCTGTTGTAATTTGATGGATCAATACTAGTTTTCATTACTCTTCTTCTATCTTTTCTCTTGATTTTACTAGAAAGCTTTCAATCTTCATCCAATTGGGTAGTTATCTTGGAAAAGAAGCTATTCATACTTGGATCTCTTCTGAACCTTGGAAGAGGAATGAAGAGATCATGCTAGAAATGCTTTCTCATGTTGGACCAAATAGGATTTGGTTGGATATGGTGACTATAATCCTACTAACACTTGATTTGGAAATGCATGTGGTATAATCAGTGACCATACTTCATCTCTTCTCATGAGCAATTGACCAAGGAATTGGCTATTGATCAAGATTTGAGAGATTGAATTGCCAAGGAATTGGAATTCAATCACTTAAGATTGCCAAGGAGATCAATGAATGCATTGATTAAGGAAGAGGTGAAAATGAATTCGATCCGGAGAATGCAACATCTCCTAAGCCCAATGAATCCCCATCTCTGATCTTACCCATTCTCTTTAATTTCTGCAATTTACTTTTATGAGCATCTTCGCCATTCCCATTTAAATTCTGCAATTTACCTTCTGCCATTTATTTTCAGCTCTTTACTTTTGGCATTTACATTTTCTGTTATTTACTTTCTCGCCATTTAATTTCCTACAACACTCAAACCAAATTCTGCTTCGCTCAACTAGAACATTCCTCTAATTAAAGTTGCTTGACCAATCAATCCCTGTGGGATTCGACCGCACTCTATTGTGAGTTTTTACTTGACGACAATTCGGTACACTTGCCGAAGGAAAATTGTTGAGAGACAAGTTTCCGTGTGCATCAAGAGCTTAACAACCTGGGAAGATGTGGTAAACAAATTCTTGGCGAGATTCTATCCTCCTCAAAGAATCAACAGGTTGAGAGCTGAGGTTCAAACTTTCAGGCAGCAAGATGGTGAGACTCTATATGAAGCATGGGAGAGATTCAAAGACTTGACAAGAAGATGCCTGCCAGATATGTTCAATGAATGGGTGCAACTGCACATTTTCTATGAAGGTCTTTCTTATGAATCAAAGAAGGCTGTAGACCACTCATCCGGGGGATCTCTGAACAAGAAGAAGACCATTGAAGAAGCCATAGATGTCATTGAGACTGTAGCTGAGAATGACTACTTCTATGCTTCTGAAAGAGGCAACACTAGAGGAGTGATGGAGCTAAACAATGTGGATGCACTGCTAGCTCAAAACAAGATGATTACCAAGCAATTGGCTGACCTCACCAAGAAGATGGAGAGGAATCAAGTAGCAGCAATCACCACTTCAGCAGCAACTCAAGAAGGAGTGAATGAAGAAGCAGAGGGTAGTCAAGAGCAAGCCAACTACATTGGAAATTCACCTAGGCAGAACCATGACCCATACTCCAAAACGTATAATCCTGGCTGAAGGAACCACCCAAACTTTGGGTGGGGAAATCAACAAGACCAAGGCCAAGATCAGAGATGCCACAACCCCAACAACAATGCAGCTCACCAACATCCCACACAGAGATCATATCAGCACTCACCTAACAACACATCTCAACATCCATACCAAAGCCAAAATGGCCCTTCTCATCCCTCCAATCTCAACTCTCCATCATCGGAAGAAAGACTATCAAGGATTGAGACTCTACTTGACGGCATATGTAAGGAAATTCAAGATAACAAGGTGTTCAAGGAGGAGGTGCGAGCCAACATAAAAAACCAGGGAGACACCATCAAGAGGTTGGAGTTTCAAGTGGGATACCTCTCTAAGAAGATTCCCAAACCTACTGATAGCTTCCCAAGTGACACAGAGAAGAACCCGAGAGGTGAAGCAAAGAAGGTCAGATGGGAAGATTGCAAGATGGTCACTATAAGTGATAAGGGTACTGAGAAAGAGCTGAAGAAACATTTAAAACAACCTGGAGATACCTCAGTAGAGACACAAGAAGAGGATCACCAAGAAACCACACTTACACAGAAGGAGCTGCTGAAACTCTATACACCTTTTCCCCAAAGACTCAAGGGTGGTGTAGAAAAAAGAATATACTCAAAGTTCCTTGATATGTTTGCATCTCTCTATGTAAACATACCATTCATCAAGGCCCTCCAACAAATGCCCTCATACATTAAGTATATGAAAGAGCTGCTGACCAGGAAAAGCTCACTCAAAGGAGGGCAAACAATAGTGATGAATAAGGAGTGCAGTGCTCTCATTCAACCAGAGTTGCCTACAAAAAGGAGGGACCCAGGGAGTTTTCACATCCCTTGTGCCATAGGAGAAACAATGTTTGACAAAGGACTCTGTGATTTGGGAGCAAGCATCAACTTAATGCCTTTATCTCTCATGAAGAAGCTGCAGATCAATGAGCTAATACCTACAGACGTAGTCATCAGGCTGGCTGACAAAACTCAAAAACAAGCAGTGAGAGTGGTTGAAAACGTGTTGGTAAAGGTTGGGAACTACTTCCTTCCTATAGACTTTGTCATATTGAAAATGGAAGAAAGTCACATCCACCCAATCATATTGGAAAGACCGTTCCTAGCTACAGCCAGAGCGCTCATAGATGTGGAGCGAGGAGAGCTAATACTGAGGATACATGATGAACAACTCGCATTCAATGTCTTCAAACCCTCACAAGAGGGAGATCAGGAAAACAAGGAACCAAGGAAAGAGCACGACAAAGCACTGGTGGAAGAAACAAGCATTGAAGCACAGGGAATTCCTTTGGTTAATGAACAAGACAATCAGCAGTTACCACAGCTAAAGGAAACTCAAGTGGAGCCAAAACCACCAGAATCATATGAGACCAGCAACAAAGTCTCCCTAGGAAAAGAGACCACAAAGAGCAAGACAACAGCAAAAGAAACAAAGAAGAAGGCACCAAGGAGATGGAGGAACAAGAAGATCCCTACAGAGGATTTCTCTCCAGGGGATAAAGTGATCTCAGCCTACTCCTAGACATCCCACCACATCTCCCCACCATCCCATCTCAGTTACCTAATGTTTTCACCATCAACAAAGTTCTCTCCCTAGAACATGTGGAGATCCTTGATGAAGCCAATGGATATAGGTTTACTGCAAGAGGGGAAGATCTGAAGCATTACCAACCACCCTGACAAAGGCAGAACGTCAAGCTAGTGACGCTAAAGAAGCGCTTCATGGGAGGCAACCCATGTTTTACATGCTTTTAAAGTAGTTAATAAATCAAGGTTCATGAATTTCAAATCAACTTTGACATGCACTTGAATGAATCCTTTTATGCAACATATAGTGAAGAACAAGTTTGGTGTTCAAGGCACACTAAGAGAACATAAATGTAACTCCTATCATGTCACTCTTAGAGCCTTGAACAAGTCATTTACACCACATAGCCCCAAACTAAGTTTGGTGTCACCAATGTTGCATACATGGATATTTGGCTGGTTAGTTGGTTTGCACTCATGAATAGCACTTAGTAATTGGAAACAAAAATCTTTAAAAAGTAGTTACCCCACATTTTAAATTTTGCCGCCACTCTCCACAATTTTATTAATCACATTTCTTTTATTTTGTAGAAAAATTGATGGGACAATTGAAGGAGGGTTCGGCCACCACAAAAAGAGAGGACTATGCACATGTCTTCAAGGGGATTGCATTGGGAAATGTTGCCATGCAACATTGGAAGAGTGACAAGCTTGGAAATCGAACCAACCACCCTTCATAAAAGTGATGATCCTTATGCCCATCCCATGCTAAACCCCACCCGTTCATCATACACCCACTCCATCAATCCACACCTTTCATTCACTCACCACTTTCCTATATAAGTGGTTCTTATTCCATACCCTTCCACATTCCAAATTCTCATTCTTTGTACTTCTAACTCTTGGAACCCAATACCTCTTACCCCATCAAAAACACTCTCACTCACTCCCTTCACTACACCCCACCAAAACCGGCTGAATCCCATCATTAACCAATAATTCTCAACACATTCACATCTCAAAAGTCACTTATGGCATCATCAAGCTCTAAGAGAAGAAAAGGGAAGGAGCCTATGGAGCAACGCCCTTTTCGATGAGAAGAAGTTCAAAACCTTTCACCATGCATTGCAATATGGATGGATGGTTGATAAGGAGATCATATATGAGCTAGGCTTTCAAGTCAGAAAAACTGAGTGCCCCGAAATCACAGAGAAGGTGGAGAAGAGAAGATGGGAGCTCCTTACTGATCCAGTCATAAAAGTAAATGCAACTTTTGTAAGAGAGTTTTATGCAAATGCAGTCAGGTATGATAAGGCAGATGACTCCTATATAAGCTTCGTGAGAGGGGTAACCGTGGACTTCAGCCCCATGAGCATCATAAGAGCATTAAAGCTGCGAGCCATACCATTTGCAGAGGAAAGCTATCACTCCAGAATAGATGGCAGCCCCAATCATGACCAGATTGTACAAGATATATGCGTGTAAGGAGCTGATTGGGTACGAGATCCTCAGGGGAAACCCAAGTTCATCAAGAGAGGAGACCTCACCCCTGAGGCAAAGGGGTGGTTTGAAATTGTAAGGAGATCCATCCTTCCTGCCGGGAATAATTCAGAGGTGAATCTTAAGAGAGTAACAATGGTGCAATGTATACTTAAAGGGGGAGAGATCAAGGTCCATGAACTTATAGCTCAAGGTATTAGGAAGATGGCTGAAAAGAGCGATTCTGGAGGAAGGTTAGGCTACCCCAGCACTATTTTTCGTCTGTGTGACAGGGCTGGGGCGGTGTTCGAAGATGAGGACCCCGAGTGGATAAAAGTGGGCATCCCAATTACTATTTGACGGATGCATGCGGTTGCATCTCCCCTACCTCAACGAAAACCAAGAAAAAGGCCAGCCCATCAAGTAGTAGAAGGACAAAACTTAGAGGAGCAAGCCCCTTTAGACATGCACCAGCTACAGGAAGCCATTGATGGCTTATCTAGACAATACTTGGAAAATCAAGGGGCACAGAAAGAATTGCAACTACAGTTGGTAAGCCGTCAAGAAGAATTACTCTCTGGATGGATGAATCAACATGGGAATGGCAAAAGCAATTGATGGAAAAGCAACTTGAACAAGGGAAACATTGAGATGAATCCTTCCACAGGATAGAGCAAAGGCAAGATCAACAACAAGAAGCTATCAAAAAGCTAATCAACATCCAAGCACATCAAGGTGCACACATACATGAAATGCATCGGAAACAACTGGAACAGGCAGAACTCTATGACGAATATAGAACATTTACAGAAGGAGTTTACATGAACGAGACTGGACATCATGTAAACACCCAAGCCAGGCTCGGGTACTTAGTTGGACAACTTCCTGTACTGCACCCGGGAATCACAAGATATGAAGAAGTAAAGGATGAATTAGCGCGAGAAGAAAGAGAGAGGGTAGAAAAGAGTCATGAATCAGTAAGGAAGGCACTTGAGGAGTGAAAGAAAGCCAGGCTAGCACGGATGCGAGGAAACACGAGTGGACACAAAGAGGACAAACAAGAGGGAGAGCATGAGCAACCCCATGAGTAAAAGGTGGTGGAGTTCCCTTATTGTCCCATCTTTTTCAAGTTTTAAATAAGGAAAATCATGTATGAAATAGAACATGCTTCCATGATAGTTTAGGATTTTCAATTCTGTCTTTAGTATTTTCCTTGCTTTTGTCATATGTGTGCTCGTTCAAGTTACCTGTTTTTATCTGCATCTTGCTTATTGTATGTATGTCCTTTTAAACCAAATAAAAAGAGATGGTATGAAAGACCAGAGTGATGTCCAAGTTGTGGAGTAGGTCCTTAAATTTGTGGTGTAGTAATCACTTAGCTAAGTTGGTTCACCAACAAGGTTGGAAGGCAACTATCTGTCCTGAATCATATGCTTGAAACACACCCCATGAGACTAGCTAAATAACAAGATCTTAATAAGAAAAAGGAAAAGAACAATAAGAGTTGAAAAAGAAAGAAAAGTAATAAGAAATAAGGCTAGGCACTAAGGGCTTGAATCTTGAGGGATATGTCTGTGGTGCTCTTGTACCAAGGATCTGCTTGGATGAATAAGTTCTTAGGAGTGCTTCATCACTTGGTAACTTGGGTTAACTAACCTGAGATTATCAACTGAAAATCCACTATCAAGAGCAACCTTGCTACAGAACATTTAGTAACCCAAAGAGGTGCTGGACACCAAGGCCTCAAGGAAAGAAAATAACAAACCATGTGCCTGTGGTGTGTACGTATGGGGGGGAGAGACTTGAGGGAGTAAGTCCTTAGGGGTGTTTCAACACCTAGCACCTTGAACCAACTGGTTTGGGAGTGTTGGCTGAAAGCTTATCTTAAAGAGTCGCCCCCTCACAGAACACTTAGCCTAAGGATGCAATAAATCGTGGAAAGACAAAGGGATCAATAAATAAAAGTCTCAAAGGGTGCAATCAAGTGAGTATTCCAGGGCATGATAAAGGTCTGAAAGCCAATAAAGGAATGAACCTAAGTTGCTATGCATGAAACCCCATAAAACCAAGGACATGACTTCCACAATAATGATTCATTTCTCTTGTCATTTCATTCATCATTCTCTTGTTCCAGTACTTGCTTAGGGACAAGCAAGCTTTAAGTTTAGTGTTGTGATGCCAGGACATTTTGGCCAGTTTCACTGACCTTTTTTTTATGGTTTTAGGGTAGTTTCATGCACTTTCTTAGGAAATAAGCAAGTTTTGGGTAAATAATCATTTACATCTTGATTCAAGCAAACATTGTGAATTTTATATGATTTCATGAGAATTATGCATGAATTGAATGATAAATTGAATGATGCATGATCTCATGGGTCATAACCTAGCTTTGATGTACTTTATTTGCTTGATTTCAAGACAAAGGAAGCAAGGAAGATGCCACGTTAATAGCCACGTTAGTCCAACTAACGTGACCATTAACGTGGAAAGGAGGCTAGCTTACAACGTTAACGAGAAAAGTGAACACCAATAACGCTTTCGTGAGCCATCATAGCCCACGTTAGTGTCCACGTTAACTACGTTAATGTGGAAGCTAACGTGGAAGAAAAGTAAAGCTCCAACGTTAGTGGTAAAAGTGAATGCCATTAACGTTGGGGAGAGGGGAACACTTAGCCACGTTAAGAATCACGTTAACTACATTAACGTGAACTCTAACGTAGGAAAAGCAATGAAGAGCCAACGTTAGTGACACTCACCTTTGTCACTAACGTTGGACTAAGCCTCTATTAGCCACGTTAGTTGCCACGTTAATTGCATTAACGTGGAAGCTAACGTGGAGGAAAGGAATGATGAGCCAACGTTAGTGACACTCACCTTTGTCACTAACGTTGGAGATGGCTATCACTACCACGTTAGAAGTCATGTTAACTTAAGTAACGTGAACTCTAACGTGGGAAGAAGGGTGTTTGGAGCGTTAGTGACAAAGGTAAGTGTCACTAACGCTCTCGAAGTCGAGGCATACCCATGTTAAGAGTCACGTTAGCTACACTAACGTGAACTCTAACGTAGGGAAGAAGGGGCCAAGGGCAATGTTATTGGCAAAGGTAAACGCCAATAACGCTCGCGATGGATCAAGAGGCAACATTAGTGGTCACGTTAGTGCCACTAACGTTGAAGTTAACGTAACTCATCTTGGGCTAGGAACGTTAGTGCAAAAGGTGATTGTCACTAACTTTCTCGAACCCACATTTTTACTTAACGTTAACGCCACTAACGTCCTAGCCAAAGTCCATGCCTACTTCACACTTTCTCTGCAAGTAAAGCTGAGCCCACTGAAGATTCCAAACTGCTTCAACTCAAGATCCAAAGGCCTATATCCAAGACTTGAAGAACCAACTGGAAGATTAGAAGAGTAGTATATATAGGGGTAGTTTTGAACTAGAGAGGAGCTTTTGGATTGAGAGGACTACTCTCTGTATCATTTTACTTTCTCTGCAACTTCTAGTTTTACTTCAGAATGTACTCTCCATCTTTGCTTTCCATTCCTAGAGCCATGAACAACTAAACCCCTTTCATTGGGTTAGGGAGCTCTGTTGTAATTTGATGGATCAATAATAGTTTTCATTATTCTTCTTCTTTCTTTTCTCTTGATTTTACTTGAAAGCTTTCAATCTTCATCCAATTAGATAGTTGTCTTGGAAAAGAAACTATTCATACTTGGATCTCTTCTGAACCTTGGAAGAGGAATGAAGAGATCATGCTAGAAATGCTTTCTCATGTTGGACCAAATTGGGGTTTGGGCGGATATGGTGACATATAATTCTCCCAATACTTTGATTTGGAAATACATGTGGTATAATCAGTGACCACACCTCATCTCTTCTCATGAGCAATTAGACCAAGGAATTGGCTATTGATCAAGATTTGAGAGATTGAGTTACTAAGGAATTGGAATTCAATCACTTAAGATTGCCAAGGAGATCAATGAATGCATTGATTGAGGAAGAGATGAGAATGAACTTGATCCGGAGAATGCAACATCTCCTAAGCCCAATGAATTCCCCATTTCTGATCTTACCCATTCTCTTTAGTTTCTGCCATTTACTTTCATGCTAAATTCTCCATTCCCCATTTAAGATTCTGCAATTTACTTTCCGTCATTTATATTCATCTCTTTATTTCTAGCATTTACATTTTCTGCCATTTACTTTCCCGCCATTTAATTTCCTGCAATTCTCATATCAAATTCTACTTAGCTCAACTAGAACATTCCTCCAATTAAAGTTGCTTGACCAATCAATCCCTGTGGAATTCGACCTCACTCTATTGTGAGTTTTTACTTGACGACAATTCGGTATACTTGCCGAGGAAAATCTGTTGAGAGACAAGTTTCCGTGCATCAATCGCCAGAGTAACCACTGTGTTGTTCTATTTTTATATGGCTTATTTTTTAACTATGGTTTTTAACTGGCACAAAATTGTAACAAGGTTTTAACATTCAGTGTTTGTATTGCATCATTTTTAATATGCCATTAAAGCATAACATGCTTTCATTATCTTCTTTTGTGGCGGTTCTCTAAATTGCTACGAATTTTGTTATTTCTTTATTTTTTCCTTTTTTAGATTAAATAGATTTTTTTCTATTTCATACCCAATAATTTTCTATTTTTATTTTGTATTATTTTTAATTTTTTTTAAATTTTAAAATATTTATTAAATTAGTGGCTAAAATAAATAACATTCAATCAAAACTAAAAGTAAAATACTAAAGTGAACACATTTACATGCAAATTAATATTTATAAATTGGCACATTGTTTTATATATATATATATATATCAATTTGTCAATAAGTGTATTTTTGTCCCATAAATTAAACTAAAATTAGAATTATGAGGTAAATAAATAGTATAAAGAAAAGTAAATAGATTTATGTAATATCTATATTTTAGTTGACTCAAACTCATGATTTTTCTTGTAGGTCATAATTGTGCGAAAGAAGATGGCCTTACACAGGATCAGATTGGTGCACTCCCTAAGGAATCTAGTTCTACAACAATGTCGGGTAGCAAACAATATCCTTGTTATTGATTAAGGTATCTCAAAAGATTTTTTGTCATCTGTCTCTTCATCTTCTCTTCCATTGTCTCTACCTTTAATCCGACAATCATCTTTTGATATATTCCTATATTTTTATTGTAACACCCTACCATTTATTGCCTTATGCTTAAGTCATAATTCAATTATGATTTGTTGCTACGACACAAGGTTAAGATATAAATACGTATATATATTGAAAGGAATATTATACTAGGAGCCTATGAATGGTTTTTAAACTCGAGAAAAGACAATTCGTCGATCACTCACACTCGATAATGTATATATTCCAAGGGTTACCTGAAACTGTAGGTTAATCTCGGACGAGATCTCCTGCGGTGGTCGGCGCTGATGTGTCTGACTTGTAAGTGGTGGCCAGAGCCGCCGCGTCCGACTTGTCGGACTTGTTGGTGATGCTAATCCTTCGTCACCCGAGGGTGGTGGTACCTGCAAAGGACTCCGATGCTTAAGTTAGCAAGGGTCTTAAGCAGGTTTTTAGTAGAATCAGAGTATTCGTTATACCTGGGTGCTCCAGTGTATTTATAATGGTGCGGAATGACCTTTCTGGAGATAAGATAGTTATCTTATCTTATCTTATCTTTGAGTGAAGTCATCTTATCTTTAAGGGAACTGCCCTTATCTCTCTAGGCTTGGGCTGTCTTTGGATTTGGGTCGTGTTCCTCTTGTTTGGGCCCTTTTTGGGCTTCTTCTTGGTGATTTGGCCGAACTCTTTAAGAAGAGGTCGGATAGTCCTGACCTGAAGAGGTTTGGTCGACTTGCCGTTGAACATCCCAGGTCGGACAACTCAACCCAGGATATAAACAGTGCCCCTGCTTGAGCGTGGTCTTCCTTTTGAGGTCGAGTCCCTAGTTTCAGGACTTCAACCCTTCTCTGTAGAAGCCGAGCTCGAGCATTGTCGATTTCTTTTTGTAGAGATCCCTCTGAATGCGGAACGTCTTTTTCTTTTTCCTTTATCCTTTGAAAACGCGCGTCTCTTTGCTTTCAGAACGTGCGAGGGTTTAATAACCCATTAATATTCCGTTTCTTTTGCCTCCCACTTTCATATTGAATTTACACCAAAAACTATTTTTCCTGTAACTTTCCCTTTTTCTCTTCATTTTCTGTTTCGTTTGGCTTGCCTGGGACTTGCGTTTTTTCACGCTTTCTCTCTGCGACACCTTTGGTAGTTTGCTGTGGCTTTGTTTGCTCGAAGGGTGATTCCGGATTTTGTTTCTTCGTCTTCACTTTCAGCACTTTCCTTCTTTTGCAGGTTAGTTCGTTCTTTCTATCTCTTTCTTTTACTTCTTTCGTCGCTCTTGCCTTGTGTTTACATTTGTTCGATTCTTGGTAAAGTTTAGGTTTTGCTTGAGTTTGTGTTGGAAAGCTTGGACCTTTTCGTATTACCATGCTTGGTTGTCACTGTGATGTATGTTTTCTAGTTTTCTTTCGACCTTGTGTATGCTCTTGGATGGATTCCCTGATAGTTTTGACACTTTTGGGGCTTTGCATGTTGTTGCTGCTTTTCTTGATCGCCTTCTGATGAACTATTGTTTGCTTTTTAAGAAAGATTTTTCCTTTGATGACTTTTGCCTATGTTGGTAATTTTATTTTTGATAGACATGTAGAAGATAACGATTTTCTGGTGTCTTGCTTTTGATTCATGTTGATGCTTGTTTGGAAGGGGATTTATTTTGCTGAGAGTTTTGGGGTGTAGCTTTGTAGACTCTATCTCTGCCTCCAAAGGATACCCCTGGACCTTGGTGTGTGTCTTGGAGTTTTCCTTTTACTGCTTGTACTGCTCTGAGTCATGTTTGTCTGAGATGTTTTGATTCTGCCCGAGCTGCTTTGGTTAGTTATCCATTTTCTTTTTCTTGCTGTAGGACTAGTTGGTCATGTCTTCCCGCAAAAATATTGTTGAAACGTCTTCCAAGGTTCCTGAGGGTATGTCCGATTGGCTGGACTCCCTTGTTCTGATGTGTGTCTCAGTAGTTAATTCCGAGTATCTTGTGGAACTTAGAAAACGTCATCGTATCTGTTGTCGTAGAGACCAGGAGAAAGATTATGAATTGGTAGCGCCAGACTCTGATGAAAGAGTTTGCTTTCCATCTTTGACCCAAGGGGAACGTCCCTTCTTCTATGCCTACGACTATTTTTTCAGCCAGCTGAACATTACCTTTCCTTTTACTTCTTTTGAGACCAACTTGTTGTGGTCGTGTAATGTGGCCCCATCTCAGCTCCATCCGAATTCCTGGGGCTTCATCAAGATCTTTCAGTTGCTTTGCCAAGAGGTTGGATGTCACACCTCTCAAACTCTCTTTTTGTATCTTTTTGTTTTGACTAAGCCTGAGACTACCAAAAAGAAAACTTCTTGGGTTTCTTTTAGGTCTGCCCAAGGGCACAAAGTGTTTTCTATGTACGATGAGTCTTTTAGGGATTTTAATAATTACCTTTTCAAGGTCCGAGCTATTGAGGGAGCTTGACCATTTTTCTTAGAATCAAATGGTGAACCTACCTTCCCTTTATATTGGCAAAAGAAAGTTGTAGTATCTAGATATACGTGGAAAATGCTTGATGAGGTTGAGAAGGCTTTCGTGACTTTGCTGGAGGGGATTTGGTGACAACCTCCTCATCTTGATACAAAGAGATTTTTAGGAGACCCTTCTCTTATCCGAGTCGAGCTAGGTAGTGGTCGACTTCTTTTGGCTTACTTGTTTCTTGTTTTCTATTTCTTCCAGCTTTGTAACTTTGTTTTGTTTGTATTTTTCAGAAATGGTTAAAAATAAGGACTCCATGAGGGCCTTTAAAAAGGCGAGGAAGGCTACAGCTGCCCAGAACATCTCAGTCAAGGTGGCTGGGGAAGGTGATGACAAGTCATCTTAGCCTAGTTTCACTAGTCTTTCTCTTTGTTTTTATTAAGTTTTATGCACTTTCTTGCATTCTAAGTAAGTAATTTGGAATGGAAATGCATGACTTCTTTGAATCAAACAACCACCATTTAATTGATGCTAAATCATGAGGTTTAGGCTAAATTTAATTGATTTTTAATGATTTATAAACCTTGTGAATTTGGTGATACTTTGATTGGTTATTTTGATTATTTGTAGGTGAAGAAAAGAAGAAAACAAGAAAGCGTGGCTTAAGAAGTGTGGCCCAAGAAGGAAAATAGTGTGGCAAAGAAAATGAGGAAGCGGGCACATGGAAGGAGAGAAGCCACAATGCTCTCCCCAAGAGCTCAGTGCTCTCCAAAGGAGCACAACAAAAATCCAAGGAAGCAATGTTTCAATGCTCTACTCACCTTGTGAGCTGAGCACAATTTGAAGCCAAGAAACAAGGAAAGGAAAAACAATGCTCAGCTCACCAAGGGAGCATTATCGGGCATTCATCACAAGAAATTCAAGGAAATTGTTTGCCAAATACTTGCTCCAAGGTTTGAACCCATGACCTTAGGGAAGGAGGGGGGTGCGACTCACAAGGAAAACAAGCCAAAAATTGGCAAAATGCCACCTCCAAGATTCGAACTCAACACCCTAAGGAAGCAAGGAGCAAGGCGCCACTTCCTTCACCAAGAGAAAAATTCAGCGCATGCACTCCTCAAGGTTCGAACCAAGGAACTCCCTGGGAAGCTCCAATGCTCAGCTCACTTGGAGAGCTGAGCGCTACTCATGGTGCATCACACAAATGCTTGACACGGTCCAGGGAAGGCAAGGTGCAACATGTGACACAGCCAGGGAGCAAGACATGCGCACAAGGCCCCAATGCTCAGCTCACCTTGTGAGCTGAGCATTTCCCTGGTGCCTTCCCCAACATTGCACGCTACAAAGGATCCCCACACAAAGCTTCAATGCTCAGCTCCCCACTTGAGCTGAGCATCCTCTTGGGAGCAAATTTTCACATGGGCTGAAAATTCAATTAAAAATCCAATTTAATTCATTTCTTCACCAAATCAAAAGCCCATCCAAATTCCAAAATCCAAGAATAGAAAGTGTATAAATAGGAGCTAGTTTGATGTAATTAGGACCTCTAGACTTTACTTTGAATTTTTCTTTTGAACTTTCATTTTCATTTTGAGCTTTTACTTTTGAATTTAGATCTTAGAGAATTGGGAAGGAGAATTGATCTCTCTTCTTCCTTGTTCTTGCTTGAGCACTCTTTACTTTTCTTGCTTTGGATCTTGGGTGAAGAATTGAAGAACTTCTGTTTCAATCTCACCTTGAGATCTCTTGTTTACTTTCTCTGCATAATTGAATTTCAATTTCTGTTTACTTTACTGCCTCATCTTCTACTCTCTCTGCAATTTGCTTTTCTTTACTTCTTTTGCAATTGTTCTTGTTGGATCAAGGAAGGATTTGAGATCTAGACTTGTTTTCTAGTCTCTTCCACTCCTGAGATCTTCAACCTTCTTTTACATTGCTACAAATTAAGCACAAGTCATTTTCTGTTTACTCTCCAAGCATTTTCACTTTTCTGTTGAGATCTAGTTCAATTCAATTAATCCTCTACTCTTCTGTTTATTGCAATTTACCTTTGCTTGTTTAAATTCTAAAATCCCAATTCCCAATTCCTTTTATGATTCAAGCAATTTACATTTCTTTCACTTTAAGCTTCAGTTATTTACATTTCTTGCAATCTAAGTTTTTGTAATTTACCTTACTTGTTCTTTAAGATTCAGCACTTTTACTTTCCTGCTCTTTAATTTATTGCAAATCTTCCCTCTTCCTTTACATTTCAAGCAATTTAGTTTCTGCCAAGTACAAACAACTCAACCAATACTTGATTCGCTTGACTAAATCAACCACTAAACTAAAATTGCTCAATCCTTCAATCCCTGTGGGATCGACCTCACTCATGTGAGTTATTATTACTTTATGCGACCCGGTACACTTGCCGGTGAGATTTGTGTTGGATCATTTTCCACACATCAAGTTTTTGGCGCCGTTGCTGGGGATTGATTAGATTGACAATGATTAAGTGAAGTGGAGACCTAGATCAAGCACTTTTTCTTCTCTGTTTCTTTATTTTTTTTACTAACACACTAACTGTTTGAATTTTTGCTTAAGCTAACTAAAATTTCACTCCAGCAATGGGTTTCGTGTGATTCTTCTTGTTTTGATTGTATGTCAGGTACAAGGAGAATTATACCCACTTTTTGTGAACAAGACGAAAGAACTCTTAGGAGATTAAGAAGAGCTGAAAGAGGGAAGAACATTGTTGGAGAAGAGGAGTCAGAAGAAGAATTCCAAGATATGGAGGAACACCTAACAAACCCACCAAATCCACCAGAAGGATCAGCCAATAACAACAATAATCCACCACAGAGAAGAGTTTTGGCTTCCTACACATTTGCAAATCCTAGACATTGTGGGAGTAGCATTCTCACCCCAAATGTTAATGCAAATAACTTTGAACTAAAGCCACAACTCATCACCTTAGTTTAAAACAATTGTTCTTATGGAGGAGGACCACTTGAAGATCCAAACCAACACTTGTCTACCTTCTTAAGGATTTGTGACACTGTCAAAACCAATGGTGTGCACCCTGACAATTACAGGCTACTTCTATTTCCATTTTCTCTCAGAGACAAAGCCACTCAATGGTTGGAATCCTTCCCAAGAGACAGCATCAACAATTGGGATGATCTAGTAACCAAGTTCCTTGCAAAGTTTTACCCACCTCAAAGAGTTATTAGATTGAAAACTGAAGTACAAACATTCACACAAATGGATGCTGAACCCTTGTATGAGGCATGGGAACGATACAAAGCTCTAATCAGGAAGTGCCCACCTGGAATGTTCAGTGAGTGGGACAGATTGCAGAATTTCTATGAAGGCTTGACATTGAAATCTCAAGAGGCTTTGGATTATTCAGTAGGAGGCTCTTTGCAACTCATGAAAACTGTAAAGGAAGCCCAAAATCTCATTGATATGGTAGCCAACAACCAGTATTTCTTTGCTCACCAAAGGCAACGCCAACCATCACAAAGGAAAGGAGTGATGGAGTTGGAAGGAGTGGACTCAATCCTAGCTCAAAACAAAATGATGCAGCAGCAAATTCAACAATAATTTGAGCAAATGGCCAAGAGGATTGACAACCTTCAAGTTGCATCAGTCAACACAAGCCAACCATCAACCGCATGGGGGCAAAATGAAGAAACTCAAGAGGAGCAATAGCAAGAACAAGTCCAGTACATGCATAACCAAAATTCTGGGCCAAATAAAGTCTATGGAGATACTTACAACCCCTCATGGAAGAACCACCCCAACCTCAGATGGGGAGACAATCACAATCAACCTCAACAACCATGGCAAAGAAACTCAAACCAAAACAATTGGAAAAACACAAACCAAAATAACCAGCAGAATAATAACCAAAACACATACAGAAAACCACAAAACACCTACCCCAACTCTAACCATCATCCATCCAATAACCAAGCCTCCAACCAAAACACCTACCCTCAACCCTCAACACCCCACAATCAAACAATCTCACAAGACTCTCAGAGGATTAACAACTTGGAGCTCTTAATGGAAAAAATAATGAAGCACCAAGAGATGACATTAAGGAACCAGGAAGCCTCCATGAAAAATATGGAAAGGCAAATTGGACAACTCTCCAAGCAGATCACCATTGAAAGACCATCAAGCTCACTACCAAGTGACACCATTCCTAATCCAAAAGAGGAGTGCAAGGCAATACAGCTGAGGAGTGGAAAAATCCTGGTGAAAAACGAAGAAGCAACCAAGAAAAGCCAAAAGTTGGCAAAGAAACAAACAATAAGGTTAGACACCAATAGCTTGGACCCTAGGACATATGTCTGTGGTGTTTGTGTACTGGGATATGCTTGGACAAGTTAGTTCTAAGGAGTATTTTAAAACTTGGCAACTTAGATCAACTGATTTGGGATTGCCAACTGAAAGTCCACAATAAAGAGCAACCTAGCTACAAAACATTTAGTTGTCCAAAGAGATGCTGGGCATCAATGATCCTAGGAGGAAAAAGGTGAGCCATGTGTCTGTGGTGAAGAAATGTTGAGTGAAATTAAGCCAAAGGCCACTGCAACATTTTCCACCAAGCCTTCAATAAATAATAAGCTCTGTAATACAAAAGAAAGAAGAAAAAACCTAACAAGGGAAATAAGTAAAAAGTAAGGCATTACAACAGCAACCTTGGTGAACCCTTAAGGAAACATGATTTGTTTTGACAGCAAGTAATAAATGAGCTACTTTTGATCTGCATAAAACCCCATAAACCAAATTCAACTGTATGCCTAATAAGGACATGCATACTTCTCTATTTCATTCTATCTTCTCTTATGTTTAGTGCTTGCTTGGGGACAAGCAAGTTTTAAGTTTGGTGTTGTGATAACAAGTCATCTTGGCCTAGTTTCACTAGTCTTTCTCTTTGTTTTTATTAAGTTTTATGCACTTTCTTGCATTCTAAGTAAGTATTTGGAATGGAAATGCATGACTTCTTTGAATCAAACAACCACCATTTAATTGATGCTAAATCATGAGGTTTAGGCTAAATTTAATTGATTTTTAATGATTTATAAACCTTGTGAATTTGGTGATACTTTGATTGGTTGTTTTGATTATTTGTAGGTGAAGAAAAGAAGAAAACAAGAAAGCGTGGCTTAAGAAGTGTGGCCCAAGAAGGAAAATAGTGTGGCAAAAAAAAATGAGGAAGCGTGGTGATGACAAGTCATCTTAGCCTAGTTTCACTAGTCTTTTTCTTTCGTTTTCATTAAGAATTATGCACTTTCTTGAGCTACAAGCAAGCCAATTAGGTAGATTTTCATGTTTCCCTTGATTGAAACAACCATGTATGAATTCATGCTATTTCATGAGGTTTTATACTATAATTGTCACATTTTATGAAAGAATGAATATCTCATGATTTTAAGCATAGCTTTGATGTGTTTGGTTGATTAATTATAGGTGAAGAAAGCTTGGAGAAAGGTTGAAGCAAGAAGGAATAGCTAGGAGTAAAGAGAAGACAATGGAATAAGTGAAATTGAACCAGGAAGCAAAAAGCTGGACCTAAAGTTAGCATCAAACTTTTGCACAAACTTTTGGTTGAAAAGTTAGCCCCAATGTTAGCCCCCTAACTTGGAGGCTAACGTTGGAACTTGAAAATCACTCCCTGGGTACCAAAAGTTTGCACCAACGTTAGCCCCCTAACTTTGAGGCTAACGTTGGCATGATGAAAATCACCCCTGGGCACCAAAAGTTTGCGCCAACGTTAGCCCCCTAACTTTGAGGCTAACGTTGGCATGAAGAAAACCTCCCTGGGCACCAAAAGTTTGCGCCAACGTTAGCCCCCTAACTTGGTGGCTAACGTTGGCACATGAAAATCACAAGGAGGAGCAAAAGTTTGCGCCAACGTTAGTCCCCTAACTTGGTGGCTAACGTTAGCGCCACAAGTACACAAGGTAAGGCCAACGTTAGGGCCAAAGTTAGACCCCTAACGTTGGCACCAACGTTCATATCAGCAAAGTGGTGTTAGCTGATATGAAAAGTTGGAGCAAAAGTTAGACCCCTAACTTTTGCTCAAACTTTTGGTCCAACTTTTGCAAAACTCAAACCCGGTTCAATTGGTTCACTTTGGTTCTTCTCCAAACTTCAAGAGCAATCAACCAAGGCCTCTTTCAACCCAATTCCACCAAGAGCAAAGGCCCAACTCAAGGCTTGAAGATCATTGGAAGAAAGTGTATAAATAGGATAGAATTCAAGTTCTTCGGGGAGCTTTCTTTTGGAATTTTCATAATAGTTTTCGGAGAGCTTTTGATATTGAGTGATCTTTAATTTCTTTGTCTTGGGGAAGGAGAATTCACTTCTCTTCCTCTCAGTTTTATTGCTTTCAATTTTCATTACAATTGTCTTGGATCTTGGGTTGGAGAATTGAAGAAATTCTGTTTCAATCTCATCCTTGGATCTCTCTGTTTTATTTACTGCAATTTAATTTCCATTTCTGTTACTTGCTTCTCATCTACTTTCCTTACAATTTACAATTCCCTTGCAATTGTTCTTATTGGATCTAGGAAGGCATTGAGATCTAGACTTGGTTTTCTAGTCTCTGGGTCCTGAGATCTGATTTCCCATTTCAATTCTCTGTTTATTGCTTTATATGTTCATTTACTTTTCTGTTTTGGATCCGATTCAATCTCAATTCCCTTCTACTTCTCTGCTTGATGCAATTTACTTTTCCTTGTTTAAATTCTGCAAATCCAATCCCCAATTCCCTTTACAATTCCAGCCGTTTACATTTCTTGCACTTTAAGATTCCGCAATTTACATTTCTTGCATTCTAAGTTTCTGCTATTTAATTTCTTGTTCTTTAAGATTCAGCACTTTAATTCCCTGTTCTCTTTACTTCCATGCAATTTAATTTCTGCAAAGTACAAAACACTCAACCAAATCTTGATTCGCTTGACTAAATTAACCACTAAGCTAAAATTGCTCAATCCTTCAATCCTTGTGGGATCGACCTCACTCCCGTGAGTTTTTATTACTTGATACGACCCGGTACACTTGCCGGTTAGATTTGTGTGTTTTGGGAGAAATTTATTTTTCACCAAAATACTCATCAAGTTTTTGGCGCCGTTGCCGGGGATTGATTAGATTGACAATGATTAAGTGAGGTGGTGATCTAGATCAAGCACTTTTCTTTAATTTTGATTAACCCACTAACTGTTTGATTTTTTGCTTAAACTAACTAACACTTCAATCTGGCAGTAAATTGAAGTGTCACTGGTTTTGTGCATTTCTCATGCTCTGCTTGTATGTCAGGTACAAGAAGAACCATACCCAATTTTCATGAACAAGACGAAAGAACTCTCAGGAGGTTAAGAAGAGCTGAAAGAGGGAAAAATATTGTTGGAGAAGAGGAATCAGACGAAGAATTCCAAGAGATGGAGGAACATTTAACCAATCCACCAGGTGGAGAAGACAACAACAATGACAACCCACCCCAGAGGAGAGTTTTGGCTTCCTATACCTTTGCAAATCCTAGACATTGTGGGAGCAGCATCTTGGCTCCAAATGTCAATGCTAACAATTTTGAACTCAAACCACAACTCATCACCTTGGTTCAGAACAATTGCTCTTTTGGTGGAGGACCACTTGAGGACCCACACCAACATTTATCCACTTTCTTGAGGATATGCAACACTGTCAAAACTAATGGAGTGCCCCCTGATAGTTACAAGCTGATGCTATTCCCATTTTCTCTCAGGGACAAGGCCACTCAATGGTTGGAATCTTTTCCAAGGGACAGCATCAACAACTGGGATGATTTGGTAACCAAGTTTCTTGCCAAGTTTTACCCACCTCAGAGGATTATAAGGTTGAAGGCTGAGGTACAAACATTTACACAAATGGAGGCCGAACCTATCTATGAGGCATGGGAGAGGTACAAGGCTCTGATCAGGAAATGTCCCCCTGCCATGTTTAATGAGTGGGAGAAGCTTCAGAACTTCTATGAAGGCTTAACACTGAAATCCCAGGAAGCTTTGGATCATTCAGCTGGAGGTTCCTTGCAACTCATGAAAACTGCAGAGGAGGCTCAAGAACTCATTGATATGGTGTCCAACAACCAATATTTCTTTGCTCATCAAAGAGGCCGCCAACCATCACAAAGGAGAGGAGTAATGGAGCTAGAAGGAGTGGATTCAATCCTAGCTCAAAACAAGATGATGCAGCAGCAAATTCAACAACAATTTGAGCAAATGGCCAAGAGGATTGATAGTCTCCAAGTTGCAGCAGTTAACACTAGCCAACCCTCAACCACATGGGGACAGAGTGAAGAAACTCAAGAAGAACAACAACAAGAGCAAGTACAGTATATGCACAACCAAGGACCAAATGAAGTGTATGGTGATACATACAATCCATCCTGGAAGAACCACCCAAACCTCAGATGGGGAGATAACCATACCCAAAACCAACAACCATGGCAGAGGAACTCAAACCAACACAACCCAAGAAGCAACCAAAATCACAACCAGCAGCAGACTAACCAAAACCCCTACAGAAAACCTCAAAACAACTACCCCAACCTCAACCAATACCAATCTAATAACCAACCCACCAACCAAAACGCCTACCATCCACCACCCACATCTCATAACCCACCTCAAGTATCACCTGAAGCCCAAAGAATCACTCACTTGGAGGCCATGATAGACAAAATGTTGAAACACCAGGAAATGGTAACCAAGAATCAGGAAGCCTCGCTGAAGAGCCTAGAGAGACAGATGGGGCAACTCTCCAAGCAAGTATCTGTTGAGAGACCTTCAAACTCACTGCCCAGTGACACAATTCCAAATCCTAAGGAGGAATGCAAGGCAATACAATTAAGGAGTGGGAGAACATTGATAAGCAACAATGACACTACAAAGAAGCAAGCAGAGAACATCAAAGAACCAACGGAGGATGAGAATCAAACAAAGGCAGATGAGGCTAAGGAGCAAGTTGTGATGCCAAACAAAGGCACTGAGAAACTTAAAGAGAAGGACAACCAGCCACATAGCTCAAAGGAAGTAGCTCAGGGACAGCAGCAAATAGGAAAGAGCATCACACCTCCACTGCCATATCCCCAGAGGTTCAACAAAGAGGTTAAAGACCATTATTTTCACAAATTCCTTGAGATTTTTAAGAAGCTGGAAATCAATATTCCCTTGGCTGAAGCACTTGAGCAAATGCCTCTATATTCCAAGTTTCTGAAGGATCTTATCAACAAGAAAAGAAGCTGGGATGAGAAAGAAACCATAATGATTACCGAGGAATGCAGGGCCTTGATTCAAAAGGGGCTTCCTCCCAAGCTTGAGGACCCAGGGAGCTTCCTGTTGCCTTGCACCATTGGGGAATTGACCATTACTAAAGCAATGTGCGATCTCGGAGCAAGTATTAACTTAATACCATCCTCCTTGGTGAAAAAGCTGCATATAGAGGAGGTCAAACCAGTACAAATGTCTCTGGAGCTGGTAGACAAGTCAATGGTATACCCCAGGGGTGTAATTGAAAATCTTTTGGTCAAGGTGGACAGTTTTATATACCCTGCTGATTTTGTGGTTCTAGAATCAAACGATGATGATGGTGACTCTGTTATACTGGGAAGGCCATTCTTGGCCACTGCTAGAGCTATCATAGACGTAGAGGAAGGGGAATTAACTCTCAGGATGCATGACCAGAGTGTCACTCTGAAGGTATTACCAGAGGCACAATTTAGCAAGGAAAAGAAAGACTATATGAAAAATGACCAGGAAAGTCACAGCAACATCCCAATGCTAAGGATTGTGCAGACTGATGAAAAAGCCCAAGAGGATATTAGAGTATTGGCCACTGAAAAGAGAGGTCCCCAAGGAAAACCTACGGCCAGAAAAGAAAGAACAACAAAAGGAAAGATGAAACGCAGAAACAAAGCAAAAAGGGGTTGGAAGAACAGAAAGATTCCAACAGAGGGGCTTTCCAAAGGTGACAAAGTGCAACTGATATATCAACAGCTGGGGGCAAATCAACAAACCGAGGATTACTACACTGTCAGCAACATACTATCATTAGAGCATGCTGAAATTGAACACCAGAGAACAAAGAAGAGGATCACGGTCAGAGGAGACAAATTGAGGCCCTACAAGCACCAACCACCATAAAAGAAAGCCTCAATGTCAAGCTAATGACAATAAAAGAGCGCTCCATGGGAGGCAACCCATGCTTTAAGATTCATGTCATTTTAAATTCAATAAGTTATGATCAATTGAGGATGAATTCTTTTCTCTTTTCATGAACATGTCCATTGACTGCATGCACTATTTTGAAACATATGCTAAGTTTGGTGTGCCTTCAAGCACACTAAACCAATGTTACAAATAATTCCATTTTGCATGCTTGGAGTATCTTGACAAAGCATATGGCCGAACACTAAGTTTGGTGTCCACATAGCTTCATGAAAAGTAGAAACTCATGCATCAATAATCATACAATTGTTGTTTTTCAAAATCTTATAAATGAAAAATTCTTTTCCGGTAATGAAGGCATTAATTGTGATGTACCCTTTGACAAGAAATAAGTTTTGTGTTCATCAAACCTTGATGCACCAATTTAGGGATACAATTAATCCTTCATGAAAAAAAAAAAAAAGAGAAAAAGAAAGCATGATGAAAACAATTCTTATGAACATTTAACATTTGAATCTCACTAATTGGAGGAAGATACTCATTTTCTTTATATATGACCAAACATTAAGTTTGGTGTCTTCAAGGGAGAGTGTCACGGTTCAAATGATATAAGAATTTATGGTTCACATAGTATTAATAAAAAGAACACTCTTGCTACGGTTGGATAAGACTAATGTATGTTGTCTTGTTGTGGTGACTAGGAGGTCAAAGAATCTTCAAAGAAAAAGACAAGACAAAGGAAAGCATAGCATGAAGACAAAATCCCATCACATGCCTCGAAAAAGAAATCTGCCACTCCTTGAGAATGATCACGGCAAAGGCAAGGGAAGGAGCAAACTTTGTCTTCATTCATCCTTACATGCATACCTTTGATCTCCATAAGTCTAATTGCATCCCAACCCTTCATTGCTCATTTAAAAGCATACCACCTTCAAGCCATGCACATGACCGAATCACTCCAACCTTGGAAACTTTACTCCCTTCATCACTCCTCAACATAACAAGCTTTGTGCAACATTTCTCTTACTTTAAACTCCAACCACTTAAACTTCTCTTCATCATTTCTTGTCATAGCAAGTTCGGTCTCAATTTCTTTTTGCTCCAAATACACATCAAACTCTCCAACATTCTTCACACTCCTTCTCAACCAACCAAGTGACCATGGCCTCCTCCTCAAGAACCAAACGAAGAAAAGGAAAAGATCCCATAGTGGAGGAAGACACACATGAATATGACCAACGGAGATTCAAGTCTTGGTTTCATCAAATGCAAATTCAATGGATGAACGAGAAAAGAATCTATCTTGAAATTCCATTCTTGTTGCCGGATGATGGATGTCAAGAAATGAAGGACAAAATTCGGAAGAGGAGGTGGGAGGAACTTGCATCACCAGCCACCCCGAATCAATGCCAATATCATAAGAGAGTTCTATGCAAATGTCCCAAGGCTTGACATGCATGAGCCCCCAACGTACAAGAGCTATGTGCGGGGGGTGGAAGTAGACTTTAGCCCGGATGCAATCAAGAAAGTCTTGAAACTAAAGTCAGTCCTCTTTGATGAACCGGGATACCAACAAAGATTGAATGAGGATCAGGATTATGAGGAGATTGCGAGAGACATTTGTTTTGAGAACTCAGAGTGGGAAGGAGATAACAAGAACAGATACAAGTTCCTGAAGAGATGTAACCTCACTCCGGAAGCAAAACGATGGTATGAGTTGATGAAAAGATCAATTCTGGGCACAGTGAACACCTCAGAAGTTAACAGGGAGAGAGCCGTGATGCTGCATTGCATCATTGTGGGAGGAGAGATAAGAGTTCATGAAATCCTTGCAAAAGACATTCAAAAGCTGGCTGAAAAGAATTCGGCCGGATCTTGGTTGTACTATCCGAGTACCATTTGGAGGTTGTGTGCAAAGGCTAAGGTTCCAATGGAAGAGGAGAATCCAATGTGGTTAAGCCAAGGCATGCCCATAACCATTGAACGAATGATGATGCCCCTTGAAGCACATCAAGGCCGAAGACCACATGGAGGAAGGGAAAGAGAAGAACCAATGGAAGAAGATGAGCCACACATAGAAGAAGAGCCACAAGAGGAGGAGGAACAGCCACACTTTTTCCCACATGGCAATATGGATATGACTCAAATGCAAGAAGCAATAGGAAGATTGTCACAACAGTACACGAGAATCCAAGAAAGGCAAGAGGAATACCATTCACTGTACATGAAGAACCAACAAGCACAAGAAGAAAGGGAGCTAAGAATAATGAACAAACAAAGTGAATTCGAGTCAAGATTCCTTGTGATGCAAGAAGAACATGCTTTTCAATCTCATGAATCTTTTGGGAAGTTGGAACAAATGCAAGATGAAAATTTGAAGGCTCTCAAAGAGTTCACAACACTCCAAGATGCAAGGTATGAAGTACAAGCCGATTACAACATCAATAGCCAAATCAAACTGAACTATATTGGAGAACATTTGCACAACATGGATCCGGCGTTCCCAACTTTTGATGAATTCTTCAAAAAGAGAAGTGAGGTAGAAGTAAGCAGGGCTATGAGACTTGAAGATAGAGTGGAGGAGGCTATGAATAAGGCTGGCTTTTGGCGAGGTCAACAGGCACCAAACACGGATGGTGGGAACACTAGCAGCCAAGTGTATGAAAGGAGAAAGAAAAAGCATGACAAATGAAAGGTGGACTTGCTCCTTATTCATCACTACAAAAAAAAAAAAAGCACGCATTCTATCTGTTCTAAGTTGTCTTTGCATCTTTAAGTAGTTCTTTAAAAGTCTTTGCATTATGTTTGTTTCTTTTAAAATAAGTAGGCTAGTTTATGTGTGTGCTTGTGTGTTTACTTTCACTTGACAAGAAGCATGTGTTGTCCCCTGCATCTTTAAGTTCAATAAAAGAACAGTTTGAATGTGAAGCAAGATAGTCTCTGTTAGATAGAAGTAGAATAAAAGTAAGTGGTGGTATATGTGTGATTGTATAATAGCTCACTTTTAGTGAATAAAGAGCCAGGATATCTCCTTCTAAGTAAAGAATGGCCTACTGTCTATGAATCTCAAATAAAAAAAAATTCCTTGGTTAGAAAGAAAAACAAAAAGAAGGAAAGAAAAAAGATAGCCAAAAAGTGGCAGAACAAAAGGAAACAAAAAGAAACAAAGCTGGACACCAATAGCTTGAACTTTAAAATATATGCCTGTGATGTCTTTGTACTAGGATCTGCTTGGATTAGTAAGCTCTTAGGAGTGCATCAACACTCGGTGACTTGGGTTAACTAATCCGGGATCATCAGCTGAAAGTCCACTATCAAGAGCAACCTAACTACAAGGCATTTAGTAACCCAACGAGGTGCTGGGCATCAATGTTTTAAGAAGGAATGTAAGCCAAGTGTCTATAGTGAATAATGTGTCAAGTATAAAGAAAAGAAAATGAACTTGCTACACATGACACTCAAATAAAGCTTATAAACAAAGTAATAGCCAAGGATAAAGGAATAATGAGAGGTCATAGCAGTATGTTACTTGAAGCTTGAAGGAGACTTTCTAGGCCTAGGAGTCAATAAGAAGTGAGTATTTGCATATCCACACAAAACCCCATGAACTATCAATAATACTCTGCTAGCATGAACATCCTCTTCCATTTCATCTTTTCTTCTCAATAAATCAGTCCTTGCTTGGGGACAAGCAAGCTTTAAGTTTGGTGTTGTGATGACAAGTCATCTTAGCCTAGTTTCACTAGTCTTTTTCTTTCGTTTTCATTAAGAATTATGCACTTTCTTGAGCTACAAGCAAGCCAATTAGGTAGATTTTCATGTTTCCCTTGATTGAATCAACCATGTATGAATTCATGCTATTTCATGAGGTTTTATACTATAATTGTCACATTTTATGAAAGAATGAATATCTCATGATTTTAAGCATAGCTTTGATGTGTTTGGTTGATTAATTATAGGTGAAGAAAGCTTGGAGAAAGGTTGAAGCAAGAAGGAATAACTAGGAGTAAAGAGAAGACAATGGAATAAGTGAAATTGAACCAGGAAGCAAAAAGCTGGACCTAAAGTTAGCATCAAACTTTTGCACAAACTTTTGGTTGAAAAGTTAGCCCCAATGTTAGCCCCCTAACTTGGAGGCTAACGTTGGAACTTGAAAATCACTCCCTGGGTACCAAAAGTTTGCGCCAACGTTAGCCCCCTAACTTTGAGGCTAACGTTGGCATGATGAAAATCACCCCTGGGCACCAAAAGTTTGCGCCAACGTTAGCCCCCTAACTTTGAGGCTAACGTTGGCATGAAGAAAACCTCCCTGGGCACCAAAAGTTTGCGCCAACGTTAGCCCCCTAACTTGGTGGCTAACGTTGGCACATGAAAATCACAAGGAGGAGCAAAAGTTTGCGCCAACATTAGCCCCCTAACTTGGTGGCTAACGTTGGCGCCACAAGTATACAAGGTAAGGCCAACGTTAGGGCCAAAGTTAGACCCCTAACGTTGGCACCAACATTCATATCAGCAAAGTGGTGTTAGCTGATATGAAAAGTTGGAGCGAAAGTTAGACCCCTAACTTTTGCTCAAACTTTTGGTCCAACTTTTGCAAAACTCAAACCCGGTTCAATTGGTTCACTTTGGTTCTTCTCCAAACTTCAAGAGCAATCAACCAAGGCCTCTTTCAACCCAATTCCACCAAGAGCAAAGGCCCAACTCAAGGCTTGAAGATCATTGGAAGAAAGTGTATAAATAGGATAGAATTCAAGTTCTTCGGGGAGCTTTCTTTTGGAATTTTCATAATAGTTTTCGGAGAGCTTTTGATATTGAGTGATCTTTAATTTCTTTGTCTTGGGGAAGGAGAATTCACTTCTCTTCCTCTCAGTTTTATTGCTTTCAATTTCCATTACAATTGTCTTGGATCTTGGGTTGGAGAATTGAAGAAATTCTGTTTCAATCTCATCCTTGGATCTCTCTGTTTTATTTACTGCAATTTAATTTCCATTTCTGTTACTTGCTTCTCATCTACTTTCCTTACAATTTACAATTCCCTTGCAATTGTTCTTATTGGATCTAGGAAGGCATTGAGATCTAGACTTGGTTTTCTAGTCTCTGGGTCCTGAGATCTGATTTCCCATTTCAATTCTCTGTTTATTGCTTTATATGTTCATTTACTTTTCTGTTTCGGATCCGATTCAATCCCAATTCCCTTCTACTTCTCTGCTTGATGCAATTTACTTTTCCTTGTTTAAATTCTGCAAATCCAATCCCCAATTCCCTTTACAATTCCAGCCGTTTACATTTCTTGCACTTTAAGATTCCACAATTTACATTTCTTGCATTCTAAGTTTCTGCTATTTAATTTCTTGTTCTTTAAGATTCAGCACTTTAATTCCCTGTTCTCTTTACTTCCATGCAATTTAATTTCTGCAAAGTACAAAACACTCAACCAAATCTTGATTCGCTTGACTAAATTAACCACTAAGCTAAAATTGCTCAATCCTTCAATCCTTGTGGGATCGACCTCACTCCCGTGAGTTTTTATTACTTGATACGACCCGGTACACTTGCCGGTTAGATTTGTGTGTTTTGGGAGAAATTTATTTTTCACCAAAATACTCATCACGTGGCACATGGAAGGAGAGAAGCCACAATGCTCTCTCCAAGAGCTCAGTGCTCTCCAAAGAAGCACAACAAAAATCCAAGGAAGCAATGTTTCAATGCTCTGCTCACTTTGTGAGATGAGCACAATTTGAAGCCAAGAAACAAGGAAAGGAAAAACAATGCTCAGCTCACCAAGGGAGGATTATCGGGCATTCATCACAAGAAATTCAAGGAAATTGTTTGCCAAATGCTTGCTCCAAGGTTTGAACCCATGACCTTAGGGAAGGAGGGGGCGCTACTCACAAGGAAAACAAGCCAAAAATTGGCAAAATGCCACCTCCAGGATTCGAACTCAACACCCTAAGGAAGCAAGGAGCAAGGCGCCACTTCTTTCACCAAGAAAAAAATTCAGCGCATGCACTCCTCAAGGTTCGAACCAAGGAACTCCCTTGGAAGCTCCAATGCTCAGCTCACTTGGAGAGCTGAGCGTTACTCATGGTGCATCACACAAATGCTTGACACAGTCCAGGGAAGGCAAGGCACAACATGTGACACGGCCAGGGAGCAAGACATGCGCACAAGGCCCCAATGCTCAGCTCACCTTGTGAGCTGAGCATTCCCCTGGTGCCTTCCCCAACATTGCACGCTACAAAGGATCCCCACACAAAGCTTCAATGCTCATCTCCCCACTTGAGCTGAGCATCCTCCTGGGAGCAAATTTTCACATGGGCTGAAAATTCAATTAAAAATCCAATTTAATTCATTTCTTCACCAAATCAAAAGCCCATCCAAATTCCAAAATCCAAAAATAGAAAGTGTATAAATATGAGCTAGTTTGATGTAATTAGGACCTCTAGACTTTACTTTGAATTTTTCTTTTCAACGTTCATTTTCATTTTGAGCTTTTACTTTTGAATTTAGATCTTAGAGAATTGGGAAGGAGAATTGATCTCTCTTCTTCCTTGTTCTTGCTTGAGCACTCTTTACTTTTCTTGCTTTGGATCTTGGGTGAAGAATTGAAGAACTTCTATTTCAATCTCACCTTGAGATCTCTTGTTTACTTTCTCTGCATAATTGAATTTCAATTTCTGTTTACTTTACTGCCTCATCTTCTACTCTCTCTGAAATTTGCTTTTCTTTACTTCTTTTGCAATTGTTCTTGTTGGATCAAGGAAGGATTTGAGATCTAGACTTGTTTTCTAGTCTCTTCCACTCCTGAGATCTTCAACCTTCTTTTACATTGCTGCAAATTAAGCACAAGTCATTTTCTGTTTACTCTCCAACCATTTTCACTTTTCTGTTGAGATCTAGTTCAATTCAATTAATCCTCTACTCTTCTGTTTATTGCAATTTACCTTTGCTTGTTTAAATTCTGCAATCCCAATTCCCAATTCCTTTTATGATTCAAGCAATTTACATTTCTTGCACTTTAAGATTTAGTTATTTACATTTCTTGCAATCTAAGTTTCTGCAATTTACCTTACTTGTTCTTTAAGATTCAACACTTTTACTTTCCTACTCTTTAATTTACTGTAAATCTTTCCTCTCCCTTTACATTTCAAGCAATTTAGTTTCTGTCAAGTACAAACAACTCAACCAATACTTGATTCGCTTGACTAAATCAACCACTAAACTAAAATTGCTCAATCCTTCAATCCCTGTGAGATCGACCTCACTCATGTGAGTTATTATTACTTGATGCGACCCGGTACACTTGCCGGTGAGATTTGTGTTGGATCATTTTCCACACATCAGAAGGATCCTCTCATATTCTGCCAATGCCATCAGAGGATGATTTCTACCCCTCGGGTTCATTTGGTCGATCCTCCCCAGACTTCTGCTGCTACCTCTTCTCCTACTGGCGCTCCTCCTCTAAAAAGACAAAAAACAGCTGAGCCCTTTAACCTAGATGCCCCCAATTTCGTTGCTGTCGAGTTTGTTGATCAGCAAATTGGTCCTTATGGTACCATTCCTACTGACGATATTTCTCTTCTTCGTTATTTGGATTTTATTACTCGGAGTGGCATTAAGATGGAACATGTGGGGGCAGCTTTATATTGGACTGCCCAAGACCTTCCTATTCATGCAACAAAGGCCTTTATGGAGGAAGCTAAGTTGTAGTTTGACCGGATGAAGGGTTTGAAGGAAGAGCTCGAGGTGAAAGTGGCCAAGTTGAAGAAAGAGTTGGAGGGGGAGAAGACTCAGGCTATTGCCTTGGCAGCTTCTGCCAAGTTGTCTGAAGATATGGCGTTGAATCATAAGGAGAGCTATGTCACAACTTATAGGGAGATGATGGGTGTTCCGAGGGTTACCTGAAACTGTAGGTCGATCTCGAATGAGATCTTCTGTACCGGTCAGAGTTGACGTGTCTGGCTGGTGGGTGGCGACCGGAGCTGTCATACCTGACTTGTTGGACTGGCTGCGCTACTGATCCTTTGTCACCGGAGGGTGGTGGTACCTGCAAGGGACTCTGATGCTTAAGTTAGCAAGGGTATTAAGCAGGTTTTTAGTAGAATCAGAGTATGAGTTATACCTGGGTGCTCCAGTGTATTTATAGAGGTGTAGAGTGACCTTCTTAGATAAGATAAGTTAGTTATCTTATCTTATCTTTGAGTGAGGTCATCTTATCTTTAAGGGAACCGCCCTTATCTCTATAGGCTTGGGCTGCCTTTGGATCTGGGTCGTGTCCTCTGTTCGGGCCCTTATTGGGCTTTTCTGGTGATTTGGCCGAGCTCTTTCAGAAGAGGTCGAACATCCTGACCTGAAGAGGTCGGCCGTCTCGTCAGTAGAACATCCCGGGTCGGACAGCTCGACTCAGGGTATGAACAGTGCCCCTGCTCGAGCTCGGTCTTTCTTTGGGAGGTCGAGTCTTAGTTTTTTTACTTCAATCCTTCTCTGGTGAAGCCGCACTCAAGCATTTGTCAACTTCCTTCTTTGTAGAGTCTTTGTTTTTGAATGCGGAACATTTTTCCCTCTCGCTTAGAAACGCGCGCTTTAGCGTTCTGGTTTTTTTGGGAATGTGCAAGGGTTTAATACCCTCATTAATTGATTTTAATTGCCTCGTTTCTTTTGGCTCTTTTGAACTTTACGCAAAAACAGTTTCTCTTTTTGCTGTAACTTCTCCTCTTCTTTCTCGCTTTCAGTTTTTGCTTGAGACTTTTGTATTTTTGCGCTTCTTTCTGCGACGTTATTTGGTGATTTCTTGGTGTTTTCTTTGCTCAAAAAGCGATTCTGTCTCTTTGTCTTCAATCTTCTTCGAAGTTTCTTCCTTTGTTCAGGTTAGTTCTTCTTTTCATTGTTCTCATCATTTTTCTGGTAAAGCTTTGATTCTGACTGAATGTATGTTGGAAAGCTTGAACCTTTTTTTGTAGTCTTGTGTTTGTTCGTCACTGTAATGTATTTTTTGGCTTTCTTTTCGTCTTTATGCATACTCCTAGTACTTCTGTGGAGGCTTTTTAGGGTTTTGCATGTTTTGCTGTTGCTTCTGGTTGTTTTTTGATACTTGAAAACTGCATTTGTTTACTTCTGCAAAGATTGCCCCTTGATTTTTGCCATGTAGATAGCTTTCCTTGCTGCTAAACTTTTGTAGAAGATGATCGGTGCTTGCTTTGATTTACTTTGTTTGTTCGGGGGGAGGGTTTATTTCTCTGAAGAAAAAGGTTGCGTCTTTGATGATATTTTGTTGCTTAGTAGCTTCGTTCGTTGATCAAAACTGGGATGGTGAAGGTAGTTTATTTTGATGACTTTACTTGATTTGTGGCTCGTAGCTTTCTTCTCAAAGTATCGCTTTAGTTGAAAAAGGGGGTTTATTATTTTCTTGTTAGGACGTATCGAGATGTAGGCTCGTAGGTTTTCCTGAGTCCCTGTCCTGCTGACTACCTCCAAAGGATGCCCCTGGATCTTCTTGGTGTAGGTCCTAGGGTTTCCTTTTGTTGTTTGTACTGCGCTGGATTATGTTGGCTGAGTTGTTTTTGATTTCGTCCGAGATATTTTTTAGTAATCCAATCTTCTTTTCTTGTTTGTAGGGCTAGTTGGCCATGTCTTCTCGCAAAAATATTGTAGAGACGTCCTTTAAGGTCCCTAAGGGGATGTCCGATTGGTTGGACTCCCTTGTTTTGATGTGTGTTTCTGTGGTAAATGCTGAATTCTGTGTGGAGCTTAGGAAACATCACCGCCTCTGTAAGAGTAGAGACCAAGAGAGGAATTATGAATTGGTAGCACCTGACTCCGAGGAGAGGGTTTGCTTTCCTACCCTGACCTAGGGGGAGCACCTTTTCTTTTATACTTACGACTATTTTTTCAGCCAGTTGGACATCACTTTTCCCTTCACTTCCTTTGAGACCGATCTATTGTGGCCGTGTAATGTAGCTCCATCCCAGCTTCATCCAAACTCCTGGGGCTTTGTTAAGATTTTTCAGCTTCTTTGCCGAGAGTTGGATGTTACCCCTTCTCAAACTATTTTCCTTTATTTGTTTGTTTTAACTAAGCCTGGGATTTCTTCAAAAAAGAAAGCCTCATGAGTTTCTTTTAGATCTGCATAAGGACATAAAGTTTTTACCATATACGACGAGTCCTTTCGGAGTCCCTTTTTTCTGGAAGCGAATGATGAGCCATCTTTCCCTCTGCATTGGCAGCAGAATATAGTAGTATCCCGATACACGTGGAAAATGCTCGATGGGATTGAGCAAGCCTTTGTAATAGTTTTAGAGGACCTTTGGGGGGAACCTCCTCATCTGGATACTAAAAAATTTTTGGGGGACCCCTCCCTCGTCCGAACTGCATTGGGTATTACTTGATATATATTGCTTCTTGTTTTTACTTTGCTTTCTTCTTTTTTCCCGGTCTGTAAAGCTACTGGTTTTCATTTTGCAGAGATGGACAAGAATAATGATGCGATGAAAGCTTTCAAGAAGGCAAGAAAGCCTACTACAACTCAAAACATCTCGGCCAAGACGGATGGGGAAAGGTCTTCACAGACAACGTCGAAACCGGTCGTGCCGAGTTCTCCTGGACCGAGGAGAATGATCCCTACACCTCGAGTCCGTTTAGTGGATCCTCCACAATCGTCTGCCGCTACCTATGGTGCTCCTCCAAACAAAAAACAAAAGACAACTGAGCCTTTTAACCTTGATGCCCCTGATTTTGACGCCGTTGAGTTTGTCGATCAGCAGATTGGTCCTTACGGTACCATTCCTACTGATGATGTCTCTCACCTTCGTTATTTGGACTTCATTACTCGGAGTAGTGTCAAGATGGCCCATATGGGAGCTGCCCTGTACCGAACTGCCCAAGACCTTCCTCTTCATGCTACCAAAGCCTTTATGGAGGAGGCTAAGCAAGAGTTCGACCGGATGAAGGGCCTGAAGGAGGAGCTCCAAGTGAAAGTGACCAAGCTGGAGAAGGAGTTGGAGGGCGAAAAGGCTAGTTCTGTTGCCCTGGTGGCTTCTGTGAGGCTGGCTGAAGATACAGCATTGAGGCACAAGGATAGCTATGTTACGGCTGTTCCGAGGGTTACCTGAAACTGTAGGTTGATCTCGGACGAGATCTTCTGTGCTGGTCGGAGATGATGCGTCCGACTGGTGGGTGGCGGCCGGAGCTGTCGTGTCTGACTTGTGGGACTGGCCGCACTGCTGATCCTTCATCACCGGAGGGTGATGGTACCTGCAAGGGACTCCGATGCTTAAGTGAGCAAGGGTATTAAGCAGGTTTTTAGTAGAATCAGAGTATGAGTTATACATGGGTGCTCCAGTGTATTTATAATGGTTGTGGGCTAACCTTCTTAGGTAAGATAAGTTAGTTATCTTATATTATCTTATCTTATCTTTGGGTGAGGTCAGCTTATCTTCAAGGGAACCGCCTTTATCTCTATAGGCTTGTACTGCCTTTGGATATGGGTCGTGTTCCTCTATTTGGGCCCTTTACTGGGCTTTCCTGGCAATTTGGCCGATCTCTTTTAAGAAGAGGTCGGATAGTCGGACATGAAGAGGTCGGTCGCCTTGTCGCTAACATCCCGGGTCGGACAGCTCGACCTAGGGTATGAACAGTGCCCCTGCTCGAGCTCGGTCTTTCTTTTTTGAGATCGAGTCTTAGTCTTAGGAACTCGATCCTTCTCGGGTGAAGCCGAACTCGAGCATTTGGTCGACTTCTTTCTTTGTAGAATCTTCCTTTTTGAATGTGGAACGTTTTCTTCTGAAAGCGCACGCTTTTGTATTAGTGCTCTATTCTTGGGAACGTGCGAGGGTTTAATGCCCTCATTAATTGGTTTTAATTGCCTCGTTTCTCTTAGCCTCTTTATTTTGAATTTCACATTTTCGAAAAATGGTTTCTCTTCTCTGTAACCTCCCTGTTCTTTCTCTCTTTCTGTTTTCACCTGGGGTTTGTAGCTTTCGCCTCTTTCCTTGCGACATTGCTTGGTTATTGTTTCCTCCTGGCTGTGGAAGGGCGATTCTAGATTCTGCTCTTCTCTTCAACTTTCTCTTGAGGCTTTCTGCTTTTTCCAGGTTGGTTTTTTCTTACTTTCTTGTTCTCATCATTTTTCTGGTAAAACTTTGATTCTAAATATATGTTGAAAAGCTTGAACCTTTCTGTGGTCTTTGTGTTTGTTCGTCATTGTGATGTATTTTTTGGCCTCCTTTTCATCTTTATGCATACTCCTGGTACTTCTGTAGAGGCTTTTTAGGGCTTTGCATGTTTTGCTGCCTGCTTCTGGTTGTTTTTTGATACTCGAAAACTGCATTTGTTTACTTCTGCAAAGATTGCCCCTTGATTTTTGCCCTATTGGTATCTTTTTCTTGCTACTGAACTTTTTGTAAGAGAAGATCGGTGCTTGTTTTGACTTTACTTCGTTTGGAGGGATTTTATTTCTCTGAGGACAAGGTTACATCTTTGATGATATTTTGTTGCTTAGTACCTTCGTTTGTCGATTGAAACTGGGATGGCGAGTCTGGAAGGTAGTTTATTTTGATGACTTTGCTCGATTTGTGGCTCGCAGCTTTCTTTTTGGAATGTCGCTTTAGTTGCAGATCACAAAAGAGAGGTTTATTGTTTTTCTGTTAGGATGTATGTGAGCTTTGTAGGTTTTCTTGAACCCTTGTTCCATAACTTGCCTCCAAAAGGTGCCCCTGGATCTTTAGTGTGGGTCCTGGGATTTCCTTTTGTTGCTTGTATTGCTCTGTGTCATGCTTGTCCGAGCTGTTCTGATATGGTTTGTTTTTGACTTTATCGGAGATGTTTGGGTTAGTAATCTATTTTCTTCTTTTCTTGCAGTAGGACTAGTTGACCTCATGTATTCTCACAAGAACATTGTTGAGACATTTTCCCAAGTCCCTGAGGGCATGGCTGATTGGGTGGATTCGATGGTTCTTTTGTGTGTTTCTTTGGTTGATTCCGAATTTTGTCAGCAGCTTAGGCAATTTCATAGGGTTTGTAGTAGTGGTATTGACAAAAAGAATTATGAGCTTGTACCCCCCACTCCTGAAGAGAGAGTTTGTTTCTCTACTCGAGTTGCTGGAGACCGTCCTTTTTTTCTATGCATACGATTACTTTTTTGGCCAGATGAATATCACCATTCCTTTTACTCCATTTGAGACCAACCTGTTGTGGTCTTGCAATGTAGCTCCATCCCAACTTCACCCCAATTCTTAGGGTTTTATAAAGATCTTTCAATTGCTGTGTCATGAGTTTGACGTCCCTGCTTCGCAATCCCTTTTCTTTTATTTGTTTGTCTTGACAAAACCTGGGGTAGTGAAGAAAAAGGCTGCCTGGGTTTCTTTCCGAGCTTCGCAAGGGAAGAAAGTTTTTTCTATATATGACGAGTCGTTTCGTGATTTTAAGAACTATTTCTTCAAGGTCCGAGCTGTTGAAGGAGCTCGTCCCTTTTTTCTGGATGAGAATGATGAGCCCACTTTTCCTTTAGAGTAGCAAAAAAACGTTGTTGTGTCGAGGTATTCCTGGGAGATGTTGGACGAGGTCGAGCAGGCCTTTGTGACTGTGTTGGAGGAGAATTGGGGGGAGCCTCCCTATCTTGATACTAAGAAATTCTTAGGGGACCCCTCACTCCTTCGAGATGAGATGGGTAGTGTTTAATTTTGGCTTTCCTTGTTTTGTTGAGTTTATTTCTTTACGAGCTCTTTTTTTATTTGTAACTTGGTTTCCTGTTGTGATGTTTTGTTTGCAGAGATGATTAAGAATAATGAATCCATGAAGGCCTTTAAGAGGGCAAGAAAGGCTACTGCAGCTCAAAACGTCTCAGCTAAGGCGGCCGGTGAGGGATCATATCAGGTTCAGTCGAAGCCGGCCATACCGAACTCGCCGAGGGTGAGGAAGGTAATCCCTACTCCCCGGGTTCGTTTGGCTGATCCTCCTCAAGTTTCTGTTGCTACTTCTGGTGCTCCTCCAAACAAAAAACAAAAATAATTGAGCCTTTCAACCTTGATGCCCTTGATTTTGACGTGGTTGAGTTTGTCGATCAGCAGATTGGTCCTTACGGTTCCATTCCTACCGACGATGTCTCTCTCCTTCGCCACTTGGATTTTATTACTCGGAGTAGCGTCAAGATGGCACATATAGGAGCTGCCCTATACCGAACTGCCCAAGACCTCCCTCTTCATGCCACCAAAGCTTTTATGGAGGAGGCTAAGCAAGAGTTCGACCGTATGAAGGGTTTGAAGGAGGAGCTCCAAGTGAAAGTGATCAAACTGGAGAAGGAGTTGGAGACCGAAAAGGCTAGTTCTGTTGCCTTGGCGGCTTCTGTGAGGTTGGCTGAGGATACCGCCTTGAGGCACAAGGATAGCTATGTTACGGCCTATAGGGAAGTGATGCGTCTCAGGGAGGAGTTGGAGTCTGCCCGGGTTGATTATACTGAGCTCCAGGGTCACCTTGTAGGCAGCGTAAATGCTGCTTATGAGAACCTAAAGGAGCAAGTTCGAGTTCTTGCTCCCGAGGTCGACCTTACTCTCTTCAGTCTGGACAATGTTGTAAAGGATGGCAAGATTGTCCCTGACGACCCTGATGACGATGATGTTGAACCTCCCCCTGTGCTTGCTGCCAAAGCCTCCGAAGAGCCGACTCCTTCCGCTCCTTCAGCTGAGGTTGATCATCCCATGTCAGATCCTGACTGTCAAATCTTGAATCGGGATGATGGGACTGTGGATGCTGTGCCTATTCAGACTCGCCATCCTTCACCTCGTGCTACCGAAAAGCCTTCGGGTCTTCCCTGATTATGTGAATGCTTTGTGTAGATAGCCCGTCTTGTGGGCTTTTTAAACTCTTTATTTTGTAAATGATGTTTGCTGACTGTTGACACTCTTGTAGTTGCTTGTTTAGCAACTTTATTTTGAAAAACAAAGTAGTTTCCAATCTTTTGGGGCTGATTTTGGTGGCCTCTGAAGCTTGTTATTATTATAACTTTATGTTTTTATATCATGTCTGTCTGCACTCGACTTGGCACCTTTCTAGGTTTGTGAATGCTGGAACCTTTCATTGTCTGACCTCTTTGGATTGGCTTGATTCGTTTGCCTGATGTTTTTTCCAGTAATTCGCTTTGTTTGGATCTTGCTCAGGTCTTTATTAGAAATTACCTTGTATAACACTTAAGGTCTTTTGGGAGGCCGATTTCGTCGTGTCGGTTTCGTCCGAGTTGTTGTTAGTGATCCTCTTTGGACTTTGTTTAGGTCTCTTTCAGGGATTACTTTTGTGATCTCTTGTTTTGGGCTGACTTCATCATGTCGGGCTCTTCTAAGTTATTTTTGTAATCCTCTTTCTTGGACCTTGTTCAGGTCTCTTTCAGGGATTACTTCTATAACTTTTATATTTTGGACCGACTTCGTCATGTCGGGCCCTTCTAAGTTATTTTTGTAATCCTCTTTCTTGGACCTTGTTCAGGTCTTTTTCAGGGTTTACCTTTATAACTTTTGTGTTTTTGGGCCGACTTCGTCATGTCGGGCCCTTCTAAGTTATTTTTGTAATCTTCTTTCTTGGACCTTGTGCAGGTCTCTTTCAGGGATTACTTCTATAACTTTACGCTTTGGGCCGACTTCGTCATGTCGGGCCCTTCTAAGTTATTTTTGTAATCCTTTTTTTGGACCTTCTTGTGCAGGTCTCTTTCAGGGATTACTTCTATAACTTTACGCTCTAGGCCGACTTCGTCATGTCGGGCCCTTCTAAGTTATTTTTGTAATCCTCTTTCTTGGACCTTGTTCAGGTCTTTTTCAGGGTTTACCTTTATAACTTTTGTGTTTTTGGGCCGACTTCGTCATGTCGGGCCCTTCTAAGTTATTTTTGTAATCTTCTTTCTTGGACCTTGTGCAGGTCTCTTTCAGGGATTACTTCTATAACTTTACGCTTTGGGCCGACTTCGTCATGTCGGGCCCTTCTAAGTTATTTTTGTAATCCTTTTTTTGGACCTTCTTGTGCAGGTCTCTTTCAGGGATTACTTCTATAACTTTACGCTCTAGGCCGACTTCATCATGTCGGGCCCTTCTAAGTTATTTTTGTAATCCTCTTTTTTGGACCTTGTGCATGTCTCTTTCAGGGATTACTTCTATAACTTTATACTTTGGGCCGAGTTCGTCATGTCGGGCCCTTCTAAGTTATTTTTGTAATCCTCTTTTTTGGACCTTGTGCAGGTCTCTTTCAGAGATTACTTCTATAATTTTATGTTTTGGGCTGACTTCATCATGTCGAGCCCTTCTAAGTTATAGTAATTCTCTTTTATAGGGTTGGCCAGACTTCTTTCCAGGGTTTACTTATAACTTTGGTCGACTTGGTCCGACTTCTTAACGTCGGCCAGTCTTTAAGTTATTATTTAGCAATCCATCTTATCAAGACCTCGTCAGGTCCTTTCTCCGGATCACTTTCGATAACTTCTTGCATTATTCTGTTTTCATCTTTGCCGATTTGTAGAAGGTGGGTTCAATCCTTGTTTAGTCGACCTTTAGATGAATTTGGTTTTCATCTCTGTTGGTCTTTATCGTGATCGTGCAGTGAATTTGTTTTTCACTTTCTGCCGATCTGTTGCTTTATAATCGGGCAATGAATGTTTCAGATTAATGCGTCTTGAAAATTTGTAGAATATCTAATATATTTTATTTAAAAGAAAATGCAAATATGTACATGCGGAAGTTTTATCTTTTTAAGTCGGATAATTTATGGATCTCAACTTGGTGCCTCATTAAAAAACCCTTTCAGGAAAAAGAGTGCATCCTATGCTGAGATCCTTTACCATCCCTAGCTATAGTACCTTCTTAGGTTGCAGGCGTGCCACGACCTAGGAAGCTCTCGCCCCTTGTTCACACCCTGGGTCGAGCTATCCGATCCGGGATGTTCAGTAACAAAGCGACCGACCTCTTCAGGTCAGGCTATCCGACCTCTACTCAAAGAGCTCGACCTAATCGACAGGAAAGCCCAAAAAGGGGCCCAACTTAAGGAATACGACCCAAATCCAAAGGCATCCCAAGCCTACAGAGAGAAGGACGGTTCCCTTGAAGATAAGCTGACCTCACTCAAAGATAAGATAAGATAAGATAAAATAACTAACTTATCTTATCTAAGAAGGTCACTCCACACTATTATAAATACACTGGAGCACCCAGGTATAACTCATACTCTGATTCTACTAAAAACCTGCTTAATACCCTTGCTAACTTAAGCATCGGAGTCCCTTGTAGGTACCACCACCCTCCGGTGATGAAGGATCAGCAGCGCATCCAGTCCAACAAGTTGGACACGACAACTCCGGCCTCCACCCACCAGTCAGACACGTCATCTCCGACCAGCACAGAAGATCTCGTCCGAGATCGACCTACAGTTTCAGGTAACACTCAGAACATTGGCGCCGTTGCCGGGGATATGACTTTATACGATGGCACTACAGATCCCAACCATCACCTCAGCAATTTCAGAAATAGAATGTACCTCACCAACGCCTCAGATGTAGTTCGCTGTAAAGCTTTTCCAACTACTCTCACAAAGACAGCAATCAGATGGTTCGACAACCTACCTCCGAAGTCCATCTCAAGCTTTGACGACTTAGCCAAAAAGTTCCTGGCTAGATTCTCCATCCAAAAAGATAAGGCTAAGCATGCCTGACGAGCGAGATTTAATGTCGGTAAAGAATGAAAATAATCGCGTTGTAAGTATAGTTTCTAAACCAACAGAAACTCCCTTTGTACAAATGTTTTGGTTGTCACAAGTAACAAACCCCTTTAAAATTGATAACTGAAGTATTTAAACCTCAGGTCGTCTTCTCAAGGAACTGCAGGGAAGTATGTTCTTATTATTGGTTATGAAGATTGTAAATTGGGGTCTTTGAAAATAAGGAATGAGTAATTTAAATGGCAAATAAAATAAATAAATAACTGTAAAATAAACTCTTGGCAAGGTATAAAAAATTGGAATTCCTATCCTAGTTATCCTTATCAATGGTGATGAGAATTGAGTCTTAATCCCACTTAGTTAGCCTTTACTAAAGCAAAGGAAGATCAAGTGGATTAATTAGTCTGAACTTCAGGTTCTGGCCAATCCCTAAGAAAAGACTGGAATTATTAAAGTTCAATTCAATTAACAAGATAACAATTATCAATCACGTTGAGTTTGATAACTCCTAAGTTACTGATTTCTTGACCAAGACCAAAAAGGGAAAAAGTAAATCTGCTGGAATAAAAAAAATGTCTTCAGATTGGAAATAATAATAATGTAAATAAAAGAAAGCAATCATAAACTGAAATACCTCAAATATCATTAATTAAGAGAATTATCTGTAACATAGAAATGTTCATAAATCAATATTGAGAAAATAAATAAAAAGGAATATTGAACCTGATGAAAAGAGATAATCCTGAAAGCAAAAGAAATCTTAAATCTAAATCCTAAAAGAGAGAGGAGAGAACCTCTCTCTAAAAACTACATCTAAATCATCAAAAGTAACTAATTGGAGACTCTCTTTTGAATGGATGCATTCTCCCACTTCATAACCTCTGATCTGTGTCTTTTGGACTTGGATTTGGGCCAAAAAGGGCTTCAGAAATTGCTGGGAGCATTTTCTGTAATTTCTAGTGCGTGGCCTCTGACATGCGTCCGCGTGGGTCACGCGGTCACATCATTTGGAGTTTTTCTTGTCACGCGTTCGCTTTGGTCAAGCGCCCGCGTCATCTGCGTTTTGCTCGTGGTGTGCGATCACGTTATTCACGCGTTCGCGTCGCTGCCAGCTTCTTTAAAAACTCCATTTTGTGCTTTCCTTCCATTTTTGTATGTTTTCTTTCCATCCTTTAAGTCATTCCTGCCTTAGAAGATCTGAAACTACTCAACACACAAATCACGGCATCGAATGGTAATAAAAGGGTAATTAAAATAATTATTTTTAAAGCATAGGAAACATGTTTTTCACATACATCACATAATAAGGAAGGGAAAGTACAACCATGCAATTAACATGAATAAGTGACTGAAAGATTGAATAAATCACTTAAATTGAGCACAAAATATATCATAAAATATGGGTTTGTCAACCTCCCCACACTTAAACAATAGCATGTCCTCATGCTAAATCCAAGATAAAGAGTAAGGTAAGGTTGAAGTGGTGGAATCTCATGTAATGCAATCTATTCTAAATGTAACTACCTAAATGAATCATGCAATTCTAATTGTTATTCACTTGTATATAAAACTTACATGTAGTTAAATTAATTCACATTCTCAAGGAATCATATATGCATAGCCAAACCTTAGATAATGATAAATAACCTTTACAATTGAGATGGGAAAGAGAAATATTTTATAAACTTGCAAGACAATTAACAATTTAAGCAGAGATATATGTTGATGAGCTATTGAACCCTCACTGAATTTTGTGTTTACTCTCTAGTCACTCAGTGTTTATTGGGTTAATCACTCTATTCTTCTTTTTATCCTTACTTTCTATAACTTTGTTCTTCATCTAACCAATCAACAATTATAGAATATAGGCATACAAAAATCATGAGGTCTTTTCCAAGGTTGTAATGGGGTCAAGGTAAAGGTAAGGGTATATGTATAAGGCTAAGTGAGCTAATAAGTGAATCCTTGATTAGTCTAAGATCTCACCTGACATACATATTTTGTAATTCAAAGGTTTCTTTACCTATTTACCTAATTTTTCCCACTTTTTATGTTACATGCTCATGCCTTAATTTTAATTTTTATCCCATGTGCATTGCTCTTTTTTTTTTTTTTTGCATTTGGGAAATTCTTTTGTATCCCCTTATTCGGGTATTGAAATAAAATATAAAACTTTTTTTTTAATGCACATGGTAATTTAATTGCTTTGATTTCACATGAACATGCTTCCCAAAATTTTATTTTGAAATATTTGTATTCTTTTTAACTTTCTACCTTTGTTTCTATCATCCATGTTCCCATAAGGTTCCCCATACTTAAACAATTACACAATTTCTATCTTAAGCTAACCAAGGATTCAACTTGAGATTTTTATTTTATTTTTCTGCTTAAGGCTAGTAATGTGGTTTATAGAACAGGAGGGGTTTTAAAGGCTCAAGGGGGGTAACAAGGGTGATGTAAAAGGTAGGCTAATTTGGGATAAGTGAGCTAGAATCAAACAATGGCCTCAATCACTTTCTTGGTATGTATCTATATTCTATAATCGGACATATAGATTAAAACAAAGTAAAAAACACCAGAATAAAAAAGAAGGACAAAACACACAGGAATAAAATATTATGGTTTGAATGTAACCATACAATTAAGCTAAAAACTCACAGGCTGTGTGTTCTCTAGCTCAAAAATCATATATCAGTTATGTATGTCATGCAAGTAAAAATTAAGAGTTCCCATTATTCTCAATAAAAATCTTAGGGTGGCTTTAAGGTTTTAGTGTTTCTCTTTGATGAAATGTTGTTAACTAACTGTTCCGAGGGTTACCTGAAACTGTAGGTCGATCTCGGATGAGATCTTCTGTACCGGTTGGAGATGACGTGTCCGGCTGGCTGGTGGCGGCCGGAGCTATTGTGTCCGACTTGTTGGACTGGCTGCACTTCTGATCCTTGGCCACCGGAGGGTGGGGGGTACCTGCAAGAGACTTCGATGCTTAAGTTAGCACGGGTATTAAGCAGGTTTATTGTAGAATCAGAATATGAGTTATACCTGGGTGCTCCAGTGTATTTATAGTAGTGTGGGCTGACCTTTCTGATAAGATAAGTTAGTTATCTTATCTTATTTTGAGTGAAGTCAGCTTATCTTCCAGGGAACCGCCTTTATCTCTATAGGCTTGGATTGCCTTTGGATTTGGGTCGTGTTCCTTTATTTGGGCCCTTTATTGGGCTTTCCTGTTGATTTGGCCGACCTCTTTAAGAAGAGGTCGGATAGCCTGACCTGAAGAGGTCGATCGCTTTGTCACTGAACATCTCGGGTCGGATAGCTCGACCCAAGGTGTGAACAGTGCCCCTGCTCGAGCTCGGTCTTTCTTTTTAAGGTCGAGTCTTAGACTTCGATCCTTCTCTGGTGAAGCTGAACTCGAGCATTTGTTGACTTCTTTCTTTTTGTAGAATTTTTGAATGTGGAACATTTTTGTCTGAAAGCGCGCGCTTTTATAGTAGCGTTCTGTTCTTGGAAACGTGCGAGGGTTTAATACCTTCATTAATTGGTTATAATTGCCCTGTTCCCTTGGCTTTTATTTTGAAATTTACTCACAGAAAATAGTTTCTCTTCTTCGTCTTTCTTCGTAACTTCTTCCTTCACTCTCTCACTTTCTGTTTTCGCCTGTATTTTGCCTCAGCATCATTTGGCGATTCTCTGGGTGATTCCATCTTTCCATCTTCAATCTCCTTTGAAGCTTCTTTCTTCGTTCAGGTTGGTTTTTCTTCCTTTCTCTTTTCCACGTCATTTTCCTGTCGGATTTTGAGAGTTTTGATTTTGCTTGGAGAAAGTTTGGATCTTTCCGTGCCTGATTGCTGCTGTAATGTGTGTTCTGGGAGTTTCTTCCCCCTTTTGGATGAACCTTTTCGTCTTTCCTGTTGCTTGATGCTCTTAGGGCTTTTGCATGTTATCACCGTATCTGTTTGTGCTTTAGATGATGATTTTGTTTGAATCACAAAAAGGTTTTATCTTTGACGATTATCGCTTGGCTTGTTTGATGTTGGCGATGTTCTTTGCTGATAGACTGTAGGAAGATAGTGGCTTTTCATGACTTCGTGTTTTCCTTTTTCGAAATGTTTTGTTATTTGAGATCTTCTTTTCTTGTTTTGAGAAATGTCGGGACGTGAGCTGTAGATTTTTCCTGAAATCTTGCTTTGTTACTGCCTTCAAAGGATGCCCCAGGGCTTTGGTTTGAGTCTTGGGGTTTTCCTTTTCTGTTTGTTCTTTTGTATCATATTAGTCGAGTTGTTTTGCCCCTCGTCCGAGATATTTTTTAGTAATCCAATCTTCTTTTCTTATTGTAGGATTAGTTGGCCTCATGTCTTCTCACAATAACATTGTAGAGATGTCTTCTAAAATTCCCGAGGGGATGTCCGATTGGCTGGACTCCCTGGTCTTAATGTGTGTCTCTGTTGTGGATGCTGAGTTTTGTGTAGAGCTGAGGAAACGTCATAGGGTTTGTGGTGGTGGTGCCCGAGAGAGAGATTATGAGCTTGTGGCGCTCGATTCTGACGAGAGGGTTTGTTTTCCTACTTCTGTCGAGGGGGCGTCCCTTTTTCTACGCCTATGAATATTTCTTCAGTCAGTTGGACATTACTTTTCCTTTTACTACTTTCGAGACCGACTTGTTGTGGTCGTGTAACATTGCCCCATCCCAGCTTCATCCAAATTTCTGGGGTTTTATCAAGATTTTTCAGCTGCTTTGCCAAGAGTTAGGCATAACACATTCTCAGTCTCTTTTCCTCTATCTTTTTGTTTCTGCTAAGCCTGGAGGGTCTTCCAAAAAGAAAGCTTCCTGGGTTTCTTTCAGGTCGGCCCAGGGACATAAAGTTTTTGCCATGTATGATGAGTCTTTTAAAGATTTTAAGAATTATTTCTTCCGAGTCCGTGCTGTTGAGGGGGCCCGCCCCTTTTTTCTTGATGAAAATGATGAGCCTGCCTTTCCTCTAGAATGTCAAAAGAATGTGAGAGTGTCTCGCTATACATGGGAGATGCTTGATGAGGTTGAGCGGGCTTTTGTACATGTTCTTGAAGATTTATGGGGGGAACCACCCCATCTTGATACGAAAAGATTTTTGAGTGATCCATCTTTGGTTCGAACTGCTTTGGGTACTGTCTGACTTGTTTCTATACTTGCTTTTTAGTTTTGCTTCTTCCTTTTGTGATTGTAACCCATTACTGTGGTTAATTCTGTATTTTCAGAGATGTCGAAAAACAATGATTCCATGAAGGCCTACAAGAAAGCAAAGAAGGCTGCAGCTGCTCAAAATATCTCGGCCAAGGTGGCGGGAGAGGGATCTTCTCAAGCTCCGGTGAAGCCGCCCGTGCCGAGTTCTCCTAGGCCGAGGAAGGTAATTCCCACTCCTCGGGTTCGCCTGGCCGAGCCTCCACAGTCTTCCGCTGCTACTTCTGGTGCTCCTCCCAATAAGAAGCAAAAAATAATTGAGCCTTTCAACCTTGATGCCCCTGATTTTGACGCGGTCGAGTTCGTAGATCAGCAGATCGGTCCATACGGTGTTCTCCCTATGGATGATGTATCACTCCTTTGTTATTTGGACTTTATAACTTGGAGTAGTGTAAAAATGGCACATATGGGAGCTGCCTTGTACCGAACGGCTCAAAATCTTCCTCTCCATGCCACCAAAGCCTTCATGGAGGAGGCAAAACAAGAGTTCGATCGGATGAAGGGCTTGAAGGAGGAGCTTGAGATGAAAGTAGCCAAACTGGAGAAGGATCTGGAGAACGAAAAGGCTAGCTCTCTTGCCCTGGCGGCTTCTGTGAGATTGGCCGAGGACACTGCGTTGAGGCATAAAGATAGTTATGTCACATCTTATCAGGAGGTGATACGTCTGAGGGAGGAGTTGGAGTCTGCCCAAGTTGACTATTCCGAACTCTATGGTCACCTTGTCGGCAGCGTAAACGCTGCTTATGATAATTTGAAGGAGCAGGTTCAAGTTCTCGCTCCTGAGGTTGATCTAACTCTCTTTAGCTTGGACAACATTGTGAGGGATGGTAAGATTGTCCCCGACGACCAAGATGATGATGATGTCGAACCTCCCTCTGCGCCTGCTGCTAAAGTGTCGACCTCTATAGTTCCTCCTACTGGGATTGCTCGTCCAGAATTAGATCCTGATTGTCAAATTCTGAATAGGGACGATGGTACGGTGGATGCAGTGCCTCTCCAAGCTCGCCCTCCTTCACCCCAGACTGATGCTACTGAGAAGGCTCCTTCAGGTTGCTTGTTTAGCAACTTTTTATTTTGAAAAAACAACCCGTAGCTTTCAAGCTTTTAGGCCTGACCCTGAGGCTTGTTATAATATTGTATTTTATATCATGCTTGTTTGCACTTGTCTTGGTACCTTTCTGGGTTTTGAGAATGCTGGAGCCTTGCTCCTTGACCTCTTTGGATTGCTTTGTACTTATTGCTTGTAACTTGGATCCTTTAAGGTTGTGGATGTGTGGATCCAACTTGTATTTCGGTTTTCTGGCTCTTACTTGTATTTATTTCTGGCCATCCATAACCGATTTCTTTACGTTGGTCCTCTTTCTAGTTATTTTTGTAGTCCTCTTTTTTGGACCTTTGTCAGGTCTCTTTCAGGGACTACTTTTATAACTTGTTTGTTGTAGGAGACCAACTTCTTTGCGTCGTCCTTTTCTAAGTTATTTTTGTAATCCTCTTTTTTGGACCCTTGTCAGCTCTCTTTCAGGGATTACTTTTATAACTTGTTTGTTGGGAGGCCGACTTCTTTGCGTCGTCCTTTTCCAAGTTATTTTTGTAACCCTCTTTCTTGGAACTTTTGTCAGGTCTCTTTCAGGGATTACTTTTATAACTGGTCCGTTGTAGGAGATCGACTTCTTTATGTCGATCTCTTCTAAGTTATTTTGTAATCCTCTTTCTTGGACCTTTGTCAGGTCTCTTTCAGGAATTACTTTTATAACTTATCCGTTGTAGGAGACCGACTTCTTTATGCCGATCTCTTCTAAGTTATTTTGTGATGCTCTTTCTTGGACCTTTGTCAGGTCTCTTTCAGGGATTATTTTTATAACTTGTCCGTTGTAGGAGACCGACTTCTTTATGCCGATCTCTTCTAAGTTATTTTGTAATCCTCTTTCTTCGACCTTTGTCAGGTCTCTTTCAGGGATTACTTTTATAACTTATTTTTCGTAGGAGACCGACTTCTTTATGTCGATCTCTTCTAAGTTATTTTGTAATTCTCTTTCTTGGACCTTTGTCAGGTCTCTTTCAGGGATTACTTTTATAACTTGTTTTTTGTAGGAGACCGACTTCGTCATGTCGATCTCTTCTAAGTTATAGCAATTCCTCTTTTATAGGGTTGGCCAGACCTCTTTCCAGGGATTTGCTAATAACTTGGATTGACTTGGTCCAACTTTTTAACGTCGGCCAATCTTTAAGTTATTATTTAGCAATCCATAAGACCTCGTCAGGTTCTTTTTCCGGATCACTTTCGATAACTTCTTGCATTATTCTGTGTTCATCTTGCCAATTTGTAGAAGATGGTTTCTATCTTTGTTTGGTCGACCTTTAGATGAATCGCGTTTTCATCTCTATTGGTCTTTATCGTGATCGTGCAGTGAATCTGTTTTTCACTTTTCTGCCAATCTGTTGCTTTATAATCGGACGATGAATGCTTCAGATTAATGCATCTGGAGAATTTGTAGAATATCTAAAATATGTTTTATTTAAAAGAAAGTGCAAATATATACATGTGGGAGTTTTTCATCCCTTTAAGTCGGATAATTTCTGAATCTCAACTTGGTGCCTCATTAAAAAACCTTTTCAGGAAAAAGAGTGCATCCTATGATGAGATTTTTAACCTTCTCTAGCTATAGTACCTTCTTAGGTTGCAGGCGTGCCATGATCTGGGAAGCTCTCATCCCTCGAGTTCAGACAGTCTGTAGTAGCCCTTCCCAAGTACTTCTATGACTCGGTAGGATCCTTTCCAGTTTGCTGCCAGCTTTCCTTCTCTGGGTCGAGTTGTTCCAATATCATTTCGGATTAGGATGAGATCATTCTCAGCGAAACCTCTCGGCACTACCTTTTGATTATATCTGGAAGTCATTCGATGTTTTAGTGCTTCTTCCCTGATCCGAGCTCTTTCTTGGATTTCAGGAAGTAGGTCGAGCTCTTCCCTTTGAAGTTGGGAGTTGGCTTCCTCATTGTAATGAACCACTCTAAGCGACCTTTCCTCGACCTCTACTGGGATCATTGCCTCCACTCCGTATGCTAATCGAAATGGTGATTCGTTTATGGTGGAATGTGGCGTTGATCGATATGCCCATAGGACTTGTGGAAGTTCTTCGGCCCAAGCTCCCTTTGCATCTTGCAGTCTCCGTTTCAGCCCAACCAATATGACTTTGTTGGCCGCTTCGCCTTGTCCATTGGCTTGGGGATGTTCGACGGAGGTGAACTGGTGTTTTATGTTTAAGTCGGCTACTAACATTCTGAAGCCCGCGTCTGTGAATTGCGTGCCATTGTCTGTAGTGATGGAGTATGGAACCCCAAACCTTGTGACAATATTCCTATATAGGAATTTCCGGCTCCTTTGAGCAGTGGCGTTGGCTAGGGGCTCTATCTCGATCCACTTTGTGAAATAGTCTACCCCGACTATGAGAAATTTAACTTGTCCCGATCCCTGGGGGAAGGGTCCGAGAAGATCGAGTCCCCATTTTGCAAATGGCCAAGGCGAGGTTACGCTGATGAGCTCTTCTGGCAGCGTGATGTGAAAGTTAGCATGTTTCTGGCATGGTGGGCATGTCCTTACAAACTCTGTAGCTTCCTTTTGTAGAGTTGGCCAATAAAATCCCGCCCGAAGTACTTTTTTGGTGAGAGCTTGCGCTCCAAGATTATTACCACAAATGCCACCGTGTACCTCCTCTAAAACTTCCCTTGTGTTGGAGGTCGGCACACATTTTAATAGTGGTATTGAAATCCCTCTTTTATATAGGGTGTTGTTTATGATAGTGTAGTACTGAGCCTCCTGTTTTAACCTCTTTGCCTTCTTCTCATTTGTGGGGAGTGTTTCTGTTTTGAGGTAATTAATTATGGGGGTCATCCATCCTTGATCCTGACTTGTTATGTCTAGGACTTTTTCCTCTTCCGAGATTGATGGGTTCTATAGCATTTTCTGGATGAGGCTTCTATTGTTGCCCCCTGGTTTGGTGCTGGCTAGTTTTGAGAGTGTGTCAGCTCGGGCATTTTGTTCGCGGGGTATGTGGCAGATCTTATATTCCCCGAGTTGTCCGAGCTGTTCCTTGGTTTTATCCAAATACTTTTTCATGGTGGAATCTTTGTCTTGGTAGCTCCCTGTTATTTGTGAGATGACTACTTATGAATCGCTGAAGATGTTGAGTTTTTGAGCTCCAACCTCCTTAGCCAGCCTCAAACCAGCTAGTAACGCTTCATATTCCGCCTGGTTGTTTGAGGCCGGGAACCCAAATTTGAGGGAAAGCTCAACTTGGGTTCCTTGGTTGCTTTCTATTATCACACCTGCGCCGCTTCCAGTCTTATTCGAGGACCCGTCCACATAGAGATTCCATTCTGTGGGGGTTTCCAGGGTATCTGTGAATTCTGCAATGAAGTCGGCCAAGTATTGTGATTTGATGGCTGTCCGAGCTTCATATTGGAGGTCGAACTCGGATAACTCGACTGCCCATTGTAAAATTCTTCCTGCTAGATCTGTTTTTTGCAATATCCCTTTTATGGGCTGGTCGGTCCGAACCTTAATAGTGTGAGCCTAGAAGTACGGGCGAAGTCGCCGAGATGTCAGTATGAGAGTATAGGCGAACTTTTCTATTTTTTGGTAGTTCAGCTCGGATCCCTGCAGCGCTTTACTAATGAAGTATACAGGTTGTTGCCCTTTGTCGTCCTCTCGAACCAGTACAGAGGCTACTGCCAGACTTCCTACCGCAAGGTACAATACGAGTGGTTCTTCCTCTCGTGGTCGAGTTAGGATAGGTGGTCATCCCAGGAAATTTTTAAAATCCTGGAAGGCTTGCTTGCATTCCATTGTCCATTCGAACTTCTTTCCTTTCCTTAAAGTGGCATAGAAGGGGAGAGATCTTATCGCTGATCCCGCTAAGAATTTGGATAAGACTGCCAATCTCCCGTTGAGTTGTTGTACCTCTCTAACACAAGTTGGGCTCTTCATGTTGAGTATGGCCTAGCATTTGTCCGAATTTGCTTTAATTCCTCTTTGTGTGAGCATGAAACCTAAGAATTTGCCTGCTTCTACTGCAAAGGTGCATTTTGCGGGATTAAGTTGCATGTCATGCTTCCTTATAGTGTCGAACACTTGAGCCAGGTCGGACAATAATGTCTCTTCGCTTTGTGTCTTTATTAACATGTCGTCCACATAGACTTCCATGATTTTTCCGATATGATCTGAGAAGACTTTATTCATTAGCCTTTGATAAGTAACTCCCGCATTCTTGAGACCGAAAGGCATCACAATGTAGCAGTAATTTGCTTTTGGTGTCAAAAACGAGGTCTTTTCTTGATCTGGTGGATACATGGGAATTTGGTTGTATCCGGAATATACATCCATAAACGAGAGGTATCTATATCCGAATGAAGCATCTACCAGAGCGTCAATACTTGGGAGGGGTAAAGATCTTTTGGGCAGGCTTTGTTGAGATCGGTATAGTCGGTGCACATTCACCATTTCCCGTTTGATTTTTTCACCAAGACAACGATAGCTAGCCATAGTGGGTACTTGACTTTTCTTATGAATCCTGCCTCCAGTAGTGCTTGTACCTGTTCTTCCACAGCTTGGGATCGTTCTGGCCCAAGTTTTCTTCGTCTCTACTGTACCGGCCGAGATCCTGGGTAGACTGCCAACTTGTGACATATTAGCTTGGGGTCTATGCCTGGCATGTCTGCAGCTTTCCATGCGAAGAGATCGACATTATCTCGTAAGAACTGTACTAGTAATTCTTTTGCGTCTCCCTTCAGGATCGTGCCAATATTAGTTGTTTTGTCCGAGGTGTCTCTGATCTAAACTTTCTCTATTTCTCCTTCGGGCTGTGGACAGAGTTCTTCTCATCTCTGAACTCCACCAAGCTCAATTGTATGGAACTCTTCTCCTCTGTCTCTGAGGTTTAGACTTTCGTTATAACAGTGGCGTGCCATCTTTTGATCTACTTTTATCGTAGCTATCCCTTCTGTAGTTGGGAATTTCATGCATAGATGTGGAGTTGAGACTATTGCGCCGAGTTGATTTAGCGTTGTCCGACCTATTAGAGCATTGTAGGCTGAACTCACGTTGACCACGATGTAGTCTATCTTGAGTGTTCTGGATTGGTTCCCTTTTCCAAAGGTTGTATGTAGTGACATGTATCCCAGTTGTTGTACTGGGGTATCTCCCAGTCCGAACAGGCTGTTCGGGTATGCTCTAAGCTCCTTTTCTTCCAAGCCGAGCTTGTCGAAGGCAGTTTTGAATAAGATGTCGGTGGAGCTCCCTTGGTCTATTAATGTGCGGTGGAGATTGGCGTTTGCCAATATGATGGTGATGACCATGGGGCCGTCATGTTCTGAGATGATACCGGATGCGTCTTCTTTGGTGAATGTGATTGCAGGGATGTCGGGTGCTTCCTCCTTTCCTTCGACATGATATACTTCTTTGAGATATCTTTTGCGGGATGATTTGGAGATTCCTCCTCCTGAAAATCCTCCGTGTATCATATGGACATGTCTTTCTGGCGTACGAGGTGATCGCTCGATTCGTCCGACATCTTCATCCCTTCTTCTCTTTCTTTGCTCATCATCTCGGGTGGCCAGAAACCTATCTAGTTTTTCTTCTCTCACTAATTTTTCTATGATGTTTTTTAAGTCGAAGCATTCGTTGGTGGAATGCCCTCGGACTCGGTGATATTCACAGTATTCGTTCCGATTTCCTCCTCCTCTTTTGCCTTTGAGTGGTCGAGCTGGGGGTATCTTTTCCGTATGGCAGACTTCTTTGTAGACATCTACCAGGGATACCCTAAGAGGAGTGTAATTGTGATATTTTTTAATTTTCTCCCCTTTTCAATCTTCCTTCTTTTTGGATTCTTTATATTTGTCTCGGTAGGAGAATCCGGATTTTGAGGTTTCTCCCAACCGAAAGTTTTCTTCCATGTTGATATATTTTTTCGCTCGCTCCTGCACCTCATCCAGAGATGTGGGATATTTCTTCGATATAGATTGCCTAAAAGGTCCCTCTCGTAGGCCATTGATGAGGCCCATGATGGCGGCCTCTGTTGGCAAGCTTTGTATGTCTAGGCATGTTTTGTTGAATCTCTCCATGTAGTTACGAAGACTTTCCCGATCTCCTTGCCTGATTCCTAGTAGACTGGGGGCGTGCTTGGCCTTGTCTTTTTGGATGGAGAATCTGACCAGAAATTTTTTGGCTAGGTCGTCAAAGCTTGAGATGGACTTAGGAGGTAAATTGTCGAACCATCTAATTGCTGTCTTTGTAAGAGTCGTTGGAAAAGCTTTGCAGCGAACAGCGTCCGAGGCGTCGGTGAGGTACATTCTGCTTCTAAAGTTGCTGAGGTGATGGTTGGGATCTGTAGTGCCATCATACAGAGTCATATCTAGGAGTTTGAAGTCCTTAGGAATTTTAGTTTTCATGATGTCCCTAGTGAATGGATCTTGATCATTGCGTGAATTGTCTTCAGGGGTGGTCCGGGTAGCCTTTGCTTTGAGATCGGCTTCAAGTTGTAGGATTTTATCTTCTAACTCTCGACGTCGCCTTACCTCCCTTTGTAGATCCTTGCCAACTTCTCGTTGATGCTGGCTTTCTTTTTCAAGTTGCTTTAAACGATTTTGAAGTGCTTCTATTCCTCCTGGATTCGATGAGTTTTTGTCTCCGTTAGATTCTGGAGTATCTTTTGATGTAGCGTCCGCATTTTTGTGCGGCGTTCTGTCCTCTAGATCTGAATCATAGTCGTTGTCATGGTCGTCCGCCATGGGGATGGGTTGACTTCCAGGTTCCCCGGCAACGGCGCCAATGTTCCGAGGGTTACCTGAAACTGTAGGTCGATCTCGGATGAGATCTTCTGTACCGGTCGGAGATGACGTGTCCGGCTGGCTGGTGGCGGCCGGAGCTGTTGTGTCCGACTTGTTGGACTGGCTGCACTTCTGATCCTTAGCCACCGGAGGGTGGGGGGTACCTGCAAGAGACTCCGATGCTTAAGTTAGCACGGGTATTAAGCAGGTTTATTATAGAATCAGAGTATGAGTTATACCTGGGTGCTCTAGTGTATTTATAGTAGTGTGGGCTGACCTTTCTGATAAGATAAGTTAGTTATCTTATCTTATCTTATCTTATCTTATTTTGAGTGAAGTCAGCTTATCTTCAAGGGAACCGCCTTTATCTCTATAGGCTTGGATTGCCTTTGGATTTGGGTCGTGTTCCTTTATTTGGGCCCTTTATTGGGCTTTCCTGTCGATTTGGCCGACCTCTTTGAGAAGAGGTCGGATAGCCTGACCTGAAGAGGTCGGTCGCTTTGTCACTGAACATCTCGGGTCGGATAGCTCGACCCAGGGTGTGAACACTAACTAACATGTAATGCTATATAAACAAGGTGTGTGGATTGTTTCTGTTCTGTTCAAATCTCTAGTTTACTTCCTTTTTGTATTTTCAATTCGAACTAAGCTATCTTTTGCTAAAAAGGGTAATCTATACTAGTTAATCCACATTTTCTATAACTAATAAGTTAGAATTGCAACTAAACTAAATGGCTAAAATATGAACTAAAGTGCAAAATGCAAAAATAGAGTAAAAATACATGAAAAGAGTAATGTATAAGTACTGAGAAATAAAAATAAAGATCAAAATACAGAAAAATAACAAAATAAAATAAAAAGAGTCTGTAGTGATTTACCAAGAAAAATACGCCAGAGATGGCGACCTCCCCACACTTAAAATAAAGCATCGTCCTCGATGCTCACTCAAGCAGGGTGTGAAGGAGTGTCATCACTGGAAGGATGGGTGGCTGGAGTCTCTGTAGCAGTGGTCTGAGGATCTGTCTGCTGTAGAGGAGGTGCTGACTGAATAGGAACCTCTGGGTCTGCAGCCTGAATCTGATGCGGGACCTTCTGCTGTGATGCAGCCTGCTCCAGACCTGCTTGCTCAGCCTCTCTCTGTGGATGGGTCTCTACCTCATGATCATCCGCCTCCTCCTCAGATGGCTCTGATGGTGTGTCAGGCTCGGAGGGGATGTCACCGCCAGAACGGATCATCAGCTTCAGGTGCTCAGAGCGTCGCTTGCTGCGACGCTTAGATCTCTCATATCGGCGCCGGTTGCGGCGCTCCATCTGGTCTAGCTGCTAAAACAGACGGTGTACGAGGTGATAAACAGACTCTGAGGCAGGTGGAGGTGCAGTGGCGGTAGCTGGGGTAGTTGTAGATGAAGAAGGTCCGGCAGAAGCTGCGGCTGTCTCATCAGTAGCAGTGAGGAATGGAGGTCTGTAGCCCAAAGCCAGAAAGTTCCTGCTGTGAGGGATAATCTTCTTGCATTCTGCAGCAGGTGGCTTCTTATCAGCATCCTCCCAAGGCACGTCAGCTCGACGGCCGAGCTGGGTAATCAGATATGGGAAGGGGAGAGTGCCTCGGACGTGGACCCGGGCCATGTAGTACCAGATGAATCGTGGTAGGTACAGGTCCTTACCCTCCATCACACACCATAGGAGGGTGATCATAACGGCAGGTAGCTCAGTCTCGTGAGTACTCGGCATAACAAAGTTGCTCAGGATCTGGTGCCAGAGCCGAGCCTCATCGTTCAAGTATATCCGCTTGATTCCCTTAGGCATGGTGGTGTTCTGACCCATGACCCAGGGGACAGTCGGGTCAAGGGCTATCCTCGCCTTAACCGCATCCCAGTCAAACCTCATGAAGCGCATGTCCTCCTCAGCCTTTTGGTAACCATCAAGCTGATCAGATTTAGGCTGAAGCTGCAGAATATCCTCAATGGCCTCTTTAGTGACCAGTATCTGCTTCCCTCTTAGGTTCACTGCATCTAGGAAAGTTTTGAAGTAATTGCAGTAAAACTCTGTTACCCAAGAAGCATTTACCTCTGTCAGGTTTCTCTCCAGGAAGAACCAGCCTCTATGTTTGATCTGATCAGAGGTGTATTGTTGGAGTTCTTCCGGAATTTTCAGAGTCCGCTCCAAGTACAGGTTCCTGGAGGTTGCAAACACCGGATACTTCAACTTGTAATATCTGTTTGTAAACTTGATGGGGTCATTAGCAGGGAGTAGCTGGTCAGCCTTCTCCTGTGGGGTAAAGTGTTTCTCCCGCCAGGAGTCATCGTGCATGATGTCCAGGATGGACATAGAGGATTCTCCTCTTTTCTGTTTGCCAGTTGTTGCCTTTTTTTTTCCTTTTCTTTGAGTGTCAGACATCCTGAAAAACAGAAATCTAGGATATAATAAAAACTGGAAAACAAGTAGGCAAATAACAAAATAAGCACATAGTGGCAAAGGAGTAGTAGAATAATGAAATGAGTTGAGTAAATGTGCATTATGGATTGTATAGGAGTTAGAAATCTGAGAAAAATTTCACAATCCAAAATGTGATCTAAATAGAATTCATGTTAATTAGGAGAAATTATCATCATGCCTTGGTTAGAAAGTTAAAGAGAATAGTGAAAAACCAAGAAGAGATGTTGTGAAAGTTAGGTTGGTTAGGAATGAAAAAGAGGTTAGGAAGTTGAAATCAGGGAGTTAGTAAAAAGAAGGTTAGAGTAAGTGGTCTGATGATCATTTTCTAAGTAACAAGAATTTACAATTAGAAGCTACAGTCAACTCACATTCAAACAAGGAAGTTGATGATGATTCATATAGATATGTAAATAGCAAAAAGTGGAATTGAATCATCCAAAAGACAATTTATTAACCAGGAAATCGAAAAGAATAAGAAAGCTTGCCCGTGCATACATGAATTGGTTTGGTAAAAGCTGAGTAAAGTAGAATTCAAATTGGTAAAACCAAAACATGAATCAAATCACAATACTTAGCCGACTTCATTGCAAAATTTACAGACACCCCGGAAACCCCCACAGAATGGAATCTCTATGTGGATTGTTCCTCGAATAAAACTAGAAGTGGCGCAGTGTGATAATTGAAAGTAATCAAGGAACCCAAATCAAACTCTCTCTCAAATTCGGGTTCCCTGCCTCAAACAACCAAGCAGAATATGAGGCACTACTAGCTGGTTTAAAGCTGGTTAAAGAGGTCGGAGCTCAAAAACTCATTATCTTCAGCGACTCACAGGTGATCACTTCACAAATAACAGGGAGCTACCAAGCCAAGGACCCTACTATGAAAAAGTACCTGGGTAAAGCCAGGGAACAGCTCGGACAACTCCGGGAGTATGAGATACATCACATACCCCGTGAACAAAATGTCCGGATTGATGCACTCTCAAAACTAGCCAGCACCAAACCAGGAGGCAACAATAGAAGCCTCATCTAGGAAATACTACAGAACCCGTCAATCTCGGAAGAGGAAAAATTCCTAGCCATAACAGGTCTAGATCAAGGATGGATGACTCCTATAATTAACTACCTCAAAACAGAAATACTTCCTACAGATGAAAAGGAGGCAAAATGGATAAAATGGGAGGCAAAATACTATACTATCATAAACAATACTCTTTATAAAAGAGGAATTTCAACACCCTTGTTAAAATGTGTAACAACTTCCAACACGAGGGAAGTTCTGGAAGAAGTACACAGTGGCATCTGTGGCAATCATCTCGGAGCACAAGCACTCATCAAAAAAGTACTCCGGGCAGGATTTTATTGGCCAACTCTACAAAACGAGGCCACAGAGTTCGTAAAGACATGTCTCCCATGTCAAAAACATGCCAACTTTCACATCGCCCCACCAGAGGAGCTCATCAGCGTAACCTCACCTTGGCCATTTGCAAAATGGGGACTCGACCTTCTCGGACCCTTTCCTCAGGGATCAGGACAAGTTAAATTCCTCATAGTAGGGGTAGACTATTTCACAAAGTGGATCGAGGCAGAACCCCTAGCTAACACTACTGCTCAAAGAAGTCGAAAAATCCTATATAGGAACATTGTCACAAGGTTCGGGGTTCCATACTCCATCACCACAGACAATGACACCCAATTCACAGATGCAGGCTTTAGAAAATTAGTAGCCGAATTGAACATAAAGCACCAGTTCACTTTCGTCGAACATCCCCAGGCCAATGGACAAGCCGAAGCTGCCAACAAATTCATATTGGCTGGGCTAAAATAGAGATTACAAGACGCAAAGGGAGCTTGGGCCGAAGAGCTCCCACAAGTCCTATGGGCATATCGAACAACGCCATATTCCACCACAAAGGAATCGCCCTTCCGATTAGCATACGGGACGGAGGCAATGATCCCAGTGGAGATCGAGGAAGGGTCACCTAGAGTGGTCCATTACAATGAGGAAGCCAACTCCCAACTTCAAAAGGAAGAGCTCGACCTACTTCCCGAAATCCAGGAAAGAGCTTGGATCAGGGAAAAAGCACTAAAACGTCGAATGGCTTCCAGATATAATCAAAAGGAAGTGCTAAGAGGTTTCGCTGAAAATGATCTCATCCTAATCCGAAATGATATTGGAACAACTCGACCTGGAGAAGGAAAGCTGGCAGCAAACTGGAAAGGACCCTACCGAGTCATAGAAGTACTTAGGAAGGGCTACTACAGACTGTCCGAACTCGAGGGGCGAGAGCTTCCTAGATCATGGCACGCCTGCAACCTAAGAAGGTACTATAGCTAGGAATGGTAAAGGATCTCAGCACAGGGTGTACTCTTTTTCCTAAAAAGATTTTTTAATGAGGCACCAAGTTGAGATCCACAAATTATCCGACTTAAAAGGGTAAAAACTCTACATGTACATATTTGCATTTTCTTTCAAATAAAATATGTTAGACGTTCTACAAGTTTTCAAGACGCATTAATCTGAAATATTCATCACACGATTATAAAGCAACAGATCGGCAGAAAGTGAAAGTAAAATTCACTGCACGATCACGATAAAGACCAGCAGAGATGAAAACCAAAATTCATCTCAAGGTCGACTAAACAAGGATTGAATTCACCTTCTACAAATCGGCAAAGATGAAAACAGAATAATGCAAGAAGATATCAAAAGTGATCCGGAGAAAAGACCTGACGAAGTTTTAATGGATTGCTAAATAATAACTTAAAGACTGGCCGACGTTAAGAAGTCGGACCAAGTCAAACCAAGTTATAAGTAAACCCTGGAAAGAGGTCTGGCCAACCCTATAAAAGAGGATTACTTTAACTTAGAAGGGCCCAACATGACAAAGTCGGTCCAAAACATAAAAGTTATAAAAGTAATCCCTGAAAGAGACCTGAACAAGGTCCAAAAAAGAGGATTACAAAAATAACTTAGGAGGGCCCGACATGACGAAGTCGGCCCAAAACATAAAAGTTATAAAAGTAATCCCTGAAAGAGACCTGAACAAGGTCCAAGAAAGAGGATTACAAAAATAACTTAGGAGGGCCCGACATGACGAAGTCGGCCCAAAACATAAAAGTTATAAAAGTAATCCCTGAAAGAGACCTGAACAAGGTCCAAGAAAGAGGATTACGAAAATAACTTAGGAGGGCCCGACATGACGAAGTCGGCCCAAAACACAAAAGTTATAAAAGTAATCCCTGAAAGAGACCTGAATAAGGTCCAAGAAAGAGGATTACGAAAATAACTTAGAAGGGCCCGACATGACGAAGTCGGCCCAAAACACAAAAGTGATAAAAGTAATCCCTGAAAAAGACCTGAATAAGGTCCAAGAAAGAGGATTACGAAAATAACTTAGGAGGACCCAACGCAAGGGTGTCAGCCCAAAACATAAGGTAATCCTTAAAAGAGACCTAAGCAAGGTCCAAAAAAGAGGATTACTAACAACTCAGACAAACCGACATGAATCGATCTCCCGAAAGCTTTAGCATTATACGAAGTAAATTCGGACAAAAACCCGAATGAGGTCCAAACAACACAAATTACTGGAAAGAACATCAAGCCAAAAAACCAAGCCAACCCAAAGAGGTCAGACAACGAAAAGTTCCAACACTCCCAAAGACCTAGAAAGGTACCTGGACGAATGCAGAGGGACATATTACGAAAAAACACAAGTTATGATAATAACAAGCCCAAAAGGTTACCAAAACTAACCCCAAGGGCTTGGAAATTACTTTGTTTTTCAAAATAAGGTTGCTAAACAAGCAACTAGGAGTGCAGCGAAAGTCAGAAACATCATTTACAAAATAAAGAGTTTAAAAAGCCCACAAGCCGGGCTACCTACACAAGCTATTAGAAAATTCACTAAGAATCCTAAGGCTCCTTAGCATCATCAACACGGGGCGAAGGAGGACGAGTCCGAAGAGGTACGGCATCCACAGTTCCATCATCCCGATTCAAGATTCGACAATCAGGTTCTGACTCGGGATGACTAGCCTCAACCGAAGGAATTGAAGAAGTCGGCACCTCAGATACTTTGGCAGCAGGCACGAAGGGAGGTTCAACATCATCGTCATCAGGGTCGTCAGGAACAATCTTGCCATCCTTTACAATATTGTCCAGACTAAAGAGAGTAAGGTCGGCCTCAGGTGCAATAACTCGAACCTGCTCCTTCAAGTTCTCATAAGCAGCATTCACACTGCCCACAAGGTGACCCTGGAGCTCGGAATAATCAACCCGGGCCGATTCCAACTCCTCCCTAAGACGCATCACTTCCCTATAGGACGTGACGTAGCTATCCTTGTGCCTTAATGCGGTGTCTTCAGCCAACTTCACGGAAGCCGCCAAGGCCATAGAGCTAACCTTTTCACCCTCTAATTCTTTCTCCACCTTCACCAACTTTACCTCCAGCTCCTCCTTCAAACCTTTTATTCTATCAAACTCCGCCTTAGCCTCCAGCATGAAAGATTTTGTAGCATGAACCGGGATACCCTGAGCAGTTCGAAAAAGAGCCGTACCCATATGAGCCATCTTCACACTACTTCTAGCTATGAACTCCAGGTGATGAAGAATGGACACATCATCCATTGGAAGACCTCCATAGGGGGCAATCTGTTGGTCGACAAACACGATGGCATCAAAATCAGGGGCATCAAGGTTAAAAGGCTCAGACGTTTTTTGCTTTTTCGGAGGAGGAGCGCCAGCACCAGCAGCTGAAGTTTGCGGAGGGTCAGCTAGACGAACTCGGGGAGTAGGGATCACCCTCCTCGGCTCAGGTGAATTCGGCACGGATGGCTTCAACTGAACCTGGGACGACCCCTCTCCGGCCGCTTTGGCCGAAATGTTTTGGGCTACAGTAGCCCTCCTGGCCCTCTTGAAGGCCTTCATAGATTCATTATTTTTAATCATATCTACAAGCAACACATAACAAGTGAGAAATCAAGTTACAAATCAGAAAAGAGCTTGCAGAAAATAAAATCAACAAACAAAGAAAGGAAATTGATCACTACCCATCTCAGCTCGGAGAAGTGAGGGGTCCCTAAGAATTTCTTGGTATCAAGATAGGGAGGCTCCCCCCAATTCTCCTCTAACACAGTCACAAAGGTCTGCTCGACCTCGTCCAACATCTCCCATAAATACCTCGACACAACAAAGTTCTTTTGCCACTCTAAAGGAAAAGTGGGCTCATCATTCTCATCCAGAAAAAAGGGCCGAGCTCCTTCAACAGCTCGAACCTTGAAAAACTAGTTCTTAAAATCACGAAATGACTCGTCATACATAGAAAAAACTTTCTTCCCTTGCGAAGCTCGGAAAGAAACCCAGGCAGCCTTTTTCTTCACTACCCCAGATTTTGTCAAGACAAACAAATAAAAGAAAAGGGATTGCGAGGCAGGGACGTCAAGTTCACGACACAACAATTGAAAGATCTTTATAAAGCCCCAAGAATTGGGGTAAAGTTGGGATGGAGCTACATTGCAAGACCACAACAGATTGGTCTCAAAAGCAGTAAAAGGAATGGTGATGCTCATCTAGCCAAAAAAGAAATCGTATGCATAGAAAAAAGGATGGTCTCCAACAACTCGAGTAGAAAAACAAAATCTCTCTTCAGAAGTAGGGGGTACAAGCTCATAATTATTTTTTTCACTATCACTATTACAAACCCTATGAAATTGCCTAAGCTACTGACAAAATTCGGAATCAACCAAAGAAACACACAAAAGAACCATCGAATCCACCCAATCAGCCATGTCCTCAGGGACTTGAGAAGATGTTTCAACAATGTTCTTGTGAGAAGACATGAGGTCAACTAGTCCTACAGCAAGAAAAGAAGAAAATAGATTACTAACCCAAACATCTCGGATAAAGTCAAAAACCATATCAGAACAGCTTGGACAAGTATGACACCAGAGCAATACAAGCAACAAAAGGAAACCCCAGGACCCACACTAAAGATCCAGGGGCATCCTTTGGAGGCAACTTATGGAACAAGGACTCAGGGAAACCTACAAGTCTATATCTCTACACATCTTAACAGAAAGATAACACTCTGAGAAAAAATCCACGAGCTACAAATCAAATAAAGTCATCAAAATAACTACCTCCCAAAATCACAGTCGCAGACGGAACTACCAAGCAACGAAAGTATCAACAAGAAGTCATCAAAGACGCCACCTTTTTTAGAAAATAAACACCCCAAACAAACAATCCACTAGAAAAAATCGTTACTTTCTACAAAGGACCATCAATAAAATCATCAACATAGAGAAAGTCATCAAAAGGAGCAACCGTCTGGGCAAAGTAAAACAGGTTCATAAAAAACCAGAAAAACATGCAGCACAGCGACAAGCAAGCACGACAATGCAAAAAATTCAAGCTTTCCAAACATGCATTCAAGCAAAACCAAAACTTTACCAAGAACCGAAGGAAAAAAACAACGAAAGAAGCACAAAGAAAGAAAAACCAACATGAACGAAGGAAGAAGCTTCAAAGGAGATTGAAGATGGAAAGACGGAATCGCCCAGAAAATCGACGAATGACGCCACAATGCAAGAAAGGCAAAATTTAGGCGAAAGCAGAAAGCGAAAGAGTGAAGGGAGAAGTTACAAAGAAAAATAAAAAAAGAGAAGCCGTTTCTGTGTGCGAAATTCAAAATAAAAAGCCAAAGGAAACGGGGCAATTAAAACCAATTAATGAAGGTATTAAACCCTTGCACGTTCCCAAGAACAGAGCGCTGATATAAAAGCGCGCGCTCTCAGAAGAAAACGTTCCACATTCAAAAACTCTATGAAAGAACTGAAGATTGATGGTTTAGAAGTTATAGTAAACTCTCGTTGTAAGTATAGTTACTAAACCAAGCAATCAACCTTTCTTACAAAAGTTTTGGTTGTCACAAGTAACAAACCCCTAAATAAATTGATAACCGAAGTATTTAAACATCGGGTCATCTTCTCAAGGAACTACAGGGAAGTATGTTCTTATTATTGGTTATGGAGATTGTAAATCGGGGTTTTGAAGATGAGGAGCAAGTAATTTAAATTGCAATTGAAATAAGTAAAAGACTGTAAAGTAAATAAATAACTGTAAAATAAACTTTTGGTAAGGTATGAGAAATTAGAAGTCCTATCCTAGTTATCCTTATCAATGATGATGAAGATTGAATCTTAATTCCACTTAGTTAGTCTTTACTTAAAGCAAAGAAAAGTCAAGAGACTAATTAGTTAGATCCTCAAATCCTAGTTAATTCCTAAGGAAAGATTGGGATTGTTGAAGTTCAATTTAATTAGCAAAGATAACAATTATCAATCATGTTGAGTTTGATAACTCCTGAGTTACTGATTTCTTAACCAAGACCAAAAAGAGAAAAGTAAATCTACTGGAATAAAAATGTCTTTAGATTGGGAATAACAATAACATAGATAAAAGAGAGCAATTGTAAACTGAAATACCTCAAATAACATTAATTCAAAAGAGTAATCTGTAACATAGAAGAATTCATAAATAAAATTGAGAAAATAATAAAAAAGAATATTAAACCTGGTAAAAAGAGATAATCCTAAAAGCGAATAAAATCCTAATCTAAATCCTAATCCTAAAGAGAGAGGAGAGAACCTCTCTCTCTGAAAACTACATCTAAATTATGAGAAGTGAATTATGAGAGCATGATTATGAATGGATGCATTCCCCCACTTTATAGCCTCTAATCTGTGTGTTCTGGGCTGAAAACTGGGTCAAAAATAGCCCAAAAATTGCCCCCCACGATTTTTGTTACGTTCAGGTCGCGAAAAAGTGACGCGGAGGCGTCATCCACGCGTTAGCGTGGATTGAAGTTCGCAGATGCGACGTGGGCGCGTCATTCACGCGTTCGTGTTGCCAAACTTTGGGGCAGCTATGACAAATTATATATCAAATCGAAGCCCCAGACGTTAGCTTTCCAACGCAACTAGAACCACATCATTTGGACCTCTGTAGCTCAAGTTATGACCGTTTGAGTGCAGAGAGGTCAGGCTGGACAGCTTAGCAATTTCTCCAACTTCTTGTATTCCTTCCACTTTTGCATGCTTCCTTTTCCATCCTCTGAGTCATTCTTGCCCTGTAATCTCTGAAATCACTTAACACACATATCAAGGCATCTAATGGTAACAAGAAAGGATTAAACATAGGGAACTTAAGGCCAAAGAAACATGTTTTCAATCAAAGCACATAATTAGGAAGGCAAATGTAAAACCATGCAAATAGTATGAATAAGTGGGTAAAGAGTTGATAAAAACCATTCAATTGAGCACAAGATAAACCATAAAATAGTGGTTTATCACTCTACAAAGAAAGAAGTCGACAAATGCTCGAGTTCGGCTTCACCAGAGAAGGATCGAAGTCTAGGACTCGACCTCAAAAAGGAAGACCGAGCTCAAGCAGGGGCACTGTTCACACCCTGGGTCGAGCTATCCGATCCGGGATGTTCAGTAACAAAGCGACCGACCTCTTCAGGTCAGGCTATCCGACCTCTACTCAAAGAGCTCGGCCTAATCGACAGGAAAGCCCAAAAAGGGGCCCAACTTAAGGAATACGACCCAAATTCAAAGGCATCCCAAGCCTACAGAGAGAAGGGCGGTTCCCTTGAAGATAAGCTGATCTCACTCCAAGATAAGATAAGATAATATAAAATAACTAACTTATCTTATCTAAGAAGGTCACTCCAGACTATTATAAATACACTGGAGCACCCAGGTATAACTCATACTCTGATTCTACTAAAAACCTGCTTAATACCCTTGCTAACTTAAGCATCGCAGTCCCTTGCAGGTACCACCACCCTCCGGTGACGAAGGATCAGCAGTGCATCCAGTCCAATAAGTTGGACACGACAACTCCGGCCTCCACCCACCAGTCGGACACGTCATCTCCGACCAGCACAGAAGATCTTGTCCGAGATCGACCTACAGTTTCAGGTAACCCTCGGAACACCCTTCGAGTTCGGACAGTCTAATTTCGTGAGGTCTCTGCTATGAATTACTTTTATAACGTTAGGATTTTTGGGAGGCCGACTTCGTCATGTCGGGTCCTTCTAAGTTATTTTTGTAATCCTCTTTCTTGGACCTTGTTCAGGTCTCTTTCAGGGATTATTTTTATAACTTTATATTTTGGGCCGACTTTATCATGTCGGATCCTTCTAAGTTATTTTTGTAATCCTCTTTCTTGGACCTCGTTCAGGTCTCTTTCAGGGACTACTTCTATTACTTTTATGTTTTAGGCCGACTTCGTCATGTCGGGCCCTTCTAAGTTATTTTTGTAATCCTCTTTCTTGGACCTTAGTTCGGGTCTCTTTCAGGGATTACTTCTATAACTTTTATGTTTTGGGCGGACTTCGTTATGTCGGGCCCTTCTAAGTTATTTTTGTAATCCTCTTTCTTGGACCTTGTTCAGGTCTCTTTCAGGGATTACTTCTATAACTTTTATGTTTTGGGCCGACTTCATCATGTCGGGCCCTTCAAGTTATAGTAATCCTCTTTTATAGGGTTGGCCAGACCTCTTTCCAGGGATTTACTTATAACATTGGTTATTGCGACTAGTCCGACTTCTTTACGTCGGCCAGTCTTTAAGTTATTTTTTAGCAATCCATTTAATTAAGACCTCGTCAGGTCCTTTCTATGGATCACTTTCGATAATTTCTTGCATTATTCTGTTTTCATCTTTGCCGATTTGTAGAAATTGGGTTTAATCTACGTTTGGTCGACCTTTTAATGAATTTGGTTTTCATCTCTGTTGGTCTTTATCGTGATCGTACAGTGAATTTGATTTTCACTTTCTGCCGATCTGTAGCTTTATAATCGGATGATGAATGTTTCAGATTAATGCGGCTTGCGAATTTGTAGAAGATCTAAACATATTTCATTCAAAATAAAATGCAAATATATACATGTGGAAGCTTTATCCCTCTAAGTTGGGCAATTTATAGGTCTTGGCTTGGCGCCTCATTAAAAAACCTTTTCAGAAAAAAGAGTGCGCCTTATCCTAAGATCCTTTATCATCCCTAACTATAGTACCTTCTTAGGTTGCAAGCGTGCCATGACCTAGGAAGCTCTCGCCCTTCGAGTTCGGATAGTCTGTGGTAGCCATTTCCAAGTACTTCTATAACTCGGTAGGGTCCTTTCCAGTTTGCTGCCAGCTTTCCTTCTCCAGGTCGAGTAGTTCCGATATCATTTCGGATTAGGATGAGGTCGTTCTCAGAAAAACCTCGCGGCACTACCCTTTGATTATATCTCGAAGCCATTCGACATTTTAATGCCTCTTCCCTGATCTGAGCTCTTTCTTGGACTTCTGGAAGTAAGTCGAGTTCTTCCCTTTGAAGTTGGGAGTTGGCTTTTTCATTATAGTGGATCACTCTAGGCGATCCTTCTTCAATCTCCACTGGGATCATTGCCTTCGTTCCGTTCGCTAATCGGAAGGGTGATTCCTTTGTGGTGGAATGTGGCGTTGTTCGATATGCCCACAGGACTTGTGGGAGCTCCTCAGCCCAGGCTCCCTTTGCGTCCTGTAATCTCCATTTCAGCCCAGCCAATATGACTTTGTTGGCAGCTTCAGCTTGTCCGTTAGCTTGGGGATGTTCTATGGAGGTGAATTGTTGTTTTATGTTCAAGTCGGCCACTAACTTTCTGAAGCCTGCATCTGTGAATTGGGTGCCATTGTTTGTGGTGATAGAGTATGGAACCTCGAACCTTGTGACAATGTTTCTATATAGGAATTTTTGACTTCTTTGAGCAGTGGCGTTAGCTAGGGGTCCTGCCTCGATCCACTTTGTGAAATAGTCTACCCCTACTATGAGGAATTTGACTTGTCCCGATCCCTGAGGGAAAGGTCCGAGAAGGTCGAGTCCCCATTTTGCGAATGGCCAAGGTGAGGTCACGCTGATGAGTTCCTCTGGCGGGGCGATGTGAAATTTGGCATGTTTTTGACATGGTTGACATGTCTTTACGAACTCTGTGGCTTCCTTTTGTAGAGTTGGCCAATAAAATCCTGCCCAGAGTACTTTTTTGGTAAGTGCTTACGCTCCAAGATGGTTGCCACAAATGCCACTGTGTATTTCTTCTAGAACTTCCTTTGTGTTGGAAGTCGGCACAAATTTTAACAATGGTATTGAAATCCCTCTTTTGTATAGAGTATTATTTATGATAGTGTAGTATTGTGCCTCCCGTTTTAACCTCTTTGCCTTCTTTTCATCTGTGTGGAGTGTTTCTATTTTGAGGTAGTTAATTATGGGAGTCATCCATCCTTAATCCTGACCTATTATGGCTAGGATTTTTACTTCTTCCGAGATTGACGGGTTCTGCAGCATTTCTTGGATGAGGCTTCTATTGTTGCCCTCTGGTTTGGTGCTGGCTAGTTTTGAGAGTGCGTCAGCTCGGGCATTCTGTTCTCAGGGTATGTGACGGACTTCATATTCTCTGAGTTGTCCGAGCTGTTCCCTGGTTTTGTCCAAGTACTTTTTCATGGCGGGATCTTTGGCTTGGTAGCTCCCTGCTATTTGTGAAGTGACTACTTGCGAGTCGCTGAAGATGATCAGCTTTTGAGCTCCAACCTCCCTAGCCAGCTTCAAACCAGCTAGTAGTGCCTCATATTCTGCTTGGTTGTTTGAGGCAGGGAACCCGAATTTGAGGGAGAGTTCGATTTGGGTTCCTTGGTCGCTTTCAATTATCACGCCTGTGCCGCTTCCAGTTTTATTTGAGGAACCGTCCATGTATAGATTCCATTCTGTGGGGAGTTCCGGGGTGTCTGTAAATTCTGCGATGAAGTCGGCCAGGTATTGTGATTTGATGGCTGTCCGAGCTTCGTATTGAAGATCAAATTCGGACAACTCGACTGCCCATTGCAAGATTCTGCCTGCTAGGTCTGTTTTCTGCAAAATCCCTTTTATAAGCTGGTCGGTCTGAACCCTAATGGTGTGAGCTTGGAAGTATGGACGAAGTCATCGAGATGTTAGTATGAGGACGTAGGCAAATTTTTCTATTTTTTGGTAGTTCAGCTCAGATCCTTGTAATGCTTTACTGATGAAGTATACCGGTTGTTGTCCACTGTCGTCTTCTCGAACTAGTGCTGAGGCTACTGCCCGACTTCCTACTGCGAGGTACAATATAAGTGGTTCTCCTTCCCGTGGCCGAGTTAGGATAGGTGGTTGTCCCAGGAATCTTTTGAAATCTTGGAAGGCTTGCTCGCACTCCGTTGTCCATTCGAACTTCTTTCCCTTCTTTAGAGTGGCGTAGAAGGGGAGAGATCTTATTGCCGATTCGGCTAGAAATCTGGACAAGGCTGCCAACTTCCCGTTGAGTTGTTGTACTTCTTTGACACAAGTCGGGCTCTTCATGTCGAGTATGGCCCGGCATTTATCCGGATTTGCCTCGATTCCTCTTTGTGTGAGCATAAAACCCAAGAATTCGCCAGCTTCTACTGCGAAGGTGCATTTTGCAGGATTGAGTGGCATGCCATGCCATGCCTTCTTATAGTGTCGAACACTTGGGTCAGGTCAGACAATAGCGTCTATTCACTGTGTCTTTATTAACATGTCGTCCACATAGACTTCCATGATTTTTTCGATGTAATCTGTAAAGATCTTATTCATTAATCTCTGATAAGTAACTCCCGCGTTTTTAGGACCAAAAGGCATGACGATGTAGCAATAGTTTGCTTTTGGGGTTAAGAATGAAGTTTTTTCTTGGTCGGGTAGATACATTGGGATTTGGTTGTATCCTGAATATGCGTTCATAAACGAGAGATATTTATATCCGGAGGAGGCATCTACCAGAGCGTCGATACTTGGGAGTGGATAAGGATCTTTTGGGCAGGCTTTGTTGAGATCAATGTAGTCGGTGCACATTCACCACTTCCCATTTGATTTTTTCACCAAGACGACGTTAGCAAGCCATAGTGGATACTTGACTTCTCTTATGAATTCTGCCTCCAGTAGAGCTTGTACCTGCTCGTCCACAACTTGGGATCAATCTGGCCCGATCTTTCTTCGCCTCTGTTGTACTGGCCGAGATCCTGGGTAGACTACCAACTTGTGGCACATTAATTTGAGGTCTATGTCCGGCATGTCTGCAGCCTTCCATGCAAATAGGTCGACATTATCTCGTAAGAACTGTACGAGTGATTCTTTTATGTCTCCTTTTAGGGTTGTACCAATATTGGTTGTTTGTCCGGGATATCTCCGATCTGGACTTTCTCTACTTCCCCTTCGGGTTGTGGGCGGAGTTCTTTCCGCCTCTGAACTCCACCGAGCTCGATTGTGTGGAATTCTTCTCCTCTGCCTCTGAGGTTTAGACTTTCATTGTAACAGCGACGCGCCATCTTCTGGTCTGCTTTTATTGTAGCTACCCCTTCCGCGGTTGGGAATTTCATGCATAGATGTGGAGTCGAGACTATTACGCCGAGCTGATTCAATGTTGTCCTACCTATTAAGGCGTTGTAGACAGAACTCACGTCGACCACGATGTAGTCTATCTTGAGTGTTCTTGACTGGTTTCCTTTTCCGAAGGCTGTATGTAGGGAGATGTATCCAAGTGGTTGTACTGGGGTGTCTCCCAGTCCGAACAGGATGTTCGAATATGCTCTAAGTTCTTTTTCTTCCAGGACGAGCTTGTCAAAGGCAGTTTTGAATAAGATGTCGGCGGAGCTCCCTTGGTCTATCAGTATGCGGTGGAGATTTGTGTTTGCCAGTATAATGGTGATGACCATGGGATCGTCGTGTTCTGAAATGATACTGGATGCGTCTTCTTTGGTGAAAGTAACTGCAGGGATGTCGGCTGCTTCTTCCTTCCCCTCAACATGATATACTTCTTTAAGATATCTTTTGCGAGATGATTTGGAGATTCCTCTTCCTGCAAACCCTCCGTGTATCATATGGACATGTCTTTCTGGTGTACGAGGTGATTGCTCGGTTCGTCCGACATCTTCGTCCCTTCTTCTTTTTCTTTGCTCATCGTCCCGGGTGGCCAGATACCGATCTAATTTCCCTTCTCTTACTAGTTTTTCTATGACATTCTTTAAGTCAAAACATTCATTGGTGGAATGCCCACGGATTCGATGGTATTCACAATATTCAGTCCGGTTTCCTCCTCCTTTCTTGCCTTTGAGTGGTCGAGCTGGGGGTATTTTTTTAGTGTGGCAGACTTCTCTGTAGACATCCACAAGGGACACCCGAAGAGGGGTGTAATTGTGATATTTTTTTATTTTTTCCCCATGTCAATCTTCCTTATTTTTAGACTCTTTATCCTTATCACGAGAGGGATAGGTGAATCCAGATTTTGAGGTCTCCCCTAGTCGAGAGTTTTCCTCCATGTTGATGTACTTCTCTGCTCGTTCTTGCACTTCGTTCAGAGATGTGGGGTATTTTTTCGATATAGATTGACTAAAAGGTCCCTCTCGCAGGCCATTGATGAGGCCCATAATGGCGGCCTCTATTGGTAGGCTTTGTATGTACATGCATGTTTTGTTGAATCTTTCCATGTAGTTGCGAAGACTTTCCTGATCTCCTTGCTTGATTCCTAATAGACTTGGGGCGTGTTTAGCCTTATCTTTTTGGATGGAGAATCTGGCCAGAAACTTCTTGGCTAAGTCGTCGAAGCTTGAGATGGACCTAGGAGGTAGATTGTCGAACCATTTAATTGCTGTCTTTCTTAAAGTAGTTGGAAAGGCTTTGCAGCGAACTGCATCTGAAGCGTCGGTAAGGTACATTCTACTTCTGAAATTGCTGAGATGATGGCCGGGATCTATAGTGCCATCATACAAAGTCATATCTGGGAGTTTAAAGTCTTTTGGGATTTTGATCTTTATGATCTCCTTGGTAAATCGATCTTGGTCCTTGCGGGAGCTATCCTCATGAGAGGATCGATTAGCTTTGGCCTTGAGATCGGCTTCGATTTTTAGGAGTTTGTCCTCTAATTCCCGGCGTCGTCTTATTTCCCTTTGTAGGTTTTTCTCAGCGTCTCGTTGATGCTCTGCCTCTTTTTCGAGTTGCTTTAAGCGATCTTGAAGTGCCTCCATGGCTCCCAGAGTTGATGAATCGTTGTTTTTGTTAGTTTGAGGAGTATCTTTTGGTGTAGTGTCCGCGTTCTTGTGCGGCGTTCTATCTTCCAGATCCGAATCGTGGTCGTTGTCATGGTCGTCCGCCATGGTGATGGGATGACTTCCAGGTTCCCCGGCAATGGCGCCAATGTTCCGAGGGTTACCTGAAACTGTAGGTCGGTCTCAGATGAGATCTTCTGTACCGGTCGGAGCTGACGTGTCCGGCTGGTGGGTGGCGACCGGAGCTGTCGTACCCGACTTGTTGGACTGGCTGCGCTGCTGATCCTTTGTCACCGGAGGGTGGTGGTACCTGCAAGGGACTCCAGTGCTTAAGTTAGCAAGGGTATTAAGCAGGTTTTTAGTAGAATCAGAGTATGAGTTATACCTGGGTGCTCCAGTGTATTTATAGAGGTGTGGAGTGACCTTCTTAGATAAGATAAGTTAGTTATCTTATCTTATCTTTGAGTGAGGTCATCTTATCTTCAAGAGAACCACCCTTATCTCTATAGGCTTGGGCTGCCTTTGGATTTGGGTCGTGTTCGTCTGTTCGGGCCCTTTATTGGGCTTTTCTGGTGATTTGGCCGAGCTCTTTGAGAAGAGGTCAAACGTCCTGAACTGAAGAGGTCGGCCGTCTCGTCAGTAGAACATTCCGGGTCGGACAGCTCGACCTAGGGTATGAACAATGGGTCTTAGGAAGGATTTGGAGTCTGCCCGAGCTGACTATGCCGAGCTTCAGGGTCATCTTATAGGTAGTGTAAATACTGCTTATGAGAATTTGAAAGATCAAGTTCGAGTTCTCGCGCCCGAGCTTGACCTTACTCTCTTTAGCTTGGATAACGTTGTAAAGTATGGTAAGATTGTCCCTGATGACCCTGATGATAATGATGTCGAACCTCCTCCTGTTCCTTCTGCCAAAGTCTCTGTTGCCCCGCCTTCTTCTACTCTGGCAACTGAAGTCAGTCAACCTGAGTCTGATCCCGATGTCCAGATCCTGAACCGAGATGATGGGACCGTAGATACGGTACCTCTTCAAACTCTCCTCCTTCACCTCGGGATGCAGCTACTGGAAAGTCCTTGGATCCTCTCTAATTATTTCTGATGCATTTGTGTATAGCCCGACCTGTGGGCTTTTGAACTCTTTTTGTAATTTGTAGTCTTGACTTCTGAATATTTTGGTTGCTTTTCTGTTAGCAACTTTATTTCTAGAAAAACAAAGTAGCTTTTCTGGATCTTGGGGTCGACTTCAGGTGGCCTCTTGGGTCTTATTATTGTAACAACCTTGTTTCTTTTTGTGATATGCTTGTCTAATATTTCCCAGGTATTTCTAGGGTGTTGAAATCTTGTTTTCCGACCTCTTTTGATTGCTTTCGTATTTTCAAACTTGTGGCTTGATTCCTTTGAGGTCATGGCTTTCTGGGTCCAACTTGAAGTCCCTTATAGCGCATGCCTTTTATCCGCCGACTTCTTTATCTCGGTCTTTTCGAAGTTATTTCTTAGTAATCCGTTTTATTTGGACCTTGGTCGGGTCTCTTTTAGGGATTTACTTTTATAACTTTGTGATTTTGTTGGGCCAACTTCATCATGTCAGTCCCTTAAGTTATTTCTAGTAATCCTCTTTATTTGGACCCTTGTCAGGTCTCTTTTAGGGATTTACTTTTTATAACTTTGTAATTTGGTTAGGCCGACTTCATCATGTCGGTCCTTTCTTAAGTTATTTTTAGTAATCATCTTTATTAGGGTTGGCCAGGCCTCTTTCCAGGGATTTACTTTTTATAACTTTGGTTATTGTGGTCAACTGGTCCGACTTCTTTATGTCGGCCTGTCTTTAAGTTATTTTTAGCAACCCATTTTTTTAAGACCTCATCAGGTCCTTTCTATGGATCACTTTCGATAACTTCTTGCATTATTCTGTTTTTGTCGCCTTTTCATCTTTGCCGATTTTGTAGAAATTTGGTTTAATCCCCGTTTGGTCGACCTTTTGAAGAATTTGGTTTTCATCTTCGTTGGTCTTTATCGTGATCGAGCAGTGAATTTGATTTTCACTTTATGCCGATCTGTAGCTTTATAATCGGGCGATGAATTTTTTTGCATTTCAGATTAATGCGTCTTGATAAGGGGATTTGTAGAAAATCTAAAAACTTTATTCAAAATAAAGAGAATGTAGATATATACATGTGGGCATTTTATCCCTCTAAGTCAGGCAGTTTATGGATCTTGGCTCTGTGCCTCGTTAAAAAACTTTTTTCAGGAAAAAGAGTGCACCTCGTCCTAAGATCTTTATTACCTCTTAACTGTAGTACCTTCTTAAGTTGCAGGCGTGCCATGACCTTGGCAGCTCTTGCCCTTCGAGTTCAGGCAGCATGTAGTAGCCCTTTCCAAGTACTTCTATGACTCGGTAGGCTCCTTTCCAGTTTGTTGCCAGCTTCTTTCTCCAGGTTGAGTTGTTCCGATGTGATTTCGGATTAGGACGAGGTCGTTCTTAGCAAAACCTTGCGGTACTACCTTTTGATTGTATCTTGAAGCCATTCGACGTTTTAATGCCTCTTCTCTGATCCGAGCTCTTTCTCGGATTTCTAGAAGTAGGTCGAGTTCTTCCTTCTGTAGTTGGGAGTTGGCTTCTTCACTGTAGTGGATCACTCTGGGCGATCCTTCCTCTACCTCCACAGGGATCATTGCCTCCATTCCGTAAGCTAATCGGAAAGGTGATTCCTTTGTTGTGGAGTGTGGAGTTGTCCGATATGCCCATAGGACTTGTGGGAGCTCTTCGGCCCAAGCTCCCTTTGCATTCTATAATCTCTGTTTTAGCCCGGCTAATATGACTTTGTTAGCAGCTTCTGCTTGTCCATTGGCCTGGGGGTGTTCTACGGATGTGAATTGGTGTTTTACGTTCAGATCGGTCACCAATTTTCTGAAGCCTGCATCTGTAAATTGAGTGCCATTGTTTGTGGTGATGGAGTATGGAACCCCAAACCTTGTGACGATATTTCTGTATAGGAATTTCCGGCTTCTTTGAGCAGTGGAGTTAGCTAGGGGTTCCGCCTCAATCCATTTTGTGAAATAGTCTACCCCCACGATGAGGAATTTGACTTGCCCCGATCCTTGAGGGAAAGGACCGAGAAGATGAGTCCCCATTTTGCGAATAGCCAGGGTGAGGTTACGCTGATGAGCTCCTCTGGTGGGGCGATGTGAAAGTTGGCATGTTTCTGACATGGTGAACATGTCTTTATGAATTTTGTTGCTTCTTTTTGTAGAGTTAGCCAATAGAATCCCGGCCCAGAGTACTTTTGTTGTGAGAGCCTGTGCTCCGAGATGGTTGCCACAGATGCCACTATGTATTTCCTCTAGAACTTCCTTTGTGTTAGAAGTCGGCACACATTTTAACAGTGGTATTGAAATCCCTCTTTTGTATAAAGTATTGTTTATGATGGTGTAGTATTGTGCCTCCCGTTTTAACCTCTTTGCCTCCTTCTTATCTGTGGAGAGTGTTTCTGTTTTGAGGTAGTTAATTATGTGAGCCATCCATCCTTGATCCAGACCCGTTATGGCTAGGACCTTTTCTTCTTCCGAGATTGACGGGTTCTGTAGCATTTCCTGGATGAGACTTCTATTGTTGTCCCCTGGTTTGGTGCTGGCTAGTTTTGAGAGTGCATCAACTCGAGTGTTCTGTTCCCGCGGGATGTGGCGGACTTCATATTCCCAGAGTTGTCTGAGCTATTCCTTGGTTTTGTCCAAGTATTTTTTCATGGTGGCTGCCTGTGAGTCACTGAAAATGATAAGCTTGTGGGCTCCAACTTCCCTAGCCAGCTTCAAACCAGCTAGTAGTGCCTCATATTCGGCTTGGTTGTTTGAGGCGGGCGGGGAACCTGAATTTTAGAAAAAGTTCGATTTGGGTTCCCTGGTTGCTTTCTATTATCACGCCTGCGCCACTTCCAGTTTTGTTTGAGGAACCGTCTACATAGAGGTTCCATTCTGTAGGAATTTCTGGGGTGTCCGTAAACTCTGCGATGAAGTCGGCCAAATACTGTGATTTAATGGCTGTCCGAGCTTCATATTGAAGGTCGAATTCAGACAACTCGACTGCCCATTACAAGATTCTTCCTGCTAAATCTGTTTTCTACAAAATACCTTTTATAGGCTGGTTGGTCTGAACCCTGATAATGTGCACTTGGAAATATGGGTGGAGTCGTCGAGATGTTAGTCTGAGAGCATAAGCAAATTTTTCTATCTTTTGATAGTTCAATTCGGACCCTTGTAATGCTTTGCTGATGAAGTATATAGGTCGTTGTCCACTGTCATCTTCTTTGACCAGTGCTGAGGCTATTGCCCGATTTCCTACTGCGAGGTACAATACAAGTGGTTCTCCTTCCCGTGGCTGAGTTAGAATAGGTGGTCGTCCCAGGAACCTTTTGAAATCCTGGAAGGCCTGCTCGCATTCTGTTGTCCATTCAAATCTATTTTCCTTGCTTAGAGTGGCGTAGAAGGGGAGAGATCTTACTGCTGATCCAGCTAGAAATATGGACAAGGCTGCCAATCTTCCATTGAGTTGTTGTACCTCTTTAACGCTGGTCGGACTCTTCATGTTGAGTATAGCCTTGCATTTGTCCGGGTTGGCTTCAATTCCCCTTTGTGTGAGCATAAAACCCAAGAATTTGCTAGCTTCTACCGCGAAGGTGCATTTTGCAGGGTTAAGCCGCATGCCATCCCTTCTTATAGTGTCGAATACTTGGGTGAGGTCGGATAGTAACGACTCCTCACTTTGTGTCTTTATTAACATGTCATCTACGTAAACTTCCATGATTTTCCCGATGTGGTCTTTGAAGACCTTATTCATCAATCTTTGATAAGTAGCTTCTGCGTTTTTGAGTCTGAATGGCATGACGATGTAGCAGTAGTTTGCCTTTGGGGTTAAGAATGAAGTTTTTTCTTGATCGGGAGGGTACATCGAGATTTGGTTGTATCCTGAATAGGCGTACATAAACGAGAGGTACTTGTATCCGGAGGAGGCATCCACCAGAGCGTCAATACTTGGGAGTGGATAAGGATCTTTTGGGCAGGCTTTGTTAAGATCAGTGTAGTCGGTGCACATTCGCCATTTTCCGTTTGATTTTTTCACCAAGACGACGTTAGCTAGCCATAGTGGGTACTTGACTTCTCTTATGAATCTTGCCTCCAGTAGAGCTTGTACCTGCTCTTCCACAGCTTGGGATCGTTATGTCCGAGTTTTCTACGTCTCTGCTTTACTGGCCGAGATCCTGGGTAAACTGCCAACTTGTGGCACATTAACTTGGGGTCTATGCCCGGCATGTCTGCAGCCTTCCATGCAAGGAGGTCGATATTATTTCTTAAGAACTGTATGAGTGACTCTTTTATGTCTCCTTTTAGGATTGTGCCGATATTGGTTGTTTTATCTGGGACATCGCCGCTCTGGACTTTTTCTATTTCGCCTTCGGGTTGTGGACGAAGTTCTTCCCGCCCCCGAACTCCCCCGAGTTCGATGGTGTGGAATTCTTCACCTCTACCTCTAAGGTGTAGACTTCATTGTAACAGCGGCGTGTCGTCTTCTGGTCTGCTTTTATCGTAGCTATTCCTTCTGTGGTTGGGAACTTCATGCACAGGTGTAGGATCGAGACTACTTGCGCCGAGCTGATTTAACGTTGTCCGACCTATTAGGGCATTGTAGGCTGAACTCACGTCGACAACGATGTAGTCTATGTTGAGTGTCCTTGACCGGTTTCCTTTTCCAAAGGTTATGTATAGTGAGATGTATCCAACTGGTTGGATTGGAGTGTCTTCCAGCCGAAATAGGTTGTTTGGATATGCTCTGAGTTCTTTTTCTTCCAAGCCGAGTTTGTCGAAGGCGGTTTTGAACAAGATGTCAGCCGAGCTTCCCTGGTCTACCAGTGTGCGATGGAGATTAGCGTTGGCTAATATGATAGTGATGACCATGGGATCATCGTATCCCGAGATGATGCCAGCTGCATCCTCTTTAGTAAAAGTGATAGTGGGAATGTCGGGTGCTTCTTCTCCTCCCTCAACATGATATTCTTCTTTAATATGTCTTTTGCGAGATGATTTGGAGATCCCTCCTCCCGCAAATCCTCCGTGTATCATGTAGATATGTCTCTCTGGTGTACGAGGTGGTTGTTCAGTTCGTCCGACATCTTCATCCCTTCTTCTTTTTCTTGGTTCGTCTGCTCAGCTGGCTAAGTACCGATCTAGTTTTTCCTCTTTTACCAATTTTTCTATGACATTTTTCAGGTCGAAACATTCATTGGTGGGATGTCTATAGATTCGATGGTACTCACAATATTTAGTCCGATTTCCTCCTCCTTTTTTGCTTTTGAATGGGCGAGCTGGTGGTATCTTTTCAGTATGGCATACTTCTCGATAGACATCTACAAGAGACACCCGAAGAGGGATGTAATTGTGGTACTTCTTGATCTTTTCTCCATGCTGATCTTCTTTTTTCTTGGACTCTTTGTCTTTGTCTCGGGAGGAGTAGGAGAATCTGGACTTTGAGATCTCTCCTAGTCGAGAGTTTTCCTTCATGTTGATGTATTTCTCTGCTCATTTCTGCACTTCATTCAGGGATATGGGATGTTTTTTTGATATTGAGTTGCTAAAAGGTCCTTCTCGTAAGTCATTGATGAGACCCATAATGGCTGCTTGTGTTGGTAGATTTTGTATGTCCAGACACGCTTTATTGAATCTTTCCATGTAGCTGCGGAGACTTTCCCGATCTCCTTGCTTGATCCCTAATAGACTTGGGGCGTGCTTAGTTTTGTCTTTCTGGACGGAGAATCTGGCTAGAAACTTCTTGGCTAAGTCGTCAAAGCTTGCGATGGACCTTGGGGGCAGATTGTCAAACCATTTAATTACTGTTTTTGTTAAGGTAGTCGGGAAGGCTTTGCAGCGAACTGCATCTGAGGCGTCAGTGAGGTACATTCTACTTCTGAAGTTACTGAGATGATGGCTGGGATCTGCTGTGCCATCGTATAGAGTCATGTCGGGAGGTTTGAAGTCCTTTGGGATTTTGGTCTTCATGATCTCTTCGGTGAATGGGTCTCGGTCCTCACGGGAGCTATCTTCGTGGCCGGATCGAGTAGTTTTGGCCTTGAAATCTGCTTCGAGTTTTAGGAGCTTGTCCTCTAACTCGCAGCGTCGTCTAGCTTCCCTTCGTAGGTCTCTTTCGGCTTCCCGTTGATACTCGACCTCTTTTTTGAATTGTTTTAGGCGATCCTGAAGTGCCTCCATGGCTCCCGTGTTTGGTGAATTATTGTCTTTGTTAGGTTGAGAAGCATCGTCTATTGTGACCTCTGCATTCTTGTGTGGTCATTGTCAGAATTGTGGTCGTTGTCAAGGTTGTCCACCATGATGATGGGATGACTTCCAGATTTCCCGGCAACGGCGCCAATGTTCCGAGGGTTACCTGAAACTGTAGGTCGATCTCGAACGAGATCTGCTGTGGTGGTCGGCGCTGATGTGTCTAACTTGTAAGTGGTGGCCGGAGCCACCGCGTCTGACTTGTTGGACTTGTTGGTGATGCTAATCCTTCGTCACCGGAGGGTGGTGGTACCTGCAAGGGACTCTGATACTTAAGTTAGCAAGGGTCTTAAGCAAGTTTTTGGTAGAATCAGAGTATGAGTTATACTTGGGTACTCCAGTGTATTTATAATGGTGCGGAATCACCTTTCTGGAGATAAGTTATCTTATCTTATCTTATCTTTGAGTGAAGTCATCTTATCTTTAAGGGAACCGCCCTTATCTCTCTAGGCTTGGGCTGTCTTTGGATTTGGGTCGTGTTCCTCTTGTTTGGGCCCTTTTTGGGCTTCTTCTTGGTGATTTGGCCGAACTCTTTAAGAAGAGGTCGGATAGTCATGACCTGAAGAGGTTTGGTCGACTTGTCGTTGAACATCCCGGGTTGGACAACTCAACTCAGGATATGAACAGTATATATATAAGCGCATCGAGAGAAAGGTAGATAATTAAAAGTTCGAAGGAAGAATAATAGTAAAGAGACATATAATATATATATATATATATATATATATATATATATATATATATATATATATATATATATATAAGTATCAACTAGTCTCGCCCCACGAAGATCAGGCCGACTAGAGTTACAACATTAAAACAATTGGATAGACATAACCTATCTCTCCAAAACACATTATAAGCCTCTAAAGGCAAGTCTTCAAAACAAGTGCACAATATAATAGTTTCCAAAAAAAAAGAGAGAGTCTAAAATTAAAGCAAAATTAAAGCAGAATAAAAGGTCTTATTTGCTGTCCTTCCAGATAAACCTCCCACTTACTGAGAAGTGCCAGGACCTGTATCTGAAAAGTAAAAATTCCCGAAACGAGTGAGAACATCATCCCATATAGGGTTCTTAGCAGGGCAATAATTCCAAATATAGACTATGTAAAACCACATGAATCCAATAAGCAATCTTAATCTCTAATCACACAAAGTTCAAGCCTAGAGTTCTTACTAATCTGATTAAGGTAGATAAACTAAATCTCAACTATATTAGTGATCTTTGAATCCCAATTTTCCCATATACCAATCATCATCTCTCTCAATATCATAGATTTTCAACTCATTTAGTAATTCAGTATTAAAATTTAGTTTCAATATTATCAATTCATTTTCAGTTTTTCTTTTCCACAATTCTCAATCATCACCTCTCATTAAGAACAACCTTCAATGTCACCACCATTAGCATAAGGGATCTCTCAGTTGTGCAAACACATACAAGGCAATACAAAAAAACACACCTAGAGAGAATGGATAAAACAATTAGTATATAGGTACAATTGTTCAGATAGGCATGTCAAATACAATATGCACACCCATATAAAACACACAAATACAAATGATGTATACATGCCCTATGGCCAATGAGCTCATCTGTCAGTTATACAGCCAAATCCAATATGTCCGGTAGCTAACCCTAGACAATCCCTCGGTGCGCGTATTTCCAAGCTCAAACTCATATTCATTGATCAATGTCCATGGGGAAACATCTGGGAAGGTATAAGTGCCCGGCCACATCTTGCGATGGAGGGTTAACAAAGTCTCAATTTTGACAAGAAGTAAGCGGGACAAAACCATCATCCTTGCATATTACTCTGGAAGCTCAATTACCGACTGGGAACAAACGGGACAAAACCACAATCAATGCATCTATCCCAGAACCTCAAGTACCGACTGAGTGTGAGCGGGACAAAACCACAATCCTTGCATCTACCCCAGAAGCTCAAATACCGACTGAAAGCAAGCAGGACAAAACCACAATCCTTTCATCTATCCCAGAAGCTCAAATACCAACTGGGAGCAAGCGGGACAAATCACAATCCTTGTATCTACCCCAAAAGCTTAAATATCAATAAACTCATTCTCATTATCTTCTCAAATCAACTCAATCTCATCATTCAATCATATCATCTCATTCTCATTATCCTCTCGAATCATCTCAAACTCATCATTCAATCATATAATCTCATCCTCATTATCCTCTCGAATTAACTCAATCTCATCATTCAATCATATCATCTCATTCTCATTATCCTCTATACTCATTATAGGATTTACAAAACTTCAAAATGTTAAGAAAACGGTTTAGAGGCATAAGATTCGTTCCAAATCGTAGAAAATTAGATCTCAAATAGGGGTTACAGAAGTGAAACAGTCGATTGGATAGGCAAAAACAGTTAAAAATCATCACCTTTGAAAAATAGGACAGTTGTACGTACGCATGCCTCGTGTGTATGCACAAGATCTCCTGCATATACACGGAACGCGCACGAAAAAATTCAATTCTAGAAATGCAAGTTGTGCTTACGCATGCCTTGTGCGTACACACAACTCTATTTTTGTGGTGCACATAAAACTCACACAAAATTATTTCTCTTCTGTTACACCCCTCATGCGTGCGCATGATCTCAATTTTCTACAACTTTTACAGAATTCAGTTTTAAACCCACAATTTCAAATTCTCATAACTTTTTCTATAAAATTCTGTTTTCTTTCATTCCTAGATGGTTTTAAATATCTTTCCACTAGCTTTAATTTAAGACAAATCTCATTCAAATCCAAACTCCGATCACCATGTTATGACCCGTCAAAGTTAGTTAAAATTATATTTTTACCAAATTCTCATAACCCCTCAATTTCATAAATTCTCAATTCAATTAAATTATAAACCATTTTAAAACCACTCAGACACACTCCAAACACTTATTCAACAATTCTCAACCATTCGAAGCATAATTCAACTCACTCCCAAATTATTTTACACACTTTATCTAAATTCTCATATTCATCAACAACATACAACATTCATATATCCAATTTCTCAATCAATCAATAATCAATCCTCTTATTCTCATATAACAATTTACACCACTTACTTCAACTTACCACTTAGGGAATTTTCTCACCTATCATGGCCTCTGGCCCAATTTTCGTAAATCACAATATTCATACATCTAATTCTCAATTAAAACTTTAACATGCATACTCATTTTTATGCAACATGACACCAACGTATATTACAATATCCACTTACAATAATATCACATAACACTCCTCAATTTTATGTCAAAACATATCAACCAATATGATACTTATACTAGCCATTATTCAAACACATCAACAATCAATTCCATTCAACTTATCCTAGGGGCAAGTAACCTAGGTTTTAACAAAACCTTACATAATGCTTACTCAAAACTACCACCCGTACCTTAATGTTGTAATTCCAAACTTCCAAGTTTTCCTTTCCAAAAGTTCACCCAGTCAAGCTTCTAATTACTCAATCTAACACTATATTATACAATTTAGCACAATATTAAAAACTAGAATTTTTTATAAATTGATAAACCAAAAGAAAAAAAAAGTTCCTTACCTTTACCCACTGAAATTAGTGATGGATACCACCAAGAACATAAGCTAGAGAACCCCTATAATATCAAAATCACCAAAATTTCTCAATACCCAAACCAAAACTGTGATTCCAGGTTTGAATGAGAAATTAGGACTGGAATTTTGAGTTACTTATCAAATTATTTAGATAAAATTGAAGAGGAAGATACAAGCTTCGCATGACCAAGAACGGTTCGTCAATCGGAGCTCCGTAACAAAAGTTATGGACAATTGAAGTTGAAAAAAGTTAGGATTTCATTCTTCTTTTCTCTCTTCTCTCATTTTTGGATCTCTTTCACTAAATGGAGAGAATGATAGCTGAAATTTCATTAAATATGGGTATATATATGAGGACTTGGACCTGGTAAGACCCAATTTTATTTCTTTAGTCCGTTGACCCAACTTTAGACCAAAACTTTTAAGATAAGTGTTTTAATTCGCACTTTAAATATTTTTATTTTTTCAAATTATAAATATTAATTCTATAATCCTTTTTTGCTCTCATTTAATTTATTTATTAGTTGTTAATTATTTATTTAGTATTTTACGGATTTTACATCTACTCTAAAACTTGACTGTTGTATAGTGTGACCAAAGAGTTGGGTAGAATATGTTCCGAAATCTAAACAAGAAACTAATTTTGTATGTTTACTTCCAAAGTGTGCACTCGAATCATTTTGATATATAAAGCTCTTTGAAGAATCATTTTGGCTTTTAATATTGACAATGGTTTCTTACAAACATGCCAGATTTTTATTGTAATAATTTTAAATTTAGCATATAAATACAAGAGGAGAATAAGACAATTTTAAAATAATAGTTACACCAATAATTTATGCATTGTTATGGATATAAGCACCATTATTTTTCTTGTGAACCATATTCTATATCTTTTATCTACTAATGTGATTTATCTGTAATAGCTTTTGTAGTAAAATTAGTAATATATTAGTACTTTTATCCGTAATTATATTACGGGAATATAAATTTTTTAAAATTATATTAGTTTTGTCTTGATATTATAAATTATGACACAAAAAATTTATAAAATTAAACTATTTTTACAAAAAGATCGTAGGAGACAAAAGTTTTTATCGGCTAAAAAGACCAGAATCTCCGTAGATAAAAAATTAAATAATAAGATTTTTAGTTTTTATTTTCATATGAAAGAGTTTAATTTATTATTAATAATTAATTTCAATATTCGTTATTTAAAATTTGAAACGATTTAATTTGTATTTATATACTTTTGATTAGGTATTAAGTCAGTTACAAAAATAGAAATAATTTATTTTTATGCTTGTTATTTAAAAATAATATTTTTCTCTCTATATATACAAAAATATAATTAGATATTAGTATAAAAAATTATATTGATAGTTATAAAATTAATTCAAAATCAATTTTTTTAAACAATTAAATCTTAATTTTAACTTTTAATCATAAATATAGTATTCTCTCTAAATTATATTTAATAAATATTTAAAAAAAGAAAAATAAAAATATAGATTAAAAAGATAAGCAGTAAAAATTTAAAATTAAATAAAAAAATAAAAAATATTATATAATAATAATAATATTTTTTATTTGAATTATAATATTTTGTTAATTTTATTTTTTGTAGAATAAAAAGATAGAAAAAATAGAGAATGAGAGAAAAGAGAGAGAAAGATAAAGATGAAGATTGACAAAGGAAATTTTTTAATTTTAAAAGAAAAAAATTTATTTTAATTATATAAAAATATCGGGTGACGCATTTTGATTTCTCAAATTACTAATAAAAATATAAATTTTAAATTATATATAGAGTGGGAAGGGTTAAGAGAAATAGAAAAATTGAGAGAGATAGATGAGAAAATTTAGGAAGGGAGTTTATTAATTTTCGAGGGAAATATTTTCTCTCAATTTTAATAAGAGAATGTCATGTGACACATTTGGTTATTAAATTAGATAATAATATATAAATATATAATAAATTATATATATAGTGAGAAGGGTAGAGAGAAATAGAAAAAAAGGGAGAGAGGTAGACGAGAGATTTAGGATGGAAGTTTATTAATTTTAGAGGAAAATATTTTCTCTCAAGTTTAATAAGAGTTTTATGTGACACATTTTGTTATTAAATTAGACAGTCATATATAATATAATATATAATATAGTTATATTTTAATTTTAATGCAATTAAAGAATATTATGTTATATATTTTGATTGTCAAATTTGTAATTAGTCATTGATAATGATATATATAAAAGGGAGATGGAGGAGGGGAGAATTTTTTAATTTTAAAAAAAAAATATTTGATTTTAATTATAATCAGGGAATAATATGTGACACATTTTGATTAGAAAATTAGTAGAAAAAAAAATTCTTTAATTTTAAAAAAAATAATTTAATTTTAATTATAATGACAAAAAAATAACATACCATACATTTTAATTATAAAATTAATAATATATATAATTTTATAGTCCATTATTAATCATGGAGTAGCCCGGCCCGACAAAGAGATTTCAATTTCATACACAGATGACAAATCTATGTTCTTGGGTATCCTATTAACCTATGTCCCCTTTAAATTTTCACCAATTAAAGCCAGTTAATGATGTGGGTCCAAGTCCAAAATAAAAAAAAAAATCAAGCCGGTCCCTTTTCCTTCGTTCTCCCATATTCAATGTACCAATTTTTCTTCTTAGAGCCGCGTGTACACAACGTTAATACCAAAGAAAGAAGGATTTAAAAAAAAAAAAAAAAAAAAGGACAAATTAGTCCCTGACTTTTTATTCCGCGGATATTTTAGTCCTTGATCATTTGAAAATACTTTTAAGTTCCTGACGTCCTTAAAAATTGGACGGATTAGTCCCTCCGTCCATAAGTCACCGTCAGACCCAACAAAAAAGGCTGATGTGGCTCCCCCTCTGCTTACCTGGCATCACAGCTTTCCACGTGGTACATTAGTGGGATGGAGCTTTTGAAAAATGGACACATAAGTCCTTGTCGCTCAAAACGACGTCGTTTTATGTGTTACCCTAATCCTCAAATTCATTTGAGACCTTTTTCAATGACACTGAACCTTGTTCTTCTGATGACAATGGTGGCCACCAACATCCTCTCACTCTATCACCTCTCTTTCAACTCTCCAATCGCCAAAATCACCCCTTCTCCCGCCGCCGCTACTTCTCCCGAACCGCGCCGCACAAACTCTCATCCTCTCTCCCTCAAGCCCTTTCCCTTCTTCACTCCCCGATTTCTCTGTAATTTGGGACCATTACCCTTGCAAATCCTTCGATTGCTTCCACCACCAAAACCCTAACTTAGGCTTCAACCCTTCGATTCATCCAAATTCACAACCTACAAGACCGACCTCGATCTCCCGATCTCGCAGCTTGGGATTGACAGATTTTTCAGTAAAGGGGTGGACCTTGAAAAGTTGTATGCGCCATTAATTGAAAAATTAGGTTACAAGAAGGTGAAGTGGGCTACTGGGAATAAGACTGATGCTAGTGATTTTTTTCTATGTCTGTAAGCTACATTGTGAATTTTGGCTGTGTACCTGAATTAAAAAAAATTATGATCCACAAGTTATTCGAGTGAGTTGCAGTGGAGGCATATTTTTTATTCTCAGGAAAAAAATTGATTTTTGTTGTTGATCACAGGGAACTAAATCTTGTATCTTTGGTGCATTTGAATACCATAGAATGAGCATATACTAGGGTGAAAAAAAATGCAGGCTGAGGCACAAATCTCGGTTATTCCGAATACTAACCTTAACCCGGAGAATGCTGTTTCAATCCGAAATGGAGATCCTGTTGTTTCCTCATCTCTTTCAAATGCAACCACAACTCAACAGCCAGGTTGCTTGTTTACTTTTGTCCCTAATTTGTTTCATTATGACTTATGAGTGATGTCAGGCTTTGATGATTAATATGTTTCATGGTTGAGAAGTATAGACGAAGAAAGATCGATGAATCTGCACACTGTGTTCTTCAATGTTCTAAATCTAAACGCTTCGTTTTCAGTCTTTGAATTTTTTTTTAGGTATAGAGACTTATTTGTCTAGTTTTTGAAAGTACTCTTCCAATCAGCAGTCCACATGTTAATCCATCATGCCACGTCATCAGAATGGAGCCACATCAGAATTTTCTGTTGAGTCTGACGGAGGGACTCATCCGTCCAAGATTTGTGAAGATCAAGGATTTAAAAGTATTTTCAAATGTTCAAAGACAAAAATGTATGTGGGGCAAAAAATCAGGGACCTATTGATCTTTTTCTCAAAAAAAAAAAAAAAACTGCCTAGATTTATATTATCGCAACAGTGTAAAGTTGTTCTTCTCCCTTCTTCCATTCTTAAATAAATACTCATTCTTAAAACTGTTTTATTAATAAAAACAAATTCAGTCATGCCCCTTTATTATACTTCAATAAATTTCGGAATAAGTAATAAAAATGAAAGGATAAAGTAATGAAAGAGAGGATTATTATTATACTAGTTTAAGGGAAAATTTTATTTTAATTTTTTGTAACTTATCACGTTCTAATGATTTCATTATTAGTTATTTATTTCAAATGTCTCGTTTTAGTCACCAAAAAAAAAATGTCTCGTTTTTATTGGATTTGTTCGAATCGAGTTTAATTTATTTCTAAAAGCTCCGCCTTATTTTTCTAGATTTTCAACATTTTCATGTAATGGACATGATTTTCACGTCCCAGGTATGCAGATTCTAATCCTAATTAACTTTTACCAATTGAATTCTATTGACTTGTTCATCAAAATCCTTACAAGAATCACTCCAATGGAAATCTCTCAAACCAACCGTTGAATTTAATTAAAAGTTTACGTTATTTTAACCAAAATATTCACTCAAATTAAAACTAAAGCGTGCATGCAAATACAAGTTAAAATTTATCTTATTTAATATTTATTAAATATTTTCGTATATATATATATATTTCCTTAAAGATTGTTTGTAGAAAGAATAGTTGAAATGAAAAAAATAAGTTGATAATTATTTTATATAAATGCATATATAAATAAACTAATAAATTTGAATCATAAAGATTTTTTTATTTTAATTATGTCTTTAACAATCACATACATATTAAGAAATACATCTTAAAGTTAACCTAGCTAGAAGTACGATGTGGAGTGAAAAGTAACTGATCACCATTCTCTCTCATAATTAAGTTGACGAAAGCAAACGTTCGATGGGTCCCAATAAGGAAAGGACGTGGGAATGAGAGAAAGAAAAAAAGAAGCAACGCACGAATGGGTTTGGATCAAACCAAAACGACACACAAGGCAAGCCAATTAGCCAACAGACAAGTTATCCCATCTTTCCCACTTTCCTTAATCTTTCTACTAATTTAATTTTCTCCCTTGCTACTTTACTTAAAACAAACAAACAAAGCCTAGCAATGTCATGATCACTCATCAATTCATAATAAAATTCGTCTCAAAAGATTAATTCAACTCCCTATTATTATCTACAACTACTACAAGAATACAAAAATTACTCTAACTCATTAAAATTTAGGTGAACCAAAATAAATTACACAAGACTCGAGAGTAGTATTTTTTTTTTCTTTTTGAATAAAAATGATTAAGAATGGTACAATATTAAAGTGAACAAGTGATGTATACTTGTTTGTGTGATTGGTCTCAATATCATATCGGTAGTAACAGTAAATGGGTGGGGACCAATTGATGGTACGAAATAAAAATCAATCCCTCCCGTGTGGGGTGGGACCAACAAAGGGTCTTGTCATGTCAATGGGACACCACACGTGTATGTGCACCTGATGTTCCATGTCTTTTTTGCCATATCCTCTTGTCTAAAACAAAGAAAGTCTGAAAGTACATTTTCACTTTTCTTCCAATCATCTCTTACTAATTACCCGCCCCCCTCCCCCCCCCCCCCCAAAAAATATAAAAACTAAAAAGACATATTTATACTTATAATTTTTGCACATTTTTATAATATAAAAAAATTTATTTTAAAATTTTTATCAATTTTTATAATACTAAAAATAAAAATATACACAAAATAGTACAATAATATTTCTATAAATATATACTATTATTTTACCATTTTACCTTTTTAAATATCGAACTTCATGTTAATCTAAAATTTGGATTATTCACGTAAATAAATTATTTTAAAATAATATTATGTAATTGTCCTAAATCCTCTTTTTTAAATATTTGTCTTTTATATATATAAATTGTGACAACATAGAGTAAATAAGTATTTACACGGAAATCGTGCCACTAAACATAATTTAGTAGTGTAAGTTTGAAGTATTAAATCTGTGCATCCTACCACAATTTAGTAGTATATAGAGTTTGAATAAAAAATCTTTACTTCTACAATGACTTAGTAGGATAGATGCAACAAAGCATTACTGGGCATCCTAACTCGACTTTTTTTTTTTTGAATAACAATATGATTTATCACAATAAAAAACAGTCCATTTTAGTCTTTGTCCTTTATTTCTATGACACTCTGTAGTTTTTTATGTATTTTTTTATCAAGTCTGAATAGAAAATATTGAGTTATCGTGTTAATAACCTGTCATGTCTATTGTAAAATCCTGTAAAATAATAAATAATTAATTAATAAATTAATTACAAGTCAAAGAAATTAAAAAATTTAAATTTTATAATTTAAAAAAGATAAAAATATCTTACGAATTAAAACATCAATTTTAAAAAAAAAAATTTTAAAAGAAAGAGCTCAACACAAAAAGTGGAGCAAGTGCGATAACAAGAAAGTAGGCAACATAAAATAAGAACGAACCAGCCAATCTAGGCATAAAAATCCCTTTATCATCTCCGGCATTGCCATCAACAACAAAAGGGATCAGCACCTAACCACTCAGTGAAGCTTTGGAAGGATAAAGTTATAATCTCCTGAGCTTCTTTTTCTTTTCTTTGAAAGATCCTTCGGTTTCGTTCCAACCAAATGTTCCACATGATCGCACAAAAGCACACCATCCACCTCTTGCGCTCCTCCTTTCTATTTGATACCTCAGTCCAACTCTGAAAGTGCTCCTTTATTGTACCCGGGCAAGTCCACTGCATCCCAACATAAGATAACCAAGCACACCACACCTGCCAAGTAAAACTACAACCAAGAAACAAGTGGTAATCATTTTCATCACCTCTGTTACATAAAACACATAGAGTATCTTGTTGGCTAATCACCCCTATTCGACACAGTCTCGCCTTTGTATTTACCCTGTCAATCAATCCAAACCAAACAAATAACTCCACTCTAGGAGGAACAAGCCCTTTCCAAATCGATTTAGTAAAGCTGTAACTTGATATGTCCTCTGAAGACATTTCCACCTGCAACACCTGCACAAAGGAGTTAGTAGAAAAAATGCCTTGGTTATCATATTTCCACACCACTCTATCCTCTCTCCCAAATGCAAGTTTGACTAATCTCAAAGTATTATGAAGTTGGTTCAATAGCTCCAACTCCCATTGGAAAAGTTCTCTCCTCCATTGGAAGTTCCACACCCAAACTAACCCATCCCAAAACCCACAATCCCCTATCACTGATCCTCTTTGGTTTGAAACAGAGAAGAGTCTCGAAAAACGATCTTTTAAGGAACCTCCACTAATCCAGACATCCTCCCAAAATCGAGTACGTCTCCCATCTCCCACCTCCATAGCCAACCCATTGATCATCCTCTGCCTCACTTCCTGATTCTTGAACTGAAGCTGACATATATCCTTCCACGGGCCCCCTCGAACAGGTAGTTCCTGAGAGGCTAGAAGTTCATTTGGATTCAAATTGTTACAGGAGCATACCACCTTCTTCCACAATGGACACTCTTCCTTAGAGAACCGCCACCACCACTTAAATAGAAGGGCTGTATTGCGAATCATGGCATCTCCCACATCAATTTTAAAAAATTAAACCAACAAAACAAATCAATTAAACCAAACTCATGTTGGACTAAGCCCAACCCATTTAATCTCCAACTATGAGCATTCAGCTCATTAAACAGCGAGAAGAGAGAGGGCACTATAAGATTGAGGGAGAAGAACCATAAAATCCTAACCCTTTTTTCACTTCAATCTTTCTTCATCCAATGGCGGAATTTGAAAAAATTTTTTAGAAGGACCAAAAATTTTAATAAAAAATTATATAATAGTATTTATATTAAAATAAAATTTATAAATATAATTATTTTATTTTTAAATTTATTATTAATATATAGGATTACATACGATTAAAATTAACCAAAAAAGTAATTCTAATTTTAATTAATAAAAAATTTTGTTTAGATTAATAAGTTAAATTGATTTTAAATAAAAAATTAATTTTAAAAAAAATCAATTTTTATATGAAAAAATTAGTTTTTTCACATAAAAAAACCTATTTTTATTTAGAAAACTAATTTTTTTTTATCTAAAAATTGATTTTTCTTTTCAAAAAATTAATTTTTTTTAAGTTCTTACAGACACTCAATCACTCATGCCTTCAACATTCTTAGTTATTTGACTTCTTATTAATCTCCTTTTATTCATCCCTTTAGTTTTTCTTACTTCAGCTTTTTGGCCTTATAACCGAAGTCATTCAATTAACTTTAATTTTCTCTGGTTTAAAGCCTTATGACCAAGGCCATTCAATTGATTGTTCGTCCTCTTCTCTTAACCTTTCCCTTAGCCTTTCATTAATCTTTTTCTTAACTTTTTCTTTACTTTGTTCTTAATCCTTTCCTCAACTCTTACCTTACTTTCTTACCCACTTTCAGTTGCCCTTTTTTCCTTTTTCAATAATCAATTATTTAGTTTTCTTTTCTGTCGTATTAATGTTTTCTCAAGGCTCTCATTTTTTCTTTAATTCTATATCTAATTATAGACCTCTTTTTAAACCTCTCACTAGATATTTTAAAGAATCCCTAAATTCTAAACTTTAATTAGTTTTTTTACATCTTTTATTTTGATTACCATCATATTCCTTAAAATTTTACGTTGCTCTCTTTTATGTCTTCTTCTTTTACTTTAATTATTTTTATATTCTTTAACTTTTAAATATTAATCTTTAACCTCAAGACTTTAATTATTTGTATCCTAATTCCTAAGTTTTAATTAATTATATTTTAAATTTTAACTAACTACCTTATCATCTTTATATTTTTCATTAAATTATATTTTTCTTTGGTTATTTATGAAACTCCGCCTAGCACCCAAGCCAACACTTAATGTCTTCGAAGCATAAAATTTTATCACAGAACATAGGCGCCCACAGTTTAATTAACAGGGTGCCTAGCGCCTTCGAACATATACATGATTGGTGATGTAGAATTTTCTAAAATTACGTCTCGACAAGTGCACCGAATCGTATCAAGTAATTAATACCACAAGAGTGGATTATTGTTTCCACGAGGATTAACGAATTGAGCAAGCAATAGTTAACTGATTATTCTAACTAGACAATTGAAAATTCGGATTTAGAGATCTTTAGGATCAAAACAAAAAATTAAATAAAAATAGTTTGTAAATGGTCGAAAAAAGTAATGTGAGTAAAAATGTTAAGGTTTCAGAGATGTTAAGACTTCAGGAAGAATACTTTTTACTATCTATCTTAATCATGCAAAGATGTATCTTACGATGAATCTTAATTAACCAAATCCCAATTCTTTGGTAATTCAATTTCCCTTAACTTAACAAAATGTCAATTCCTTGAACAATTGATTATGATATGAGGTGAAGCACACAAACTGATTCAAAAACCATATAATTATTAAGACTTAAACCTAGTTGATTTGATGTCATTTATCAATCCAGTTTCAAAACTTAGAAAATCATGAGAAGAAGTTTTCAAGCTTAATTCTAACAAATAATGTTTTCAAGATGAATATAGAATTCAATTCAGATTTAAACTATCTTTCAGTATATTCAAATCCTTGTGATGAAGAAAAAAATTACTTCTTAAGAAAACATCAATGCATAAATTAAGAATAGAAAAGCAATAATATTAATCCATAAAAATCAACTGAGCTCCTAACCTTAATTGAGGAAATTACTGACTCATTATGCATAACGAAAAACAAGGATTTAGAATTATGCAGAATAAGCTGTGTGTCACCCTTTTTGGGTTCTCTGGATTTTTTTATACCCTAACTTAAACAAAACCTAATATTCAAACTTAATTAAAATGAAATCAAATCATATCTTTCTAATTAATCTTCAAATTAAAAGTTATTCTCCTTATGATTATAGCTTGAGCCTTGGTGAATTAATTTCTTAGAAACCATGGGCTTGCACTGAGTCTTGGGCTTGATAGGTTGTCAAGACACTTGGGTGAGGTTTGTAGCCTTTAGTGTGTACCTCCCAGGGTCCTTGTGTGTGTAGAGAACGTGAAGCAACTGAGGGATGTGCCACACCCTTGAAGAGCATAGAAATTGGCATGCCTTGGGCGTGGGTCACGTCCCAAGACTTCGTGGAGCAAGGGCTGGCGACCCTTGGAAATGGGTCACATCCGACTTTCTTGCATGCATGGGTGATGGGCGTGTGTGGCGTGCGACGTTCTCAAGCTTGGAGAGGAATGGAGGAAGTGGCGTGGAGCTAACATGGGGGATGTCCCACATCCTCGACCCTAGGGTTAGGGAGGCTTGAAGCTGGCATGTGTAACATGGGAGACGTCCCACGTCTTCGAAGACCATAGAGGCTAGGCGTGCATGGCGTGCCCAGCGTGCGACGCTCTTAATGCGGGCTAAATACCAGTCTAGAAATTCACAAGTTATAAAACTCAAATTTCGTTACAAGTATAGTTCTAAACCGGCAATTAACCCCAATAAAAGTTTAGAAAGCGTTGGAGCACCACTTCCTTCTTTTCTGTTTCATTGAATTTTTGTTCTGCATTTCAAGTTTTTATTGAAATTTGTTTCTATTTCTTTTTCAAATTCTGATTAGTTAGATTTTAGATTCATTAATCTAAATTTTGTTTAGTTAATTAGTTTAGTTAGATTAATTTTCTGTTAAGTAGATTTAGATGGTTAGGATAGTCTAGTTTAGTTTAATAGGTTCCGAATAGTTGCTAAAATTGTTTGAAATTATTCTGAGTTTGTTGATTGAATTTATAGAATTTGCTATTGAATTCATTTGAACTGGTTTAATTGATTTTATATTGAATTAATGGAGGAATTGTTGCTGGCATAGTTTGAATATTGTTAGATTGTGTAAAGATTTTCTGTTTTATTGCTGTTTTGCTAAATTTGTTGTTGGAGTTGTTAAGATTGTTTGATCTTGTTAATCTAATATGTTATAGCTGATTTTGTGGAATATGATTTCTGAATTAATTAGATTATACTTGAGTATTGCTGTTTTGCATTATGTGCTGCTAGTGATACTTCATCATGTTATTATATGCTTTCTTGAATTAGCATTTCAAATTATTTGGATTGATTGAACCTATTACGATGAATTTCTGATCAATGCTGTTGATTTTTAGTGCCATTGATGTTGAATTTTGTAAATTGGTGTTGCAAAATTTACTTATTAATGTTATTTTGTGTTTATAACTTTGTATACCATATGTTTGTAAATATGCCTCACAAAACTTTTTATTGAAAGCATTGGCATTTGAACATGCTATGCGCACCTCATTTGAACATTGTTCTTGTTTGCTTCATTCACCAATTGCTTATCAATACGCCTTTATGCATATTTTAGATTTCAAATTACATGTTGTAGCTACCATGTAATTGAAATTAATGATTCTTGTTTGGCATTTGATTGAGAATGACACTTTTGTGTGCTGCGTGTTGTTTGTTTGTAATCTTGCCTTATTTCCTTTGTTCCTATAATTGGTATATTCTTCCTCTATTCTTTCTGAGGATGAGTGATAGCCAAAAAAAAGGAAGAAAAAAGTCGAAGCAAGGAGTCAAAGAAATGGATCACTATAACAAGTGGCGCCATATGAGCACTTGAAGAGATTAGCCAGTTGTAGCAACCCACCTCCTGAGAGGCCCGATACCACTGAGACAAGATCGTGAAGAAGACAACCAAGGATGGACTTGGATGCGAACCAGTTGCAGCAACTTGAGAATCCATCAGCTGAAGGTGGATATTTGTAGAGTCTCTGTGACTCCTCCCTGATCATAGCAAACGCACGGTGGACCGTGCAAAATTTAAGTGGTTGGGAAGGATTGGATCAGTATTGGGTCGTAACATTCCACTACAAGAATAAAGCCGATTAGCTACTACAAAAATTGTCGTAAAATCGTCGCTAATCTGACGCAAAATATAATTTGTAACGGATTAGCTACCGCCTAGCAACTAACGCTTTCCTCGCTAATTTCAAGTCGCAGATTAGTGAGACAAATACAACAGTCGCTAATTCATCGGAAAGTTTTTTTAGCGACCGAATAGATAGTCGCAAATCCATCACTTTTATAAAAGCTAATTTCATAGAAGAAATAGACTAAACCATAGTCGCTAATTAGCGACAAATTCTACTGCAGCAGACTCATCGCTAAATCCAAACTAACTTCGTAGACAAAATTAAATGCTTAGTTGACGCTAATTAGCGAGAAATTTTTCCAAACCTAACTCGTCGCAAATTGGCCACTAAATATGATCGCAAATCCATCACATTTTGTAGCAAATCTATAGCTAATCTTTGAAAAAACTTTAATCAAATTTGTAGGAATTTTGTCGCTAAACCAAAGCTATTCTAAATGAGAAAACAAAATTACGAAGTAATCACTAATGTGCTAGGAAATAATATATAATCAATTAATTGCAATACTATCGCAAATGTCATCGCAAATTCTTTTTAAACTAGTAACAAATCGATAGATATGTGACAAATGTATCGTCTTTAATTTGTCACCATCATGAACAAGTTTAGAATACCAAAAACCTCATTATTTTTTTATTTGAGTCATTTAAATAAAAGATTATAATGCATACAAATATAATTAGTTCATCAAAATTATAAATGTTTAAAAAAATTCAAACCATGTTTAAAAAAATTGGATATTGAAGCTTAACCTAATAATAACCAAGTCTTTGACTTGATCAAATGCCTATTCTATCTATTCAATAGCCCTAAAAAACATGACTTAATTAGTAAACTAATGAAGAAAAAAGCTCAGTTACAATATCATGTAAAAGTAAGTATTCACTCACTTATTTAGAGATATTTCAATCTAGTTGTACAAATATGATCCTGCTTTCATAAAATTCATTATATATTATACATCTCAATTTCTCATTACACATTAAAAATTAAAAAAAAAACAAAAAAAATAAACAACACCTAAGACTTAGTAGTTGATATAGTGAGATAAATGTATTAACCCGCATACTTGCTTCTTCAAAACTGTAGGTATCCACATCAGTATGACAGTATCTATGTTCACAAACATAGTTGGTTGATTTGCTAATATACTGCTGGGTAAGGTAGAAATATTGTTTTTTCCATCATTCTTTCCTTTTATTATTGTGCATAAAATAGGAGAAGAATCATCTATTTTAGTATACCTGCAGGCATGAGCAAAAAATTAAAATAAGATAAACCTTAAGTGGCCTCTCATGATTAAGAAGACATTAGATAAACATTATTAATGATATCATAAAAATATATTTAACTTTGAAATATTTAAATACATAGAAAGAAACAAACCTTTATACCACCCCTATATTTGGTGTTAATAACTGAATTTTCTGGACCTGCAATGGAATAGAACAAAGAACTAAGATCAAATTTTAAATTAATGGCCACACTTTTGCATGTTCCCTTGACATTCAAAATATACTTAGATAATTCACTTGGTAATTAATATCTGAAGTTTGAGAATAACAACATTAAAAATTATATGTAAGCACTAACCACAAGGCATAGCCGACAAGAGGAAAACTCTAACAAATAACAAACTTACTGATGCTTCTTCAACCAATATAGATGGCAGTGTCTTCTCTGTTGCAATGACTACACCATTTGCAGCTGCAAGAGTGAAACACAACTAGAGAGCAGATTCTTAAGAGTATCATTTTTTTTTACAGTGGCTCTTATAAAATCCTAATACCAAAAATAAGTAGAAACCCCACACAAATTTAGTCACTAATTTCTTCCCTACTAAAAAATTATAATTAGTTACAAGTACCAGTACAAATAAAAAGAAAAAGATGCCAAGAGGGAAAAGTAACGATCGTTACCTTCTTCAAATGGCGGCCATGGAGAGCAAGCTGAGCAACGAGCAACAAGTTTGGCCACCAAAGAAAAATAGAATAGCAGCAACAACCTTTGGCGATGGTGACAACAACAAAATCCTGCTGAATTTTAGAATTAGCAAAATGATAAAATGAAAAACAAAAAATTGAAAAAGTAAAGGGAGAAGATCTACTGGCGGTAGTGCAAGCGGCGGAGGTGCGGTGTTGCGAAGAGGAGGCAATGGCAGAGCCGAATGCAGCGATAGCGTCATTCATGAAGAGGCACTTTCTCTCGATCTTAGTGGCTTAGCATGGAAAATTCTTGTAGTGTGACTACATCTGGAGATTAATTATTCAAGGGATTCACATCACACTATAATGTGCAAAAAAATTCATACATCACACTATAACGTGCAAAAAAATCATACATCCTACTTATTCACGAAGTCATAACATGAAATCATATATCACAATAACTAACAAACAAACCTAAAATCAAAAGGGACAGAACAATAATCAACCTGACTCAGAAATTACTAACAAATTAGCAGAAGCACACAAACAAGTTAAAATCATTAACAATTTTGCAAAAATAGCAAGTGCAGATGGAACCATAATCAACCTGACTCAAAAAAAAAAATCAAGATGCAAAAAAAAGCAAGCGACCGAATTACAAATAGAACCAAACTGAATCAGAAAGAACAAATAAAATCAGAACAAAAAATAAATCAGAATAGAACAAATTCAAGAATCAGAATCGCAACAACAAACATACAAACAGAACATGAAAGATTAGATTCATAGAAACAGAAATTCAAAACAGGATTAAGAAAATAAAAACTCTAATAAACAGAACGAAAAATAAACAGAGCAATAAAATAAACAGAACACAAATCAAACCCTAAATCATCACTACAATTTCAAAAAATTAGCAGTAAAGAAATAAAAGAACAATAATCAACAATAGGAATATGTAACCAACCCGACACGAAGGCTCTATTTCTTGTACATGCTGCTATTTTGGATGGAGGACGACGGCAACTGTTGGTACAGGGAGGAGTAAGATTTATACAGAGAAGGTGATTATACATAGAAGCATAGATTATGATTTATATACTAGGACAAAAGCACAAAAGCTATAACAAATTACAGAGAGGGATAAACCCTAAATGCAATAGATTACACAGAGAAGGAGAGAGTATCACACCTGAAGCCAAGTGGAAGTGGAAGAGGACTGGAGGAGGGACAACCCACGGCTTCGGCGGGATGCTGTCAACGGCAGACGGCGGCTTCTTCCTATTGGATGCGAGCTGGCGACAAACATGCAAAGCAGAGCGTAGAGCAGAGGACTAAGGATGAAGGATGAGACGCGCAGCGGAGAGGAGAACGGACGAGGTGGCGGAGACGAGAATTGCCGCAGCGGTAGAGAGGGGAATTAACGACGCCGCAAACAGAGAGAATGGTGACGGCGCGGGTAAGAAGGTAGAGTGACGAGGGATGGCGGCACGGTGAGAGAGAGGGTTGAAGGGGCGGGTGAGAAGGGAGAGTGGCTGCAGAGGGTGAAATATGCAAATAGGGATTAGGTTAGCTTTTTTCTTTGTTTTCTTTTTTCTTCGTGAGTGAGAGTTAAAGGGTTGAGTGAGTGTGTCTGCGGCTGAGTGAAACATGACTAGGGATGAGTGGGATTAGTAAAATTAGGATTAAAATTAGTTAAAAGAAGAAGTTTAAATGTTTAATGTAAAAATTTGTATAAAATTAAAGGTAGAATAGAAATTTTTTTACGATATATCGTCATTTTAATCCAAACGTTTTAATTAATATAGGAGATAAATGGTTTTATTGGGCGATTTTCATGTAATTTAAATTGTCTATTTAAATACGTAATTTAAAATTGTCAATTTAATATTAAAAATTTTGTAAGATTATTTTTGTATTCTATTATTTAAAATGTTCAAATTATATTGTTCAAATTATATTAAAATTTTTAAATTTGAATTATATCATTTAAATTTTGTTTATCAAATTTTTTAAATTTTTATAATTTTTTTTTTGAGTACTAATACATGGTTTTTAGAAAAATAATGTGATGGCAATTTTAAATTAGGTGATTCTCGATCGACAGTTTTAAATTACGCGTTTAAATGGGCAGTTTTAAATTACGTGACTTGTTAAAACAGCCCATTAAAACCGCCTATCTCTCATGTTAACTGAAACGTTCCATATTAATTTAAAATTTTTCGTATACAGAAATGAATAATGAATTATTATAAATATTATTTATGATTATTTTAAAAGAGTACTATATTTAATAAAATTATTGTCTTTTAGGTATTATTGTGTGATATTATTAAATTAATTTTATATTGTATAAATACTATCTTACCAATTAACCCATCAAACCGGCTAATTTGATTCAGTTTTTAGAACATTGTATATCATAAAAATTAATTTTTATGTTTTTTAAATCATAAATTTGAGATAAAAAAATAAAAATTTTGTAAATAATAAATTATTAATAAATAAAAATAAAAATAAAAAAAATTATGAGTTATTTAATTTTTTTAATGTATAGAATAATGAAATTTGAATTAATTTAAGTATAATATTAAAAACATTACATTATTATTATTATAGGTAACAATTAAGATAAAATATTTATAAATGTTTGTTTATTTGTTATTTTTTAATTTTATTTAATTTGAAGCAGATATAAAAATTTAAATTTAAAGAATTCATTTTTTTCACATAATTTTAATTGTTAAAAATTTTTTTTCTTTTAATTTTATATTTAATATCTTATATCATCTTTAATTTCATTATTCATTCAAATTTTTTAATTTTTATTTTTATTATATTTTTCTTATCATTTTCCGTATAGATATCTATCATTATTTTTTTCCACTAAGTATAAGAAAGATAGAAAAGAGTACTACATGTACTCAATAGAATAAGAAAAAAGACAACAAAAATAGAAATTATGTGTAAAATAAAAAAAAAAGTAACTGTAAAAAGAAGGAAAGAAAATTATGATAATTATATTTTTGACTAATTTTTAAGATGACAGTCAGAGACAATAATAATTATATATGTATTAAAAAAAGAGAAAATGATAGTGTATAATATGATGAGATGCTATAATAAAAATAAAAATTAATAATTTTAAAAAATAATAAAATTAAAGAAAATTAAATATGTTCAAGATAAGATTGAAGAAATATATTTGTTTAGCTATTAGAATTATGAATGGAGATAAAGAATAATTTGAATATAAATTTTTAAATTTGTTTTTAATCAAACAGGATTGAGAAAATAAATAAATTTAATAATATTTATAAATAACTAATCTTTATATAATATTAGTAAGTGTTTATATTGATTTTGTTACACAATGACAACAAAATATTTTTTTAATCTTGTTTTTTAATTTTAATTTATTTATTTTATACATTTTACATGTTAAATCATTTAAGGTATTTTGTATTTTTATAAGTTATTTTTAATTATTAATATTAAATTTATAATTTTAAAAATAAAAATATAAAATTAATTTCTTAAACTCAATACAAAAGTGGTTGAACAGGCACGTGAACCACTAGTTAAAGTAGTGACAGAATAAGGACTAACGTGTTTTCTCACAAATTAGTAGCAACTTGAAATAAACGAAGGAAGTCTATCAGTTGTTAAGCGGTCGCTAATTCGTCACTAAATAAGCTTTTGATTAGTGACTCAATTGCGACCAGTTACTTGTAACATTTTCTCAGTTAGCTTTGGATTTGTTATAACTCTGCGACGGATTTTCAACAAGATTAGCGAGTAATTTGCTACAAAATAGGTAGGATATAGCTTTTCTTTGCGACAATATTGCCGTTGCCAAGTCGCTCGCTAAATTAAACTTGCGACAATTTAGCGACAAAGGTATTTCGCTCGCTAATCAGCGACTTGAAATTAGCGAACGAAGTGTGTTGGTTGTTAAACGGTCGCAAATTTCTCACTATTTAGGTCCTAGGCCTTCAATATCTATATTTCCACTTTAGCGACTAATTAGCAAGGAACATTTCCCTAGCTGAATGATTTATCCGTTGCGACGAGTTAGCGACGACTGTTTTTTGTCGCTACCTATTTTTAAATTTTACAATATTATGTGACAAATTAGCGAGAAACTAGTTGCTCGCTAAAAATAAAAACTTTGGTGACAAATTAGCTAGAAAATTGTCCATCGCAAAATACATTTCAAGTCTTTGTGACGGATTAGCTAGTAACATTATTCCTCGCTAATTAGCCTTTTCGCACAAAGTTTATTTAGCGACGAACTAGTGTGTGAATTGTTTCTCGCTAATTGTATATCAAATACTTGCGACAAAATAGTGACAATAATATCCCTCGCTACTTTACTTCTATTCGATTGAACCCATAAGTGACTGATTTGCTAGAACATTATCACTCGCTAATTAATTTGTGACAAATTAGCGAGAAAATTTTCCCCGCTCTTTTTTTAGCTACAAAAGTCAATTTGCGAGAAACAAACTTACTCGTGAATCTCTCGCTAATTAGTCGCTTTTCTCAAGTTCGGATATTTTGTGACCGCTCATTAATTTTGTCGTTAGTGTGTCACTAATTCCTCGCAAGTTAGTGACAGATTAGTGACAAAAAATATTTCTCGCAAAAGTTCGTCGCTAATTCGTCAAATTCTTGTAGTGTTCCTATTCCAAATACTTCACCTTTATTTTGATGCTTTTTGGATTACTTTTTGTTTATTTGCATTTTAGTTGGGTTGTATATAATTTAATGCTTTATTTTAGTTCTAGTATGCCTCTTCTTTTTCTTGATTTGGTTTGTATATATTCGTTTTATCTTTTGTTGTGATTAGATGATGTCGATAGTAGGACTTAGTTCATTTTTTTAGATGTATATGATGATTTGGAATGATAGAGAATAAGAAAAGAATGTAGAATTTTTTATTTTCATCCAACCACATCATACATATATACATAATAAACTTGGTCAAAATAATAAATTTTTAAGACAATTTTTTTTATAGGGCATCTCATTGATTTGAGTTAGAATTTTTTATTGAACTTGCTTAAAAAAAAATAATTGTGGAACATAGATGAGAGGTAGAACATACAACCTAGTGAGAATTTAAGTCTTAATGTGTAGTTGTATCATTTTAACCACCATTTTATTTTTGTGTGTGTTGTTCTCTTTCTTTAATTGTAATCTTCGACTTGTTTGATTCTTTATGCTCAATATTTGGTTTTGGTGTATGAATGCATTTATATGATTGAAGCAATTTTTTTTATTTGAGCTCACTTATCCAAATAGCTTTATCCTTTGTATTTATCATTGTTACCCAATTTTGAGGGGTAAACTAAAAATACACTCGAATAATTTTGCTACTGACAAAAATACACCCAAACTTTATTATCGATAAAAATACCCTCAAATAATTTAAAAAACGCGATAAAAATATCCAACATTAAATATGTATTTATCAAAAAATGTTTTAGAGATTGAATTTTAATGCGATATTTTGCAAGCATGATTAAAAAAATGAGATATTTTTATTCTTGAAATTTGGTGATTTTTTTCGCCGAGTATATATTTTTTGTGAATTTTTAAAAGTATTATTGGTTGTTGACAAAAAAAATATATACTTAGCGAAAATCACCAAATTTTATGGATAAAAATATCTCATTTTTCTAATCATGTTTGCAAAAAATCGGATCAAAATTCAATCTCTAAGGTAGTTTTTTGATAATACATATTTAATGTTGAGCATTTTTGTCACGTTTTTAAATTATTTAAGAGTATTTTTGTCGATAACAAAATTCTAATGTATTTTTATCAGCAACAAAATTATACGGGTGTAATTTTGGTGCTTTATCCCAATTTTGAGCCTTTTGAATCTTTTGTTCTTAACTTTAGCACAACATTACCTCTAAGCAAAAAACAATAAATGTTCTTGATTTGAATCTTTGATTAACTTGAATTAGTGGTTGTTGCATCATTCAAGTGTGAGATAAAAGAAAAAATTTTGGGGGACAAGAAAAAGGTGTTTTAGATGTTTATTGATAATTTTTGAAAATTTGATACATATTCATGCATTAAATATTAACCATATACATTAATCTTATGTATATATATTATGATATATATAAAAAAAAGAAAAAAATGAGAAAAATCAAAGAGGGGTTAAAGAATACCCAAAAAAATAATTTAAAAATAAATACATATACGATATAAATTGAAAAGAATGCATGACATAAAGCAAATTATGTCTAGTGATCAACTGATCATTGGATTAAAACAACGAAAGAGGACTATGAGGCTTTTTTGAGAAATAAAATTTAAGTCTCTATTGAAATCACCACCAGATGCCACTATAATTGGATGTAGGTGGTTTATGCTATATATTAAGAGAGCTCTTTATCATAGCATACTTATGTATAAGGCGAGGCTTATGGCTAAAAGGTGTCATAACAACATGGCATTGATTTCAATGAAATCTTTAGCCCTGTTGTTTAATCACCTACAATTCATACCATATTAACCATAATCCTCTCTAAAGATTGGTGTTCAAGGCAGTTTGACTTTAATAATACATTTTTCAATGGTGACATTGACGAGGTTGTATATATGTTTCAACCACCTAGCTTTGAGGATTCAGATACAGTCTCTAATTTGTAAATTGAATCATGCCATTTATGGGTTAAAACAAGCACCATGTGTTGGTATAATAAGTTATTCTGTACTCTTTTAAAATTTGGTTTTACTACCACTAGAATAGATACTTCATTGTTTACTAGATTTACATCTTCTTCTACCATTCATATTATTGCATATGTTACGTTGATGACATTATGATCACTGGCAGTGATGCACAAGAAGCTAATCAACCGATTACTTAATTAAATTGTATTTTTAGTGTGTAAGATTTAGGGAATTTACATTTCTTCCTTAGTCTTGAATTTAATAGATTGTGAGATTCGAGTACTCATGTCTCACAACAAAAGTATATTAGAGACCTTTTAAGTAGAGCTAGTATGTTCATAGCAAACTTAGGCCTACACAAATGTTGGCTACTCTTAAACTGTCTTCCAAGGTTCAGATTTAATTGAAGATGTTAATTTCTACATATGGATTGTAGGTGACATGCAGTATATATCCTACTTTAATACATCCTGAGTCATCATTTGGTTGTTGTGCATGCATATATCTGCATCAGCAGGAATTGTTGATATATATATTAACCAACTCTGTATTTTCTGTCTTCTTTGAGAATTTTCAGAACAAACTCAGACTCCAGCCCTTGGATGTGATAGCTCTCAACAAGAATTGGTTAAAAAATGAGAGAATGTTACTAACAGAATTGGTTAGATAGTTAAGTATTAATCATGATCTTCTTGTTTTCTTTAATTTACTTGTGAACTACGGCATGCATGTTGAGACAAAGGTTCTTCATGTGTAATTGACCATCAATCATAATACAATAGATATTCAGCAACATTCTTAGAAAAAATAAATTTAAATAAATTATAATATAAAAAATATACATCAAAATAAAACACTATATTTTCTCCTATAAACGTGAATCATCTTGCGAGGCTTAATCTTTACTCTTGAAATAATGTGAAACATCATTGTTGTTGACTTACAATTGATAATTGTCCATAAAGTCAAAGAACTTCGGAGGCAATCAATTAAAACTAATTAAAATACATGATATTAAATGTCAAATTTTAGTCACTGTCACAATATTTCGTAATAAATATAAGAAACTTTTATTTATTTTTATCATAATTTAGTGTTTGTAGTTAAAATATGGTGACTAAATCTCATTTTTGTGGTAGTGAAATGACTATAAATGGTGGTGATGTGTGTATATATATAGTCGCTTGAAACTTCAATAAAGAAATGAGCAAAACGACATTTCTTCAAAGGTCGTTAAATAAAAGATCAAAGAATGATATCAACGATGACATCGTGTCGATATTAGATCCATGTTCTTGTTTTGCCACAAGAAGGATATAATTAATAATTATTGATTTATCAAAGTACAGAGACATATATATATAATTTCTGTAGCAAAAAGTATATAAAGAAAAATAAACTCAATTATGAAATACTGGGATAAAAAAATGATTAATTATTACATGTATAGAACCAATAATATAATTAATTATCTGAATGAACATTTTGCTAATAGCATTCAGTGAATGTCAGAGTTCGAATGGGTTGCAATTAATAGAGCTGGCGACACAGCAATAATTTCAAAATCGAAAATAGTTGAGAAACAATAAAAATTAGTCCAAATTTATTTTATTTTATATTTATTAATTATTTTTAAAATAAATACATAATATTAAATAAAATACATATATAATTTTAAAAATTATATACATAAAATTATAGATATTAAATTAAATAAAATAATTTTAAGTTATTAACTTCCTAATATTGTTCTTTCAAAATGAAATGATGTCCAACCAACATGACTAATGACAATACCAACACAGTGATCCCACCATTTTGTTTTACGTCAAATTAGGGACACTTGACAACCAATTAATTAGTTTGTCAGAACTCTTAAATAATTAATTTCCTTCTACGTACAGTACGTACTACAGTACGTTTCCTTTGGGAACGTCATATGTACGCCCATAATTTCTCGCGTCTATTTATTCAAACTAAAATAGATATGATCTCTTCGTTTTTCTCTTTGTTCTTTTACTCTAGTTCAATGTATAATTTTATATTAAGAAATATGATGATTAAAAAGTAATCCAAAGATAATGTTACTATATCATTTTTGTTATGGAATTATTTAATCCAAAATGTTTAAAGTGATAAAAGGAGATATATGACCATTATCAAAGTTCTTAAAATTGAACAGGTCATTGAACTCTAAATCTTTGTTTGGATATTAAAAGAAAATAAAAAAAAAGATAAAATAAAAAGATAAAAAATAGAAAAAATTTTTCATTTTTTTGTTATTTGAACATGAGAAAAATAGAAAAAAAAATTTTTTTGTTTGGATTGAACGAAAAAAAAAAAAAAACATGTAACGGTGTCAAATGGCAATTTTATCTACATATTATATATTTTTTTTAATTTTAATATTGAGACATGTATGGTGTATAGTCGGATTATGGGAGTGCAGGAGACTTAACCAAGATGTGACTGTTGTGATCAACAAATCATGTAAACTCTGAGTAATTAGTAAATAATTAGCTAATAAATTAATTATTAATCAAATAAATTAGAAAATAAAATTTTGTAGTTTAATATGATAGAGAAAAATAAAACAAGAATTTTGACACTAATTTCAAAAAATTTGACCCAAAATTGAGCCAAACGAACTGAACCGGTTGAACTGGACCCAAAATGGGCCCAAGGCCCAACCCAAACCCAGAGTACATAAGAGCATAAGCTCTTCTTCTTTCCCAAATAAGGGAAATACGCTGAAAGCAAAGGGAAAGGGGAAGAACACAAGTGAAACACCCCAAACCCTCACTCAAATTTCATTCTGTCATAACTTTCGATCCGGAGCTCCGATTGACGAGTCATCAGTAGCCACGTGTTCGTCTCGGAATTCTCTACGAAACCCACCCAACAATTTGGTAAGGAATCAGCTATTTTTCTCCCAATATCTCTCTCCTTAAATTAAAAAATATTAGGTTCTTGGGCTTTGAGATTTTGTGATTTAATGATGTTAGGTGTGCTCAAGTAGTGTGGAATCACTGAGCCTTGTCCTAATTTCCCGTTGGTAAGGTGATGAATCTTTAAATTTTGTGAAATTTTGTATATAGCAAACCCTATATTGATGTAGTTGTGTTTATATGGTATTAGATGAAATTATATGTATTGGTGGCAAATTTGTGGAGTTGGAAGCTGAATTTTCTGTTTGGAGAGATTTGGAGCTTTGGGTTTTATGGAACGGTGGTCAATTGTAGCATTCCGAGCTTAGGGGAGAAATCGGCCAAGGTATGGTTTTGGTTTTCCGTATATAATATGTACGGTATCGTGAAAACTTAGGCTAGATGACTATAGGATTAGTTGAATATGTGTTTGGAGCATGTTTAATGATTTTAGTTGTTAATGCATGTTAAAATGATAAGGTATGGTCGAATGAATGATTCATTGATGTGAATGTGGTTGGTGTTAGCAAAATGGAATAAAGAATGATGATTTTGATGCTAATGGATGAGGATTTTGAATTTGAACAAATGAATGTTAATAAATTGATAATTGTATTTGCATATTTGAGAATTTTATGCATGAGATTGAGTAATAGTGAGGTATAGTTGATTGTGATAAGGTTGGAGATTTTGGTGCTATGAATGATATGTTAGAATGCTGTTTGTATGATGGGGATGTTGGCATTGAGTTTATTTTTATGAAAATAGAGGTTGGAGTCTTTTGTGTAAAATTGGTTTTTGGCCGAATTTTGGCGAGCTATAACTCGGCTTCCAGTCTCCCAAATAATTTCAAACTTATTTTGTATGAAAATTGGGTCCGTGAAGTTTATGCTGTTTGAAGAACGGATGAAAAATATTTTAAAACGAAAGAGTTATGTCCGTCAGAAGTTTAGTGCAAAAAGTGAAGGATGGTCTAGAGTAATTGAATTGAGATGTTAATGATGAGATTAGGGATGCCTGTGTGTGGCCAAACGGGTCGAGAGGGCAAGATTTGGGTGCGATCCCACTTGCTCGTTAACTTGAAAATGTATTCGGATGGCAAGTTGAGGACATAAGTTTCCTCTCTTGTCGTGATGAGGGTGTGGGAAAAGTGGAAAGGCACTCTCCTTTGTATTGTTTCCCCCACATACTTCTCTGGTTGCAAGGTGGAAAGACATACATCTTCGATGTGGAAAGGCATTCTCCTTCGTATATCCTCTAGGAGAAGGTGGAAAGGAACACTCCTTCGATGTGGAAAGGCACTCTCCTTCGTTTATGATCCCCCTGGAGATGTAAAACCTAGAGACAAATGTCTGGGTTAGCTACCAGATGTGTCGGGTTCTGGCAAAGTAACCGACACATGAGCTCACGGCCAGTAGAAAAATCATGCATCATATGCATTTATCTGTTTGCTTTGGTTTATTTTCTTGGGATTGCCTGCTTGTTATTTCATGCTTAATTGCTATATGTTCTATTTGCTGTATCTGTATTCTACTTGTGTTTGCTTTGTTTGCCTGTGTGGATCTTCTGGTATTTTGGAGGGTACGTGGTAAAGGAAGGGGAATAATTGAGGGTTTTAGTGAGAGTTGAGTTAGAATGGAGAACCTTGGTGGACCACGCTGATTATGGCTTTCGTATTTGAATCCTTCAAGTTTTATAATCAAGAGTGTCGGAGTTCTAGGATTGCCTCTAGCTTTCGCGAGACCTTATTTATTATATATGTGGGCACCTTAACCATACTGAGAACTCCCCGGTTCTCATCCCATACAATATTGTTGTTTTTCAGATGCAGGTTGAGAAGCACCACTCTATATTCTGGAGACTCGGGTGAAGCGAAGAACTCTTGGGGCTCGGGGACGTATTTTGTTTATATTTATATATGTATATTGATTCTCCACCTTGTATTTTATGTTTGCCCCTCTTAGAGGTTGACTCGGAGAAATAGGTTGTCATTTTCTGCTTTGGGTCATTTTGAGATTCTCTTATATATATGTATGTATATACTTATTTGCTTTGGCCAGTTCTAGCTTCGCCAGCCGAGTCAGAAGCCTTGCTATATGTATCTTTGGATTTCTTCTCTCATACTTATCGCTTACGCGAGTGATGCGATTTTTTAGTTAACGCTTTGCTTAACTTTTCTTCACAGGCTTCTAGATAAAATTCCTTTCAACTATTATTATTATATATATTTTTTTTACTTTTAGAGGTCATAATACCTTGCCACCTCAACTTTATGACTTAAGCATAAGACTCTGTGTGGTAGGGTGTTACAAATCAGACGGTCCGATTTGGAGTTGAATAATCGAACGGTCCAATTAGAGACATCGCAGGTACACAAATCGGACCGTCCAATTTGCGTATTGCATGCCACGCGTCAAACATGCATACTACTCCCAGCCCCTTATTGTAATAATAATTATTATTAAGATTATACGTGTGATAATAAATTAATTATTATAAATTGTTATTAATGAATTTATTGTAGTAATAATTTTTATTAACATTATAGGTATGATAATAAATAAATTAATTAGTATTAATTGTTATTAATAAATTTATTGTAGTAATAATTTTTATTAAGATCTAGGTATGATAATAAAATAATTATTTTTAATTGTTATTAATAAATTTATTGTAGAAGATATATAAAAATTATTGAATTAATTATTTTTATTATGATTATAATATAGATATTTAATAAAGGATTAATAATTTATTGTTGTGTGTTGTTAGAATAGAATAGAATAGTTACTTCAGAATGTTTGTTTGTTTTGTTAGAAGTGTAAATGTTAAAATTGTTTTAATATAATAATTGTTGAAAGTGAATTAATTAATGTATTATTATTATTATTATAAAATAATTTGGCTTTAGACATTAGAATATGTAGTTTTAATGTATCTAAAAATAATTAGATTTATATTTAAGATTCTATCAGGACTTATTGATAATTATTAGAATGTAAAAAATGTAGATGTGAATGTTTTGTAAAATAGATTTAGTATATTTTTAGTAGTTAATAATATAGTTGTTAATATGATTATGTTTTATTGGTTATGTGATAATGAAAATTTGATTCTGTTAAATTTAATTCGTTAATTAAAAATAGTTATATTTGTTTAATGTGATCTATAGGTATGTTTTATAGGGTTCACGGATATTGCAATATGACCATTTAATGCCGTCGGATCCGTACAATTAAATTATGGAGGGATATTTATGGGAGACTAATTTTTATCACGTTTTTCATATTGGAGTTATCCAATGTCAGTCAGTATTGGTTAATGCTCTGATCGAGAGATGGCACCCTGAGACTCATACATTCTATTTTTCGGTTGGTGAGTGTGCTATGACGTTAGAGGACGCGGCGATAATTTTTTGTCTTCCGACGAATGATCTGCCAGTTACAGGACCAACACTCAATAGTTATGAGGCCTTAGAGGCTGAATACTTGGATTAGTTTGGTGTTGCATCTAGGAAGACAGATTATAGAGGAAGCTTCATAAAGTTGACGTGATTTTGAGGACTGAAAGATCGTTTAGTGTTGGCTGATGATATTCAGATTCAGAGGTACGTGAAGTGCCAAATAATGTTATTATTATTTGGGACCATTATGTTTAGAGATAAGTCTGGGACAGCAGTGCACTGGAAGTTTTTGCCGTTGTTTTGTAACTTTGTTGGGATCATACAATTTAGTTGGGGATCGGCATGCTTAGCAAACTTGTATAGAGCGTTGTGTAGGGAACTCGTGTTGATTGCAAAGAGATTGACGGTCCACTAACACTTTTGCTTACCTGATCTTGGATCTATCTACTATTTCTTACACCGATTTCTGGCAATCCTCGACTCTTTCCGATTACAAACAGGTAAATTTAACTAATATCTGCTTTGAAAAAGTGTAGCATGTTGTATTTTAAATTTGATTGATAAAAGTTAATTAACGAATTGTCTGATGTCAGGTGGCGTAACCGGGAGCGTGCTGATCAGCCTTACAGATTTTATAGTCTTGCTCATTTTAGGGGAGCATTGGATGATCTGCAAGAAGGACAAATATATTGTGATAAATAAGTATCTATTTTTCTTTAGTCGTATTATTATTTGGTGTGTAATTCTTCTTTACTTGCAATGTGTATAGTTTGTTTGGAAAGCTTATGCAATTGGTCGCATTGATTCAGACGTGATTCCTTTTGACATCCGTCAGCATTTGGTTATATGGAATGCTACGGTGTCACTTATATCTTTCGAATGCATTGAGTAGCATGCATCCAATAGACTGAAGAGGTAACTTGGTTTGACTCATGGTGTTTCTTATAAAAAACGGAGTTTAGGTAAAGCACACAGCGAAATTCTGACAGAACTCAAAAATTAAAATTGATCTAAAACCTATTCATTATTAAATTTTAACAGAATTGCGGCTTGACTTATTAAACTTTCTAATTCACAGAAGACACCTGTCATTAATTCTTGTATAAGATTGAGCTGAAATATGCTTTTACAGCTCAATCAATTCATCATTTGTGTTTCACTTTTGCTTCCTCCTAAGATATCCTACAAAACGACCAAAAAAAAAAAGATGTCTTGAACTAATAGTTTTTCTTATCAAAGTAATCACCTTCCTTTATAATATATTATTCTAATTAGTCAATAAATATACATATTTTTTTCCACTTGACAAGTAGAAAGAATTAAACTTGAATTTACTAATACACTATTAATAAGAATAAGAAATAGTACAAACTTGATCAAAGTTAAAGAAGAAAAAAAGAGAAAGTAGTAGCAACTTCATGAATGGGTGCGCATGAGGGAAACTAGCATAACATTCTGAGAAGGAAAATGAGAATTCCACTCAGAAAGAGAGAAAAAGTTTTCCCTCAAGGAAGCTGTGAATGCCCACATCTTAAAATTCTGTGAGATTATCAAAGTACTATGCATGCACATGATTATAATGAAAAAAAAAAAGGAAAAATACGCACAAGAGCCCTCGTGTCTGTAAGACCATCCATAAAGTTGTAGAGAACTGCAATATCATAAGAGAAATTAATCCATTAATGCAGCAAAGCGAATCTTGGGAGGTAAAAGTTTATATAATGTAATTCAATAACCTTCACTCTAGTCATTTTTGACAGCATATTGAGCCTTATAGGCTGCACATAATGCTCTTTTTACATTGTGTGAGGGCAAAGAGAAAATAAGAATCAAGTAATTCACTGCACAATTTTGGCACCAATGGTAAAAACAGGTTAGTATATAGAATATCAAAAGCAAATCTAGATATATAAGTCATTAGAAATTTAGCCTACCTTACTGTCCAACTTTTGTAATATGTGAGAATGGTTGCACACATTTTCGAAACAAATATATCAAAATAATGATCCACCTATCAAGAAAGGTTTGATCAATTGTATCCACCAATCAAAAAAGGTTTAATCAATTGTGTAACACCCTAACTTTTAGCACGTCATAATCGTACCAAAAGTAAGGAGTTACTAACCTATTTTTCTTATTTACTATTTATCTGTTTAATATTGAGCTTTTACTTCAATATCGCATTTCTGTTTTTAAGAAAATAGATTTTAGTAATTAAAATCACATAACAAAAGATCTTCAAATAATAATAATCACATAATTATTAATAATAGATGCTATACAATTAAATTCAATGTAAAACTCAAATACAATACCTATCCCTCTGGATAAAATAAAAATCCTGAAGCAACAAGGGCGAGGGAACTCTATAAAAACAACAAGAATCACAAGTAAATCTACTAATCGTCTGCAGCTTCTTACTGAATCTCCGAACCTGTGTCACTGAAAGGGTGGAAGATTTGGGGTGAGAACAAACTACACGTTCTCAGTAGGGAATAAGAATGCCGTAAAAGTAATGAAATAAAGTGCAAATAATTAACTTTACCTAATAAAACTTTATTTTTATCGGACCCTTTGAAAATACTCTTGGTTTTACTTTAACTAACTAATTACCTCTTTCTAAAATCTCTAAACTCAAAACAAATTTTAAATATAAAACTAGTCACATTACCCGTCTCTCAGCCACATAGTTAATCCTCAGTAAAATGTCAATTCGTAATCACTTTAATACATTCACAAACAAATAGTACATGTAAGAGATTCAATTTAATGTACAAGCAAGTCATAACAAGACAAACAGCACAATCACAAAGAAATAAGACAAGCAAGCGCAATCAAATGCAAATGTGCAAACAACATGATGCATGTCTATCCCTAACGCAGGCCATGAGCTCATGTGTCGGTTGCCTGCCCGCTCCCGACATTACTCGGGCATGAGTCCCATATATGATTTTCCAGATGCATACATTGTACTTATAAGTCGTACGGCTAGGCCGCATACAGTGTGACTTTCCAAATCAATAAGCGTACATCTGGAAAACAGTTCTCAATGTATGGGCGTCCCCACTTTACATTTTGCACTAAGGCCCAAACAATGTCACATCTGCTCTCCTGTGGCAGACAGACTTTTAAAGCATCCTTTTCTTTGTCTTTGTTCTCTACTCTCCTATGGCAGAGATTCCTTTAAGTTAATATATTCTTTAAATCTTTGTTCTCTGCTCTCCTGTGACAGAGATTCCTTTTAAAAAAAAAAAAAACGAGCTCAAAACAATGCTTTAAACAAAATCTCTCTTTACAAAATTGGATTTAAAACATTATGTTTTTCTTAATAAATCGAGTTTAAAAAAATAGAGTACACCTTTTCTCAACTAAATAAATCTTAAATAATTTAAATTTCCAAAACCAAATCTTTTAAAATAACTTTTCAAATAAAACCTCAGATTTTATAAAATTTCGTCAGCATTTTCTCTAAAATTCGGACTAAACCACCTTTACGGGTTTCCTATTCTTCAACAATTCTAGCAGCCTTTTTCTCAATAATTCTCAAATCAGTGAAATTCTTAATAATCAGAAAACAGTCACAAATAAACCGTCATCACAATAAATCCAGACCGAGCACAAGCCTAAATCAATTCAACGCTCAACACAATATCATCCAATCAAATTAACATATCCAGTAACCAATAATTTCTCAAACAAGCTTGCAACAATATCCACCATCATTAAGTAAATCTCAATTCCACAACAATCACATTTTCACAACCTCAATCCAAGTTTAATTCCACCAATTAATCTTTCATAACAACCAAACCAGTCACATTCACAACAATAATCCATACTCAATAACATTACTATTATTAATATATATATATATATAGATATATTTGCAATTATCCAATTAACTTTGTAGGTATTCTAAATTAAAAACGTTTATCTTTAAAAGTAAATCCCCTACCTTCGTACGAAATTAAAATCAACGAAAACTTTGGAGAAGCTTTTTGACGGAGCTACTGAAGAAGAAAACGTCAGAAGTCGTTTGTGCTTCCTAGAACTTCAATTGGCCGAACTCAAGGGAAAGAGGAGCTACGTTACCGTCAACTTCTACCGGACAAAAATATCGCCAACTTGTAGAAGAGGACACGAACACTTTTGTCGGATTAGATTTTTAATTAGAGTTATGGATTGCAAGAAATCGGGATCGGAAGCTCAAGGAAGTTCATGGTTTCTCTCTTCTTCTCTCTCTCGGTTCTTTCTTTCTTACTTTATTCAAAAATGAAGCATGCAAAGCCGGTTAGGAGCTAATCATGCTTTAGGAAAAATGTTACACGTTAGACTGGTTTAGGTGTCATGCTTACTCTGATCCACGGTTCTCTTTTTGGCTTTGGCAAAAAAAAATGAATGGAATCAAGGAATGATAATAATTAAATGAATGCAAAAGGGGAGGTAGGTGTCACGTTGTGTATATATATACATATATGAATCCAAGCCTTAGCTTTCTTTCTTTACTTCCTTAAGGCATTCAGCCACTTTCTCCTTTTTTTTTAAATAATAATAATAATTTTTGTTTTATTAAATTAATTTTGGATAATTAATTTAAATTTAATAGAATAAATAATAATTAAATTAAACTTCAATAATTATAAAATTCTATTTAATTATTTTTGTTAAAAATAATTTTCTTAAAAATTACATCTCAATATAATATATTAGCTCATAAATAGCTAATTATTTAATTTTTAAAAATTTGGAGTCTTATATCCTACCATACTTATACAAATTTTCGTCCTCGAAAATTGCTATAAAATAAAAGAGGTTCATATGGCCTACAAGTACCAAGGTGAAAGTACGATTATAAAGCTGAAGTTACAAGGCAAGATTGATACAAAATATGACATGGTTCAAACGTGTGATGGTAAAACAAGGTGACAAAAGATTATAAAACAGGCATGTGGCTAAAACGATACGCTTAACGTCCGCACATTGATCTCTTACCAACTCCAGAGTTTCAACTTCCCAAACATCAACCTGACGTATATTCACCATTCCAAAATGTACTTTAACAAGTAGACTATTCGTGAATTTTCTCAACCTCATCAAACACTTCGCAATCCAATACTGGTCACAAATATATCTTTCGCAAACTTTTCCACGGGACTCAGAACCCTAAAACATCCTGTGACGTCGCACGCTTACAAGCTCTACCTTTCGTGTTCACGAAACACATCATAAAGAGTTAACACACCATTTGCTATGTATAACGGTCGCACGTGACATCAAAACAAATCTTAAGTCACTAAAAAAAATACAAGACCTTAGAGAAAGAACAAGCAACTCGGACAAGGTTCACAAAGATTTCAACGATTCACTTTGATGCATTAAACAATTCCAAAATTACATCAAAGAATATACGAGTCAAGAAGAGGAGTTTAAATAACACAAGGCAGATATCTAAGAAATTTAAGAGGACATATGCAATTAGGATCAAATGAGAAAGCATATGAATAGGAAACAAGGTTGAAAAATAATTAGTTAACTTTTCAAGAAAGAAATCTCGAATAAGAAACTTTCGGCAAACTATGAAAGAACAGATACGTAATCGAGTAGAATCAAGAAATTAACTCCTAACGTTCCCAAAACCCACGATTCACGTTACCTATTACTTCTGTCTCGTCTATGATAATCCATTAGTGTTTCCATATACATGAATCATTAGTATTAAGTTGGCCAGACCTAATACCATGAGAGATGCAACGGTCGACTAACAACATTAATCAATAGACAATCATGCATTTGAAACTCAAACTCTTGTCAGTGGGATAAGTCCTACTGCATGACAGACACTCAGAGTATGCAATAAAGCATAGTCAGTCCATTCCTAAGACTCTAACGAGAACGAACTGCTCTGATACCATAATGTAACACCCTAACTTTTAGCACGTCATGATCGTACCAAAAGTAAGGAGTTACTAACCTATTTTTCTTATTTACTATTTATCTGTTTAATATTGAGCCTTTACTTCGATATCACATTTCCGTTTTTAAGAAAATAGATTTTAGTAATTAAAATCACATAACAAAAGATCTTCAAATAATAATAATCACATAATTATTAATAATAGATGCTATACAATTAAATTCAATGTAAAACTCAAATACAATACCTATCCCTCTGGATAAAATAAAAATCCCGAAGCAACAAGGGCAAGGGACTCTATAAAAATAACAAGAATCACAAGTAAATCTACTAATCGTCTGCAGCTTCTTACTGAATCTCCGAACCTGTCACTGAAAGGGTGGAAGATTTGGGGTGAGAACAAACCACACGTTCTCAGTAGGGAATAAGAATGCCGTAAAAGTAATGAAATAAAGTGCAAATAATTAACTTTACCTAATAAAACTTTATTTTTATCGGACCCTTTGAAAATACTCTTGGTTTTACTTTAACTAACTAATTACCTCTTTCTAAAATCTCTAAACTCAAAACAAATTTTAAATATAAAACTAGTCACATTACCCGTCTCTCAGCCACATAGTTAATCCTCAGTAAAATGTCAATTCGTAATCACTTTAATACATTCACAAACAAATAGTACAGGTAAGAGATTCAATTTAATGTACAAGCAAGTCATAACAAGACAAACAGCACAATCACAAAGAAATAAGACAAGCAAGCACAATCAAATGCAAATATGCAAACAACATGATGCATGTCTATCCCTAACGCAGGCCATGAGCTCATGTGTCGGTTGCCTATCCGCTCCTGACATTACTCGGGCACTAGAGTCCCAGATATGATTTTCCAGATGCATACACTATGCTTATAAGTCGTACGGCTAGGCCGCATACAGTGTGACTTTCCAAATCAATAAGCGTACATCTGGAAAACAGTTCTCAGTGTATGGGCGTCCCCACTTTACATTTGGCACTAAGGCCCAAATAATGTCACATCTGCTCTCCTGTGGCAGACAGACTTTTAAAGCATCATTTTCTTTGTCTTTATTCTCTACTCTCATGTGGCAGAGATTCCTTTAAGTTAATATATTCTTTAAATCCTTGTTCTCCGCTCTCCTGTGGTAGAGATTCCTTTTTTAAAAAAAAATGAGCTCAAAACAATGCTTTAAACAAAATCTTTCCTTACAAAATTGGATTTAAAACATTATATTTTTCTTAATAAATCGAGTTTAAAAAAATAGAGTACACCTTTTCTCAACTAAATAAATCTTAAATAATTTAAATTTCCAAAACCAAATCTTTTAAAATAACTTTTCAAATAAAACCTCAGATTTTATAAAATTTCGTCAGCATTTTCTCTAAAATTCGGACTAAACCACCCTTACGGGTTTCCTATTCCTCAACAATTCACCAGCCTTTTTCTCAATAATTCTCAAATAAGCAAAATTCTTAATAATCAAAAAACAGTCACAAATAAACCGTCATCACAATAAATCCAGACCGAGCACAAGCCTAAATCAATTCAACGCTCAACACAATATCATCCAATCAAATTAACATATCCAATAACCAATAATTTCTCAAACAAGCTTGCAACAATATCCACCATCATTAAGTAAATCTCAATTCCACAACAATCACATTTTCACAACCTCAATCCAAACTTAATTCCACCAATTAATCTTTCATAACAACCAAACCAGTCACATTCACAACAATAATCCATACTCAATAACATTACTATTATTAATATATATATAGATATATTTCTAATTATCCAATTAACTTTGTAGGCATTCTAAATTAAAAATATTTATCTTTAAAAATAAATCCCCTACCTTCGTACGAAATCAAAATCAACGAAAACTTTGGAGAAGCTTTCTGACCGAGCTGTTGAAGAAGAAAACGTCAGAAGTCGTTTGTGCTTCCTAGAACTTCAATTGGCCGAACTCAAGGGGAAGAGGAGCTACGTTACCGTCAACTTCTATCGGACAAAAATAACGCCAACTTGTAGAGGAGAAAGACACGAACACTTTTGATGGATTAGATTTTTAATTAGAGTTACGGATTGCAAGAAATCGAGATCGGAAGCTCAAGGAAGTTCATGGTTTCTCTCTTCTCACAACTAGAAAATGGATTAATACAGACAGATTTACAGACAGATTTAGTCTTTATTACATACGGATTTTTGGTTACCGACGAAATTACCGACGGATTTTGTCCCTCTGTAAAGCCCCGTCGAAAATTATTTACCGACGGATTTTTACCAATTACCGACGGATTTTCCCTCTGTAAATTCTCCATCCATTTCCTTGAGGCGACGAAATTTTCGACGAATTTTTCTTCTGTAATTACAGACGGATTTTCCGACGGATTTTCCGTCTGTAATTACAGACATATTTTCAGACAGATTTTTCGTCTGTAATTACAGACGGATTTTCAAACGGATTTTCTGTCTGTAATTACAGACAAATTTTCCGTCTGTAATTTGAACTTTGGAAAATCATCTCACACTCTGATTACAGACAGAAAATCCGTCTGTAAATCTATCAGTAAGGTAAAATATTTTTTTTAATTTTTTTATTGCAAAATAAACCTGTTTTCATACAAAATAAATATAAAAAAACTCAATTCAACTCGTATAAATTATATATATTTTTTTCTTTGAGATATATGAAAAATATATCTATAATATTTCTTTGCATATAACTCTACTTATTCAATAATATACAGTTATACATCCATATGGAGTGAAAATTACATCCATGTCTCAAAAACATTAGTAGAGTAGCGTCTTTAGAATTTTCTAAAATTTCTTGAACAATGCAAGCTAAGTTAAAGACCACTCATATGGTAAGTGTAGAACTTTATGGCAGCTATGTACACTCTATTGATTCTACAATGTCCTAATTTCCTGCTTTTTCCTCTCCTTTTGATCCTTCAGCCATCTTCCCATTGTCCTTCCTCTCAGCAAACTCCTGTAAACCTAGTATGCAAAAGTTTACAAGAAGAATAACAAAGAAAAAGAGTAATGAATGATTGAGCTTTTATTTTTAGTATATAATCATGAGGTTGAGTGTAATGTACCCCATTTCTGAACAAGTTTTAGTATATAATCATGAGGTTGAGTGTAGCACCATCATCATTACCAGAAACTAGATCCTTATCAATATACCATTAAGTTGCACAGAAAAAGTGAGTAAAAGAGTACCTTGCAAGAAGGCAAGTAACTTCTGCTTCCTCTCTTTTAGAGAAGACTTTTTAGGTTTGACAGAAACTTGAGCATTAGCATGGACCTCAGCCAATTGCAGCATCTGAGAAGTGAAATATCATAGCATCAGTTACTAGTTTCAAAAGAGAATGGTTAGACACTTAAACAGTAGTTTAACAAAGTAACAAAAAATAGGTAGTTATACAAACAAAAAGGAATAAAATAATAGTTATATACATACCCACTATTCAAGTGGTAACATGGAGCCTTTGACCCTAATACTTGTTTTCCAGTTTCTTAATTTAGAACCTGTGTTGTTCCCAGTCACCGAGTGCTTGTTTTTCAGTCCCACAAATACCACACTTGCAAACAACTCTGAAGTAGAGGAAAATGTATATTTACCAAAAAGCAATAAATGAATCATTTTACATACAGAAGTAATAGCAACAGCAGATTCAAAATTAGCATCAATGAGTTTGAAATCCATTAATGAAGCTTGAGAGATAAGTTGCATTAGCTATTAGAAAATATGTGCAAAATATTAATTGACAATCAAGAAAAAGAAAAAGGCATGAATGTATTATCACTTGCCGCACCTCACAAATAAGAAGTTATACGTAGTAATTAGCTACAGCAATTTAAAAAAAATTACAACAGAGGACAGATACATATGAACAAGTGATGCTTACAAGTGAAGGCTTGAAAAATATATGCCTTCCACGCCATTGCAGAGAATGGTGACCTTATTTGGAAGCCCTCCTAGCTGCCCATTGGAAGCCCTCATACAAGCAACACTATAGGGAAAGAAAATCTAATTAAAATGAAAAAAGGAAGGAGAAAGAGAGAAAGCATAGGGAAGAAGAAAAGAACATATGGCATACATAGTATTCTCCTGTATGTATTGATTAATGAGGGAGCATAGAAAAAGAAAAGTGTTATTGGAAAAGTGAAATGGAAAGTGTTGTCTCAAAATTTGACATGCTTGTAAGTTAGTAAGGATTCCTTTTGTTTCAAGATAGCCAGGCAAATTCATTCCTCTGCTTCTTAACTAAAAATTCATTCCTCTGCTTCATTAAAAAATTAGTACTGTTAACATAATAAATTATTTTTTGTTCAAATTCAGGCATACTTGTGGAATAGTCACCTTTTGACAATAAAAAGAACAATAAAAAGCAGTTACATGAAATTATCACTAATACTGGGATAGGAATAGGATCTTCTGTGATCTTCAAACTTAAATCAATAGGAATATCAAAATATAATATTGCTCTCTATAAAATAATAATAATAATAAAAAAAAAGAATCAAATAAGTGAGATTCAAGTGGCCCACTTATATAAAAACTCACCTTGACCATAGCCAACATCTTTATCTAGCCAAGCATAAACTGCAAGAATATCCCATAATTTTGACAAGTTCTCTTGCTTCTCATAAAAGACCAATGTCCTATCAGTGCGAATCACGTCAAGACCTTAATTCAGAATACAATATTCCAAACTCATCAATTCCTTCTCGGATTTGCTCCCTTTCCATCTCTTTTATCTCTTCCTACAAAGTAATAAAAGAAGATATAAATCAATAAGAAACTAATAGTTTGGTGATAACACTAAAGAAGAATAATCCATGTAAATTGTAAAGAAACATCTAGTTAGACACAAAGAACCTCACCTACCATGTCACTAGACCCTTCATATAGCCAGGAAGACATTCAAATTCTGTTTCCAATATCTTTATAAGAGAGCTGGAAGGTTCAGGTGACTCTAAATTCTCCTTGTTTGCCTCTAAATTTAGTTTCAAAATAATACATAAAAAAATCTCTTTGTGGCTTATGGTGGGATTTGAAGTATTGAAGCAAGAAAGAAAACTATTACCATCAGATAATAAATTCCTTCCCTCAAATGCCACTATTCTGTCTACCACAGGTTGCTACTGCTGCTTAAACTCTTGATGCCTATTCAACCATTGCTCAGGAAATGAGAAACTTGCAGCAATCATCTACAGAAATGTGGAAATAATATTCACAACTTTTAACTTACATCTCAAGTTCTTGTGGAAATAAATCAGCAGCACCGGTGCAAGAAAATAAGATAGTGGTACAAACAGAGTTAGTAACAAACAAATAATCAAAGCAAAAGTTTTGTTTTCATGAAATCAACATCAACATGACCGACCACAAGACCAGATCAAGTGACATCCCTTTTAACCAGAAAATGAAGAATATTGGAACCAAAACATATGCATGAAATTCTCACAACCAACAAGAATGCCAATAGAGGCAAGTGGCATAGCAGTATCACTAACCTCCAGATGCTAACGTGGCCAGACAAGCATCTGAGAGTCCAAGTTATTTCAAACTCATAGATTCATCAAATATGAAGAGAACTAGATTAAGGGACAGACACCAATAAAATCAAACGGGATGAAAATATCATATCATTATCTAATCTTTTTAGTTTTCATAGCTTCAATATAGAATTTCTGAAAACAAAGTACAGAAATAAATCAAATGGATGAAAAATGTAAAACACAATCATATGTGAATTGATTTTGGTATCATTCAGGGTGGCAGATCAACATAATTTCATTATTTCATCTACAGAATTTTTATTTTCATTTTTTTCAGTTCTATGTTAAAAATTGTTCAGCAGCCAAAAATTGGAGAAGGATACAAATCATCTTCGTTGAAGCTAGAATCCGGCACAGGAGCTAAAATCTCTCCTTCTTCTTCTTCTTCTTCTTCTTCCCCATCCTCTTCATCCTCAAAATCTGGAGCTAATTCCTGAAAATAGAAAATTCTCAATCCAACAAAACAAAGGAAGAAAAAAATGCAAAGTAAAAATGGAAAGAGGAGCGAGAAGAGAAAGTAAGAAGCACCTGGAACGTAGTCGTAGCTGCTCTTGAGACGATCTTCGAGTTCAAGTAGATCGGAGTGGTTTTTCTTGAAACTAATAGATTTTCCATAAAAAACGATTCCTTGATTATTGTAAAGTAGGGTACAGAACACAACAAGAAGCAATTTCAACAAATTAAATAAATAATTCAATTCCAAACTCTGCACAAATTCAGTTCAGAATCTTAAAAATTAATTGGAAAAAAAGATGAAACTGAAGAAGCATTGGCTTACCGGAGAGATGGCGAGATGATAAAGTGAGGACCAGAGATTCAGAAACGGCAAGGAGCAGAGAATCAGAAATGACGCACGGTGAGGAGGGGAGGAACCTTTCGCGATGGCGACGCCACGAGCTCAACTTAGAACTTCGTGCGACGACGAGGAGAGGAGGAATGATGCGAAGAGGGCCGAGTAGAGCTTCCACAGATGACGAATACACCCACAGTTAGGCCCCGCCGGCGGCGACAACACCTTCTACCGGAGGAGAAGAGTTCGACGACAACTTTGAAGAGGGATGAGGGCTGCTGGCAACGCTCGAAGAAGGTTTAGGTTAGGAGTGTGAATGGGGAGTGTGAATGGAACTCGAAAGGGTAGAATCTAAGTTAGGGTTACCTCAACATTTCCGACGGAAAATTTAAATTACAGACGGATTTTTCGTCTGTAATAATTTAATAAAACGCAGCATTTTGTTTATTTAATTACAGACGAATTTTCCGTCTGTAATCATTTCCCACTAAAAAAAATTAATTTTACCGACGGAATTATCGACGGATTCTGTTTTCCGTCTGTAATTTATACTAATTCATTTTTTTTTGTTTTCCGACAAAAAATCCCTTTGAAATTCCGTCTGTATTTCCGTGGGATAAAATCCGTCGGAAATATCCGTTTGTAATAACTAATTTTCTAGTAGTGTCTTCTCTCTCTCTCGGTTCTTTCTTTCTTACTTTATTCAAAAATGAAGCATGCAAAACCGGTTAGGAGCTAATGATCATGCTTTAGAAAAAATGTTACACGTTAGACAGGTTTAGATGTCATGCTTACTCTGATCCACGGTTCTCTTTTTGGCTTTGGCAAAAAAAAAATGAATGGAATCAAGGAATGATAATAATTAAATGAATGCAAAAGGGGAGGTAGGTGTCACGTTGTGTATATATATACATATATGAATCCAAGCCTTAGCTTTCTTTCTTTACTTCCTTAAGGCATTCGGCCACTTTCTCCTTTTTTTTTAAATAATAATAATAATAATAATAATAATAATAATAATAATAATAATAATAATAATAATAATAATTTTTGTTTTATTAAATTAATTTTGGATAATTAATTTAAATTTAATAGAATAAATAATAATTAAATTAAACTTCAATAATTATAAAATTCTATTTAATTATTTTTGTTAAAAATAATTTTTTTAAAAATTACATCTCAATATAATATATTAGCTCATAAATAGCTAATTATTTAATTTTTAAAAATCTGGAGTCTTACAAATTACAAGAGCATAGAGAAGAGAAAGAATACGAGTTACTTTTAATAATTTATCATACTTTAAATTGTAGAATATGAGGATTCCTAAAAGCCACTGTTTTAGTAATAGAGTATTCAAAGAAATCTAGTTAAAGTAGGAACATGTTGAGTGTGGGTAAAATTAACAAGAAATAAAAGAATTAAAAAAAATAGCAAATATGAACATGAGTAATCAACAACAAAGAATTGCAATGACTTCATCTATCATAACTAATAAATAGTTCAGTGACTCACTGTTATGAAACCTTAGTCTAAAATTAGAAGAAAAATAAATCATACTCATTTAACGATATAATGGTGAAGCCTGCTCTACTGCATGATATAGCTAGTCCTTGTTTAGTAATGCCAATCTATTTCTCAACAACTTAACCTTACCTGAAAACCACTTCGTATAACTTGGCTGACACATTATTACCATTGTTTATGGCATTGGTTAAGCATCGATTCCAAATGGCATCTTGTCATATTAGGCCTCCACTAACTCAAGCATATGAGCCGTAAGCTTTTCAATTGTTGAGGTTGAAGTCTCACCAGATTGATTTGACTGCCAAGAAAGAAGCCTAAATAGATCTACATTGGTAGCAAAAAATTAAGTATCAATTTTCATCATCATATCTACATTAGAAATTTTTGTATTATCAAATAAGTTGTCAATAAGTTCTCGTTCTAGTTATTGTCCCCTTTCTTTTGTTGTTGCAACTGCTTTCCTAGTACCTCTATCAACTCCAAACAAGTTTGACAATGTATCATAATGTTTAATTTGCATTCTTTTCATTTTTTGTCCTATAGAAATGATGAAGAAAAATAATTAAAATCAGATAACCTTTTGACAAAATTACACATACTATTAATTAACAGACAAGTGTTAATTGGATTACCTTTATAAAATCATCCCAAACTTCTTCAGGTTCAATCTTTTTCCTGAAAGGATTCCATGAAAATCCACCAAATCGCTTTAGCAAAATGATCTTTTAAAGTTTTTATTCTGTTTTTAACGTGTTGTTTAGTGATGTGTGGGGCCAATTGTTGAGCTTATTCACTATGTTGAGCTTATTCATTGCCTCTTCTTCCAATGCATTTAGTAATACAAGATCCATATCTTCAGTCCATCTTAATTAGTTTTTAGACAATTGACTAGAGTCTGCATTTTTCCTTTCCCTTGCCAACTTCTAAATTGCAATATCACTTTAAAAGACACTTAAAATACTATACACGATTCATTCATCTTAAATTACATAACAAGGATTCAATATGCATACATTTAGCTTATCAGAATGCTATATTTGAGCACCTAACAAAAAAGTATTAATCGAAAATTATTATAAAAGCAGCCAAAATATTTACATATAACATATATTTTAATTTTATGGCCACAACTAATTTCAATAAGTATTCCACATTTCACTTGTAAATCTATCTCTTAGCAATAGTGTTATTCAATACTCTTCATCACATACTTGTTGTGATCTCGATATAATTCCATCTTACTTTGTAACAATTTTCGATCTACTTCAGTATTTAAGGATGAAAGAGTCCAATAGCAAAAACACCACAAATCTCCAACACAAGAACAATATGAAAGAATCTACAACACAATATAAAAACAACTATAAACAAGCAAAAATATAAGTAAAATAATAATAATAATAAGTATACACCGAAATTTTAACGAGAAAAACTCCCTCAATGTGAGAGATAAAAACTATAAGTCATGCATACAACTAAATATGAGATACAAGAGAGTCTTAAATAAAGCACAAATCGTGCATACAACCACCCAAAGCACCAAAGCACCAAAGCTTATAAATGAGTAACAAAAAGATGAAAAATACCCAAACTAAAGATGCTGTACGAAGTTAATTTCTCTCACTACAGACCTTCAATCAATATTTCCACCATTCAAAATGAAGAACAAAATGAGATAAACATGCCGTCCAAATTTCAGACTGATCCAACAATGAACAAATGAGAAACTGCTGTTCAATAATTCTGTATAACATCAAAAATTTTGTTTCTTTCTCCTCTCTCACTTTGTGGCTACACTCTCTATTTTCTCAATGACCCCAAAATTTTTGTTAAGTTAGTGACAAAAGGGTGCAAGAAAACACCCGAAAAAATTGGGTTTGGGCTTCACATGGAAAAGAAACAAGTTCAATAAGGGAATCATCAATGTCAATGATAAACCACTATTTTATGGTAAATTTTGGGTTGAATTGGATGGATTTTATTAACTTACTTTGTATTTATTCACCGAAATAACATAGTTTTGTGAATTTCTCCTAATTGTGCTTAATGATTAAAAATATATTTTTTAGGCTCTTATTAAATGACTAAATTTAATTCACTTTAATTCCATTCGATGCCTTGATGTGTCTGTTGAGTGATTTCAGGCTTAGAAGGCAAGGATGGCTTGAAAAAGTGAAGAAAAAGCATGCAAAAGTGGAGAATTCATGAAGAAATGAAGTTTGGAACACCTCATGCCTTATGCATACACATGAATCTTAAGTTGTACATACGCATGCCTCATGCGTATGCATATTTTGGAAATTTGCCATGTTGTGCGCATGACTGCCAGCACGTGATTTCACTTAAGTGAACATGTGGGTCGTGATTTTAGGGCTTTCTTGGGCCAATTCATCTCATTTCTGAAGTATTTCAAACAAAACTCAAGGAGGAACAAGGGGAGAGCAATTAGGATAGTTTTTGCCATGTTTTAGGTTAGATTTCTAGAGAGATAAGCCCTTTCTTCTCTCTAAAATTTAGTATTTTAGGTTTAATTTTCTCCTTAGATTTAGGTTTTGATCTTGTCTTAATTTAGTTTTCTTTACTTTTTATTGTTCTAGCATCTTAGTTTTCTTAGTTTATCTTATTAATTTCTCTATTTTATTGCTTTTAGTTTTATGAACTCTTGTTAATTGTGATTTTCTTTAATACAATTTGATGTTTTATGCTTTCTTGATGCTTGTTTGAGATATTGTTATTAGTTTCTTGCATTTGGTAGTTTTAGATTTTATTATTATTAGAATTTTACCATGTTTTACTTTTATATCTTTCAAGTGTGTGTGAACATGATTCTCTTAATTCTAGGATAGATTTTTGTAATCTTAGCTTGGAATTGAGCAATTGAAGTGACATTGAGTCACTAATGTCTGAATTGATTGATAATTTAAAGATTTAATTAATCTTGTTTCCATTAACAAGTAAGACCTATGGATTGAGATTGATTAAGCCCGGTTGACTTATCTCACCATTAGAGGTTGACGCTCTTGTAATTATCATATCATGGTTAGTGACATGAGATTTATTGATGTCTAATATTTTGGTGATTTAGGGTTGTTAATTGTTCTTGTTTCCATTGACGAGTAAGACCTATGGATTAAGACTGACTATACCTATTTGACTTTCTCTCGATGTTGGAGATGACGAAATGGGATTAACTCTAGGTAATAGCCATGTTTGTAGTCAATGACTTGAATAGAAAGCTTTGATTCTCAATGCTTGCCAGTGTCTTTTTAGCCTTTATCTTCCTTTAGTCATTAGCTTTACTTTCTTGTTGTAACACCCTAACTTTTAGTATCTCATGATCGCACTAAAAGCACAGGCGTTACTTACCTCTAAATCTTCAATTTCATACTATATTTATTTAATATTGAACCTTTATGAATACGAACTGAAATTTTTAATTAAGAAAATGAATATTCTTTATTTTAAACCACTTAACTACAAAGGTATATATATTCACATAGCATTAAATACATAGACTTACTCCAAGATTCTCAAAAACAAATTATACCCCTCTAAAAACCAAAATAATAAATGACGAGGGAAAAATAAATTCTAACAACTCAACTTGTGAACATAATCTTTTATGCTCCTGTAGCTCCGCACTAAACCTTCGCACCTATAGCTGAAAGGGGTGGAGATAGGGGGTAAGAACTAGGGAGTTCTTAGTAGGGTCAGGGTGTATAGTTATAATCATTTTATTACCATAGCCAACAGCAACAAATAATAGAATACATTTAGACTTAACAAACAAAGGACACAGAAATCAAGAAATCATATAGCACACCCACAATCACGAGAAACACACTCACAAACAAATATGTGCAAACAGGTATGATGCATGTCAATCCCTAGTGCAGGTAATGAACTCATTTCTCGGTTTCGACCTACACCCGACATAATCCAACTCGCAATGTTACTGTTCTGTGGGTTACCTAAAACAGGAAGGCCGATCTCGAATGAGATCTTCAGATCTGGACTGGACCGCCGTGCCCGACTTATTGGAGCTTGAGATGCTGATGGTCCTCGATCACCGGAGGGGGGTGGTACCTACAAGAGACTCCGATACTTAAGTCAGTACGGGCTTTAGGCAGTGTTTCGAGGGTTACCTGAAACTGAAGGTCGATCTCGGACGAGATCTTCTGTGCTAGTCAGTGCTGTTACGTCCAACTTGCTGATCTTGGAGATGTTGCTGATCCTTGATCATCGGAGGGGGGTGGTACCTGCAAGAGACTCTGATACTTAAGTTAGTACGGGCTTTAGGCAGTGTTCCGAGGGTTACCTGAAACTGAAGGTCGATTGACGTTGGGATTTTTGCCAGTAAAGAATGTCATAAAAACAGTCGCGTTGTAGATATAGTCTCTAAACCGACAGAAATCCCTTCGTACAAACGTTTGGGTGTCACAAGTAACAAACCCCTTTGAAATTGATAACCGAGTATTCAAACCTCGGGTCGTCTTCTCAAGGAACTGCGAGGAAGTGTGTTCTTATTATTGGTTATAAGGGTTGTAATCGAGGTTTAGAAGGTGAGAAGCAAGTATTTTAAATGACGAGTGAATTAAATAGCAAGTAAAAATAAATAATAACTGTAAAACAACTTTTGGCAAGATAAGGGAAATTAGAAGTCCAACTTAGTTATCCTTCTCAACAATAATGAAAGTTGTATCTTAATTCCACTTGGTCAACCTTTACCAGAGCAAAGAAAAGTCAAGGGACTAATTAAATTGACCTTTGAATCCTAATTATTTCCTAAGAAAAGGTTGGGATTATTTAAGTTCAACTCAATTAGCAAGGTAACGATTATCAATTATGTTAAGTTTAATAACTGTTGAGTTATTGAATTCTTAACCAAAACCAAAAGGGGAAAAAGTAAATCGCTGAGATAATAAAAGTGTCCTTAGATGGGAAGCAATGGCAACTTAAATCAAAGAGAATAATCATAAACTGAAAATACCTCAAATTATCATTAATTCAATTAGAAATCTGTAACATGGAATAATTCGTAAATTATAATAATCAATTCAAATGTTGAAATAAATAAATAAAAGTAAAACTTAAAAGAACATTAAACCTAGATCCAGAGTTACTCCCAAAACAAGAAGAAATCCTAAATCCTAAAAGAGAGAGAGAGAAGATCTCCCTCTCAACTAAATCTAAATCATTGAAAGGTGAAAATATGCGAGCTCCATTTGAATGGGTGCATTTCCACATTTTATAACCTCTGGTCTATGCTGTCTGTACTTGGATCTGGGCCAAAAAGGGCTTCAGAATTCGCTGGGGGCGTATTCTGTAATTTCTGGTGCGTGGCCTCTGTCACGCGTCCGCGTGGGTCACGCGGTCACGTCATTCGGAGCTTTTCCTTGCCACGCGGTCGCGTCAGTCATGCGACCGCGTCATATGCGTTCTGCTTAAGGCGCGCGGTCGCGTCAGTCATGCGGCCGCGTCGCTGCTGATTCGTGCTTGGCACGCGATCGCGTCGTCCATGCGATCGCGTGGATACCAGTTTCTTTAAAGCTCCGTTTTGCTTTCTCCTTCCATTCTAGTGTGTTTCCTTTTTCATCCTTTAAGTCATTCTGGCTTTAGAAAATCTGAAACTACTCAACACACTAATCACGGCATCGAATGGAAATAAAGGTAATTAAAATAATTAATTTTTAAAGCTTAGGAAACATGTTTTTCATTATATGACATAATAAGGAAGGGAAAGTAAAACTATGCAATTAATGTGAATAAGTAGGTGAAGAGTTGAATAAATCACTCTAATTAAGCACAAAAGAACTCATGAAATATGGGTTTATTAACCTCCCCACACTTAAACACTAGCATGTCCTCATGCTAAATCCAAGGTAAATAATTAGGGTTAAAGTGATGGAATGTTATGAAATGCAACCTATGCTAAATGCATCTACCTAATGAGTCATGCAATTCTAATTCATCCACTCATATATAAAGCTTACATGTAGCTAAGTTAATTCACATTCTCAAGGAGTTGTGTATATATATATATAGCCAACCCTTAAATAATAAAGCACTTTAGCAAATGAGATAGGAAAGAAAATATTGTACAAACTTGCAAAACAATTAGTAAATTTTAAGCACAGATATATGTTGATGAGTTATTGAACTCTTACTGGATTTTGTGTTTACTCTCTAGTCACTCAGTGTTTATTGGGTTTATTCACTCTATTTTTTTTTATTCTTAATTTCTACAGCTTTGTTTTTCATCTAACCAATCAACAATTATAGAATATAGTCATACCAAAAAGTCATGAGGTCTTAATTAAGGTTGTAATGGGGTCAAGGTAAAGGTAAGGATTTATGTATAGGGTTAAGTGAGCTAATAAGCGAATCCCTAATTAGACTAAGATCTCACCTAACATACACATCTAGTAAAATAAAATTTCTTTACCTAATTTCCCATAATTTCCCACTTATTGTTACATGCTCATGTTTCACTTTTTATTTTATTTATTTTTTTTTCTATTCCATGTGCATTATTTTTATTGGGGAATTTCCTTTTTGTATTCCCTTTTATTTAGATGCTGAAAAATAACTTTTTTTTTAATGCACATGATAATTAAATCACTTAGATTTTCTTATGAGCATGCTTCCCAAATTTTATTTTATTCCTTTTTACTTTTTCTACCCTTTTGTTTCTATTACCCATGTTCCCAAAAGGTCTCCCACATTTAACTCTATTCATAATTTTCTATCTTAAGCTAACTAAGGATTCACTTGGGATTTTCCTTTGTTTTTCTGCTTAAGGCTAGTAATTTGGCTAAATAGAATAAGGGGTCTTAAAAGGCTCAAGGGGATTAACAAGGGTGATGTAAAAGGTAGGCTGATTTGGGGTGAGTGAGCTAAAATCAAATGATGGCCTCAATCATTCTCTTGGTATGTATCTATTCTATATTCTATAATTGGACATATAAATTAAAGCAAAGTAAAGAACATCAGAATAAAAAGAAATGTGACACACAGAAATGAAATTATGGTTTGAATGCAACCATACAATTTAAGCTTAAGACTCACAGGCTGTGTGTTCTCTAACTCAAGAATCATATATCATTCATATATTGTATGTAGGTTTAGTTAAAAATTCCCATTATTCTCTTGAAAAAAATTATTTAGGGTAGCTTTTAAAGTTTTAATGTTCCTCCTTGATGAAATGTTGTCAACTAACATGTAATGCTATATATACAAGGTGTGAGTTATTTTGATTCTGTTAAAGTTTCTAGTTTACTTCCTTTTTATATTTTTCTATTTAAACTATACTATCTTATGCTAAAAAGGGTAAACTATACTAATTAATCCACTAATAAATCAGAATTGCAAACTAAACTAAATAACTAAAATATGAACAAAAAATGCAAAATGCAGAAAATAGAGTAAAATACACAAGTAGCAATGTATATGTACTCAAAAAATAACAGTAAAAGAAAAAGAGAAAAATACAGAAAAAATATCCAAAATAAAAGAAAAAGTATGTAGTGGTTCACCAAAATAAACGCCAGAGATGGCGACCTCCCCACACTTAAAATGAAGCATCGTCCTCGATGCTCAATCAAGCCTGGTGTGAAGGAGTGTCATCAATGGTAGGGATGGTAGCTGGGGTCTCCGTGGCGGTGGTGGGTTGAGGGTCTGGCTGCTGTGGAGGTGGGACGGACTGGAGCGGGATCTCCGGATCTGCAGCCTCTATCTGGGGCATAACCTCCTGATGCGAGGCAGCCTGCTCTGTGGATGCCTGCTGAGGAGTCTCCGCCTGGGAATGAGGCTCCTCCTCGTGCTCATCCTCCTCCTCGTGCTCATCCTCTGATGGCTCTGAAGGGGTGTCGGGCTCGGAGGGGATGTTGGCGCCCTGTCTGATCATCAGCTTCAGATGGGAATAGCGTCGCCTGCTGCGGCGCTCTAATCTCTCATACCGGTGCCTGTTACGGTGCTCCATCTGATCAAGCTGGCGGAATAGACAGTGCACGAGGCGATAGACCGGCTCAGAGGCGAGTGGAGGTGTAGTGGTGGCAGCAGGGGCAGCTGTGGATGAAGAGGGTCCAGCAGACGAAGGGGCTGTCTCATCAGTAGCAGTGACAGGTCGTGGTCTGTAGCCCAAAGCAAGGAAGTTCCTGCTGTACGGGATGATCTTCCTGCAGTCCGCTGCTGGTGGTCTCTCATCGGCATCCTCCCAAGGCACATCAGCCTGACGGCCTAGCCGTGTAACCAGGTAAGAAAAGGGGAGGGTGCCTCGTACGTGGGCCCTGGCCATATAATGCCGGATAAAACGAGGTAAGTATATGTCCTTACCCTCCAGCACACACCAAAGGAGGGTGATCATGGTAGCCGGGATCTCCGTCTCGTGAGTACTCGGCATCACAAAATTACTCAAGATCTGATGCCATAGCCGAGCCTCATCGTTCAAGTACACTCTTTTGATCCCTCTAGGCATAGTGGTGTTTTGACCCATCTCCCAAGGAACAGCAGGGTCGAGAGCTATCCGTGCCTTTACGGCATCCCAGTCAAACTACATCTGGCCCATGTCCTCCTCAGCCTGTACAAAACCTTCTGGCTGATCGGACTTGGCTGGGAGCTGGAGAATGGTCTCTATGGCCTCCTCTGTGACCAGAATTTGCTTTCTCCTCAGGTTCACTGCATCTAGGGTGGTAAGGTAGTAGTTGCAATAGAATTCCCGTACCCAAGATGTATTGACTTCTGTCAGTGGTCTCTCCAGAAAGAACCAGCCCCTTTGCTTGATTTGCTCAGTAGTGTACTGCTGGAGGGCCTCTGGAATCTTCAAGGTACGTTCCAGGTATAGGTTTCTGGAGTTTGCAAAAGCCGGGTACTTCAGTTCACAGTACCGGTTTGCAAATTTTATAGGATCATTAGCAGGAAGCAGCTGGTTAGCTTTCTCCTGCGGTGTGAAGTTCTTCTCCCGCCATGATGAATCGTGCATTAGAGCAATGATGGACTGGGAGGAATCTCTCCTCTTGCGCTTGCCAGTAGCCTTGCCTTTGCCTTTCCTCTGTGAGGTAGACATCCTAAAAAATAGAAAACCAGGAAATGGATAAAATAGGAAAGCAAATAGGCAATTTAAACAAAGGAAACTCAAAGCAGTAAGGGAGGAATAGAATAAGGAAAATGAGTATATGAAATGTGATTGAATTTATGTTAAATGGAAAAAATTAAGCAATATGCCATGGTTAGAAAATTAGAGGAAGGTGAAAATAATCAGAAAAGAGATCAAAAGGGTTAGTATGGTTAGGATTTGAAAAAGAAATTAGAAAATTAAAATCAGTGAGTTAGTAAAGTGTAGGTTAAAGTAAGTGTCATAGAGAAAAAACCATATAACAAGGATTCACAGGTAAGAATAGAAGTACTCATAATTGAACAAGCAGTTTATGAACCAGGAAATCAAAAAGGGTGAGAAGGTCTGCCATAGCATTCATGTAGTGGTTTGGGTAAAGCAGAGCAAAACAGATTTCAGAAATGCCAAACAAAAACATGAATGAAAACAAATTTAAAAAAAAAATTTGGGCAGCATTCCGGCTAAAATTGGATTGTCCCGGAAAATAAACAGCAATTTAATCAGTTCATATGAATTAAAAAAATCAAGCTGCATGTACATAAATATAAAATAAACATAAAAACTCAATGTAAACAGCAGCAACATACAAGAAAGCAGCATATGAATCATGATTATAGGAGCAACAGATTTGCACATAGGATAAAACAGAAGTAAGAACAGTGCAAGTAAACAGACCTAGATCCACTAACCACAGCCTAAGCTACCTAACAACCTGAAAATCCACTACAACATGCAAGTCTAGCTATCCTAATTATGAACATAAACGGAAAAAATACAGAAAAATAACGAACAGATAGAAAGGGCTGCGTATTGCGGAACCTGGTAAGCGGAAGGGATTGGACAGGGAAGAAGGTGGCGGCGGTGGCGTCCGGCGCGGTGGCGGGGTTACGGCGTTGCGGTGGCGGCGGAGGGGGTTGGTGGCAGAGAAAGGGTTTAGGTTAAGTGTTGGAGGAAGAGGATAGGGGTGGGAGGTGGGGGTTGGGGTTGCTGGCTGAAGGAGTGGGGCGCGGTGGATGGCCGGCGGTGGTGGGCGGTGGTGGCGGCGAGCAGCGGTGGAAAGGGGAGGAGAGAGGAAGAAGGAAGGAGAGAGAAGGGGAGGGGGTGGTACGGTGGCGGTGGCGGGTCGGCGGCGGCGTCTGGGTGATGGTGTGGCGGTGGCTGGAAGGTGGTGGGTGGTGGTTGGAGGGAGAGGAGGCAGAGAAGGGGAAGGGGATTGGGGGTGAGGGCTGCGCGACTGATAGGGTTCGCGGGCTGAGGGGGGTTATATTTTCGAATCCACGCGCCGCGTGGGGCACGCGGTCGCGTGGTTGGGACGAGAATGGGAGTGACGCGATCGCGTGGGGTGCGCGATCGCATGAGAGGGGGGAAAGAAGGGTGACGCGATCGCATGGGTCGCGCGATCGTGTCGCTGGAAGTTGTGCTAAACGCACGACTCTAGCGCCGTTTTAGCGCAACTCTCTGTCTCCTTTTGGGGTGATGTGCAATCCATGCGACGCGATCGCGTCGCTCACGCGGTCGCGTGGGATTGGTATTTTGTAAGTGACGCGATCGCATGGGGCATGCGATCGCGTGGGCTAATTTGTGCGAAACGCACAAGGGCCGCACGATTCCAGCCCAACTTTCTGTTCGTTGGATATTTACGCCGATATATATATCACGCGGCCGCATGGGTCACGCGGTCGCATGGGTGGTGTTTTTCGCGATATGACGCGATCGCATGGGGCATGCGGTCGCGTCATGCAAACCCCTTTTTTTTTTATATGCATGAAAAGTGTAGAATGCAATGACTATCATGGATGCTTATGCATGATTCCAGGTTTAATAAATTAAAATGAAAAAGGAAAAATGAAAGCAATTAACAAGAAATAAATTGAAAAAGAAGCGACCATACCATGGTGGGTTGTCTCCCACCTAGCAATTTTAGTTAAAGTCCTTAAGTTGGATATTGGAAGAGTATCCTGTTATGGTGGCTTGTGTTTAAATTCGTCCAAAAATTTCCACCAGTGCTTGGAATGCCAATAGCCTCCAGGGTCCCAAACTAGGCATGTAAAGCTTCTGAGCAGCTTCAAACAAATTTTTAGGCTCCTGGGGTAACAAACGTCAGAATAAACCTCAGGATTCCAAGCCTTGCGTTTAAATCCGCCTCCGTCTTGGTCTACATGTCTCCATCCGGGCGGCTTAAAAAGTAGAATCTCACCGTGGTAACCAAACGTTCTCTGTGATCCATGCAATTGAGCATGATACCAATCCGTGTACTTCGAGGTGAAGCGTGGAACCTTATTGAACCTGGTGCACCAGCTCTGAATACGAGCCATTTCCCTCTTACTCTTAAAGCCGCAGAGAGCTCTAAGCTGGCCATCTGTTTCAAGCAAACCATATTCAAGTGAATAAGTAAAATTATAAGTTAAGGATTGTACCCACTTGAAGCTTGTATTGGGTGGTAATGGCCTTGGGATAGGTGTTTTTGGTGGTTCTGCAAGTTCCGTTTCCTTGTGTTCTTCTGTGAATTCTTCCACTTCCTTGCAAAGATCTTCAATTGTATCTGTATCCTGGTCAAAGTCTTCTATGTCTTCCTCATCACTCGAGTCATAGATTGGAGGTTGAGAGAAATCTACCTCCGCATCATCTTCATATTCACTTGGGGAAGATTCTTCGATCTCAGAGAATTCACTTGCGGACATGGTGCGCAGAAATTGTGATTACACTTTAATTATGTAAAATTCATCGCTCTTTCTTTCCCTGGTAATGGCGCGAAAAACATGATGCCAATACCATGGTTCACAACTTCGCACAACTAACCAGCAAGTGCACTGGGTCGTCCAAGTAATACCTTACGTGAGTAAGGGTCGAATCCCACGGAGATTGTTGGTATGAAGCAAGCTATGGTCACCTTGTAAATCTCAGTCAGGCGGATATAAAATAGTGATGGAGTTTTCGAAATTAAATAATAAAAGAGGGATAGAAATACTTATGTAATTCATTGGTGAGAATTTCAGATAAGCGAATAGAGATGCTTTCGTTCCTCTGAACCTCTGCTTTCCTGCTATCTTCATCCAATCAGTCTTACTCCTTTCCATGGCTGGCTTTATGTGATACATCACCATTGTCAATGGCTACTTTCGGTCTTCTCTCGGGAAAATGATCCAAATGCCCTGTCACGGCACGGCTAATCGTCTGGAGGCATCACCCTTGTCAATGGTTTCATCTTATCCTCTCAGTGAAAATGGTCAACGCACCCTGTCACGGCACGGCTATTCATCTGTCGGTTCTCGATCATGCTGGAATAGGATTTACTATCCTTTTGCGTCTGTCACTACGCCCGGCAATCGCGAGTTTGAAGCTCGTCACAGTCATTCAATCATTGAATCCTACTCGGAATACCACAGACAAGGTTTAGACCTTCCGGATTCTCTTGAATGCCGCCATCATTCTAGCTTACACCACGAAGATTCTGATTAAGAGATCTAAGAGATACTCATTCAATCTAATGTAGAACGGAAGTGGTTGTCAGACACGCGTTCATAGGGAATGATGATGATTGTCACGTTCATCACATTCAGGTTGAAGTGCGAATGAATATCTTAGAAGCGAAATAAGATGAATTGAATAGAAAATAGTAGTACTTTGCATTAATCTTTGAGGAACAGCAGAGCTCCACACCTTAATCTATGGAGTGTAGAAACTCTACCGTTAAAAATACATAAGTGATAGGTCCAGGCATGGCCGAATGGCCAGCCCCTCTGATCTAAGAACCAGGCGTCCAAAGATGTCTAATACAGTAGTAAAAGGTCCTATTTATAATAAACTAGTCACTAGGGTTTACAGAAATAAGTAATTGATGCATAAATCCACTTCCGGGGCCCACTTGGTATGTGCTTGGGCTGAGCTTGAGTGCTGCACGTGTAGAGGTTCTTCTTGGAGTTGAACGCCAGCTTTTGTGCCAATTTGGGCGTTCAACTCTGGTTTTGGCTCCTTTTCTGGCGCTGGACGCCAGATTTGGGCAGAAAGCTGGCGTTGAACGCCAGTTTACGTCGTCTATTCTTGGCCAAAGTATGGACTATTATATATTTCTGGAAAGCCCTGAATGTCTACTTTCCAACGCAATTGGAAGCGCGCCATTTCAAGTTCTGTAGCTCCAGAAAATCCACTTTGAGTGCAGGGAGGTCAGAATCCAACAGCATCAGCAGTCCTTCTTCAACCTCTGAATCTGATTTCTGCTCAAGTCCCTCAATTTCAGCCAGAAAATACCTGAAATCACAGAAAAACACACAAACTCATAGTAAAGTCCAGAAATGTGAATTTAACATAAAAACTAATGAAAACATCCCTAAAAGTAACTAGATCCTACTAAAAACATACTAAAAACAATGCCAAAAAGCGTATAAATTATCCGCTCATCACAACACCAAACTTAAATTGTTGCTTGTCCCCAAGCAACTGAAAATCAAATAGGATAAAAATAAGAGAATATACTATAAATTCCAAACTATCAATGAAACATAGCTTCAATCATATGAGCGGGACTTATAGCTTTTTGCCTCTTGAATAGTTTTGGCATCTCACTTTATCCATTGAGGTTCAGAATGATTGGCATCTATAGGAACTCAGAGTTCAGATAGTGTTATTGATTCTCCTAGTTCAGTATGATGATTCTTGAACACAGCTATTTCATGAGTCTTGGCCGTGGCCCTAAGCACTTTGTTTTCCAGTATTACCACCAGATACATAAATGCCACAGACACATAATTGGGTGAACCTTTTCAGATTGTGACTCAGCTTTGCTAAAGTCCCCAATTAGAGGTGTCCAGGGTTCTTAAGCACACTCTTTTTTTGCTTTGGACCTTGACTTTAACCGCCCAATCTCAAGTTTTCACTTGACACCTTCACGCCACAAGCACATGGTTAGGGACAGCTTGGTTTAGCCGCTTAGACCAGGATTTTATTCCTTTAGGCCCTCCTATCCACTGATGCTCAAAGCCTTGGGATCCTTTTTATTTGCCCTTGCCTTTTGGTTTTAAGGGTTATTGGCTTTTTGCTCTTGCCTCTTGGTTTTAAGAGCTTTGGCTTTTTCTGCTTGCTTTTTCTATTTTTTTTCGCCTATTTTTTTTTTGCAAGCTTTGTTCTTTGCTGCTTTTTCTTGCTTCAAGAATCATTTTTATGATTTTTCAGATTATCAAATAACATGTCTCCTAGTCATCATTCTTTCAAGAGCCAACATATTTAACATTCTTAAACAACAACTTCAAAAGACATATGCACTGTTCAAGCATACATTCAGAAAACAAGAAGCATTGCCACCACATCAATATAATTAAACTAAGTTCAAGGATAAATTTGAAACTCATGTACTTCTTGTTCTTTTGAATTTAAAACATTTTTCATTTAAGAGAGGTGATGGATTCATAGGACATTCATAACTTTAAGACATAGTTACTACTACTAATGATCATGTAATGAAGACACAAACATAGATAAGCACATAACATAGAAAACGAAAAACAGAAGAAATAAGAACAAGGAATGAATCCACCTTAGTGATGGTGGCGTTTCCTTCTTGAGGAACCAATGATGTCCTTGAGCTCTTCTATGTCTCTTCCTTGTCTTTGTTGCTCCTCCCTCATTGCTTTTTGATCTTCTCTTATTTCATGAAGCATGATGGAGTGCTCTTGATGTTCCACCCTTAGTTGTCCCATATTGGAACTCAATTCTCCTAGGGAGGTGTTGATTTGCTCCCAATAGTTTTGTGGAGGAAAGTGCATTTGAGGCATCTCCGGGATCTCATGGTGATGAGCTTCATACGCCTCTTGAGCTCCATGAATGGGCTCTCTTGCTTGCTCCATCTTTTTCTTAGTGATGGGCTTGTCCTCTTTAATGAGGATATCTCCCTCTATGTCAATCCCAGCCGAATTGCATAGGTGGCAAATGAGGTGAGGAAAGGCTAACCTTGCCATAGTGGAGGACTTGTCAGCCACCTTGTAGAGTTCTTGAGGTATAATCTCATGAATTTCCACCTCTTCTCCAATCATGATGCTATGGATCATGATGGCCCGGTCTATAGTAACTTCAGACCGGTTGCTAGTGGGAATGATTGAGCATTGAATGAACTCTAACCATCCTCTAGCTACAGGCTTAAGGTCCAATCTTCTTAGCTGAACCGGGTTGCCTTTGGAGTCAATCTTCCATTGAGCTCCTTCCACACATATGTCCATAAGGACTTGGTCCAACCTTTGATCAAAGTTGACTCTTCTTGTGTAGGGGCGTTCATCTCCTTGCATCATAGGCAAGTTGAACGCCAACCTCACATTTTCCGGACTAAAATCCAAGTATTTCCCCCAAACCATTGTAACATAGTTCTTTGGATCCGGGTTCTTACTTTGATCATGGTTCTTGGTGATCCATGCATTGGCATAGAACTCTTGAACCATTAGGATGCCGACTTGTTGGATGGGATTTGTTAGAACTTCCCAACCTCTTCTTTGAATTTCATGTCGGATCTCCGGATACTCATTTCTTTTGAGTTTGAAAGGGACCTCGGGGATCACCTTCTTCTTGGCCACAACATCATAGAAGTGGTCTTGATGGGCTTTGGAGATGAACCTTTCCATCTCCCATGACTCGGATGTGGAAGCTTTTGTCTTCCCTTTCCCCTTTCTAGAGGATTCTCCGGTCTTAGGTGCCATCAATGGTAATGGAAAAACAAAAAGCTTATGCTTTTACCACACCAAACTTAGAATTTTGCTCGCCCTCGAGCAATAAAAGAAAGAATAGATGAAGAAGAAGAAGAAATGGAGGAGAGGGAGAGTGGGAAGTGTTTTTGGCCAAGAAGGGTGGGTTTGGGTGGGAAATTGGTTTTGAATTTTGAAGGTAGGTGGAGTTTGTGAGGTAGGTTTATGGGGAAGAGTGGATGGATGTGAGTGGTGAAGAGGTGATGGGGAAGAGAGTTTGAGGTGATTGGTGAAGGGTTTTTAGGGAAGAGTGTTTATGGGGTTGTGTGAAAGAGAGTGGTGAGAAGAAGTGAGTGGAGGTAGGTGGGGATCTTGTGGGGTCCACAGATCCTGAGGTGTTCAAGGATTTACATCCCTGCACCCATTAGGCATGTAAAAATGCCTTTGCACATAACTCTGGGCGTTCAGCGCCAGGTTGGTGACCATTTTGGGCGTTCAACGCCCATTTGTGTGCCATTTCTGGCGTTGAACGCCAGAACCATGCCTGTTCTGGCGTTCAGCGCCCAGAAGCTGCCCATTTTGGGCGTTCAGCGCCAGAACCATGCTCTGTTCTGGCGCTGAACGCCAGACAGATGCTCCTCTAGGGTGTGATTTTTCTTCTGCTGTTTTTGATTCTGTTTTCAATTTTTCTATTTATTTTGTGACTCCACATGATCATGAACCTATAAAGACATGAAAAACAAAAAAATTAGATAAATAAACATTGGGTTGCCTCCCAACAAGCGCTTCTTTAATGTCAATAGCTTGACAGTGGGCTCTCATGGAGCCTCACAGATATGCAGAGTATTGTTGAAACTCTCCAACACCAAACTTAGAGTTTGGATATGGGAGTTCAACACCAAACTTAGAGTTTGGTTGTGGCCTCCCAACACCAAACTTAGAGTTTGACTGTGGGGGCTTGGGTTGACTCTACTTTGAGAGAAGCTTTTCATGCTTCCTCTCCATGGTTGCAGAGGGAGATCCTTGAGTTTTAAATACAAGGGAGTCCTCATTCCATTGAAGGACTAGTTCACCTCTGTCAACATCAATCACAGCTCTTGCTGTGGCTAGGAAAGGTCTTCCTAGGATGATGGATTCATCCTCTTCCTTTCCAGTATCCAGGACTATGAAATCAGCAGGGATGTAAAGGCCTTCAACCTTTACTAACACGTCCTCTACTTGTCCATATGCCTGTTTTCTTGAATTGTCTGCCATCTCTAATGAGATTTTAGCAGCTTGCACCCCATAGATTCCCAGTTTCTCTATTACAGAGAGGGGCATGAGGTTTATTCCTGAACCAAGGTCACACAGAGCCTTAAAGATCATGGTGCCTATGGTACAAGGTATTATGAACTTCCCAGGATCCTGTCTCTTCTGAGGCAATGTCAGTTGATCAGATCACTTAGTTCATTGATGAACAAGGGAGGTTCAACTTCCCAAGTATCAATGCCAAATAATTTGGCATTTAGCTTCATGATTGCACCAAGAAACTTGGCAGTTTGCTCTTCAGTAGCATCCTCATTCTCTTCAGAAGAGGAATACTCATCAGAGCTCATGAAGGGCATAAGGAGGTTCAATGGAATCTCTATGGTCTCTAGGTGAGTCTCAGATTCCTTTGGTTCCTTAGAGGGAAGCTCCTTATTGATCACTGGACGTCCCAGGAGGTCTTCCTCCTTGGGATTTACGTCCTCCTCTCCTTCTTTGGGTTCGGCCATGGTGCTTATGTCAATGGCCTTGCACTCTCCTTTTGGGTTCTCTTTTGTATTGCTTGGGAGAGTACTAGGAGGGATTTCAGTGATCCTCTTACTCAGCTGGCCCACTTGTGCTTCCAAATTTCTAATGGAAGACCTTGTTTCATTTATGAAACTTACAGTGGCCTTAGATAGATCAGAGACTAAGTTTGCTAAATTAGAAGTATTTTGTTCAGAGTTCCCTGTCTGTTGCTGAGTGGATGATGAAAAAGGTTTATTATTGTTAAACCTGTTTCTTCCACCATTATTAAAGCCTTGTTGAGGCTTTTGATCCTTCCATGAGAAATTTGGATGATTTCTCCATGATGAGTTATAGGTGTTTCCATAAGGTTCACCTAAGTAATTCACCTCTGCTATTGCAGGGTTTTCAGGATCATAAGCTTCTTCTTCATAAGAAGCCTCTTGAGTACTGTTGGATGCAGCTTGCATTCCATTCAGACTCTGAGAGATCATATTGACTTGATGAGTCAATATTTTATTCTGAGCCAATATGGCATTCAGAGTATCAACTTCAAGAACTCCATTCTTCATAGGCGTCCCATTATTCACAGGATTCCTCTCAGAAGTGTACATGAACTGGTTATTTGCAACCATGTCAATGAGTTCTTGAGCTTCTGCAGGCGTTTTCTTCAGGTGAATGGATCCACCTGCAGAGGTGTCCAATGACATCTTAGATAACTCAGACAGACCATCATAGAATATATCCAGGATGGTCCATTCTGAAAGCATGTCAGAAGGACACTTTTTGGTCAGTCCTTTGTATCTCTCCCAAGCTTCATAGAGGGATTCACCTTCTTTCTGTCTGAAGGTTTGAACATCCACTCTAAGCTTGCTCAGCTTTTGAGGAGGAAAGAACTTGGCTAAGAAAGCCTTGACCAGCTTATCCCAAGAGTTCAGGCTATCCTTAGGTTGAGAGTCCAACCATATTCTAGCTCTGTCTCTTACAGCAAATGGGAAAAGCATGAGCCTGTAGACTTCAGGATCTTCTCCATTAGTCTTAACAGTATCACATATCTGCAAGAATTCAGTTAAGAACTGAAAAGGGTCTTCAGATGGAAGTCCATGAAACTTGCAGTTCTGCTGCATCAGAGAAACTAATTGAGGTTTCAGCTCAAAGTTGTCTGCTCCAATGGCAGGAATGGAGATGCTTCTTCCATGTAAATTGGAATTAGGTGCAGTAAAGTCACCAAGCATTCTCCTTGCATTATTATTATTTTCGGCTGCCATATCTTCTTCCTGTTTGATAATTTCTGACAGGTGCTTGCTGGTTTGTTGTAATTCAGCTTCTCTTAGTTTCTTCTTCAGAGTCCTTTCAGGTTCTGGATCTGCTTTAACAAGAATATTCTTGTCCTTGCTCCTGCTCATATGACAAAGAAGAGGGCACAGAAAAATAATAATAATAGAGACCCCTTTTTTTATGAGTAAGGGGGAGATGTTAGTAGATGAATAAACAAATAGAAGGAGATGAGAGGGAGAGAGAATTTTCGAAAATAGTTTTTGAAAAAGAGTTAGTGATTTTCGAAAATAATTTTTGAAAAAGGTTAGCGGTTTTTTGAAAATTAAAATAAAAAAATAAAATAATTAGTTAATTAAAAAGAAATTTTTGAAAAAAGGGGAAGATATTTTCGAAAACAGAGAGAGAGAGTTAGTTAGGTGGTTTTGAAAAAGGTAAGAAACAAACAAAAAGTTAGTTAGTTAGTTGAAACAAATTTGAAAATCAATTTTTGAAAAGATAAGGAGATAAGAAGTTAGAAGAGATATTTTGAAATCAAATTTTGAAAAAGATAAGATAAGAAGATTTTTTTTTTGAAGAGATATGATAGAAATTAGTTTTTGAAAAAGACTTGATTTTTAAAATCACAATTAATGACTTGATTCACAAGAAATCACAAGATATGATTCTAGAACTTAAAGTTTGAATCTTTCTTAACAAGCAAGTAACAAACTTGAAATTTTTGAATCAAAACATTAATTGTCATTGTTATTTTCGAAAATTTGATATAAAATTAAGAAAAAGATTTTTGAAAAAATATTTTTAGAATTTTCAAAAATAACTAAGAAATTTGAAAAAGATTTAATTTTTGAAAAAGATTTTGAAAGAGATTAGATTTTCAAATTGAAAATTTGATTTGACTCATAAGAAACAACTTGATTTTAAAAATTTTTGAAAAAGTCAACTCAAATTTTCGAATTTGATGAGAGAAAAGAGGGAAAGATATATTTTTTTTATTTTTAAATTTTTATGATGAGAGAGAAAAATATGAAAATTATGCAATGCATGAAATTTTTAGATCAAAACAATGAATGCATGCAAGAATGCTATGAATGTCAAGATGAACACCAAGAACACTATGAAGATCATGATGGACATCAAGAACACATTTTTGAAAAATTTTTAATGCAAAGAAAACATGCAAGACACCAAACTTAGAATTCTTTAATGATTAGACATTAAGAATTCAAGAATGCATATGAAAAACAAGAAAAGACACAAAACATGCAAATGCAAAGATCAAACAAGAAGACTTACCAAGAACAACTTGAAGATCATGAAGAACACTATGAATGCATGATATTTTCGAAAAAATGCAAGATGCATATGCAATTGACACCAAACTTATGATATGACTCAAGACTCAAACAAGAAACACAAAAATTATTTTTGATTTTTATGATTTTATGATTTTTTTGTATTTTTTCGAAAATTATTATGAAAAAGAAAAATAAGGATTCAAAATTTTTAATATGAATTCTAGGAATCTTATGCTCTAAAGCTCCAATCAAAGGGTCAGGCATGGCTTAATAGCCAGCCAAGCTTTAGTATGTAACTCAGACATGACACGCCCAACATACTCATTCCAAAGGAATTAGACATGGCTTTACAGCCAGCCAGGCTTCAACATGCTTCATGAAATACTAGAATTCATTCTTAAAAATTCTGAAGACAAATAGATTTTTGAAAACATTTTTATTTAAATTTTTTTTTTCGAAAACAGATGAGAAAATTTTGAAATATTTTTGAAATTTTTTTGAAAAGGAAACAAAAAGAAAATTACCTAATCTGAGCAACAAGATGAACCGTCAGTTGTCCAAACTCGAACAATCCCCAGCAACGGCGCCAAAAACTTGGTGCGCAGAAATTGGGATTACACTTTAATTATGTAAAATTCATCGCTCTTTCTTTCCCTGGTAATGGCGCGAAAAACATGATGCCAATACCATGGTTCACAACTTCGCACAACTAACCAGCAGGGAGGTCAGAATCCAACAGCATCAGCAGTCCTTCTTCAACCTCTGAATCTGATTTCTGCTCAAGTCCCTCAATTTCAGCCAGAAAATACCTGAAATCACAGAAAAATACACAAACTCATAGTAAAGTCCAAAAATGTGAATTTAACATAAAAACTAATGAAAACATCCCTAAAAGTAACTAGATCCTACTAAAAACATACTAAAAACAATGCCAAAAAGCGTATAAATTATCCGCTCATCAGGACACAAGTTCATTACTAGGAGAACTAGACTTGTGACTATCATCATCAAGGAAATTTGCTTCTTGGATTATTCCGTCTGATTCTTCGTAAACGACTTGCCTTGGAGATTGTACGGTATCCTCCTTAGCATCAACTGTGGCATCTCGGACGGAGTTTTCCTCAATTCTGTATTCCCAAGGAAGTTCAGCATCGCCTAGATCTTCAACCAATTCTTCTTCTTGAACAATGACAGCTTCTTCCACTTGTTCTAGTACGAATTCATTTTCTGTCTTGTCCACTGGAGTCTCTAGTATTTCTTTCATGCTACGCTCTTCATCGGGCTGTCCACATGGGGCTGTGGTTGATCCTTGTATACTTGAGCGCCTAGTGGCCCATTGAATTAGTGCTTACTCCAGTTGTTGAATGGTTGTTTGAAATTTTGTTACTGTTTCTTTTAGGCGATCCTTTGCTTCGCGGTTTGCCAGACTTGGACATGATACAAAGGAAAGTGGTGATGATTGGGAACGATTGGATTGGTATTGGGGTAAGGAAGGATCATAGGATGGCGAATGGTGAAGAGAAGCTTGTGAGTGTGGTGGTTCGAGGTTATGTTGAAAGGATGGTTCATATGCACGGGGTGGGGCTTGTTGGTAGTTACAAGGTTGTCCACCATGTCTTACAGCTGGGTATGCACGGTAGAATGGTCTTTGTCCAGGATATTTCGGAGGGTGTTGCTGCCTAAAGTGTTGATTAGATCCTCTTGGCTCCATCCATCCTTGATTGGTCTGACCTTGATGCACATTCCTGCTATAACTTCTATTTCCTTTAACAATATTAGAACCAAACTCAAAGCGAGAGGGGTGAGAGTTCATAGTAGCAAATAAAGAGAAAAAGGAAAAACAACAATAAATAAACAAGCAAAAGAAAAATATTTACAATACAC